>NW_027672321.1:1200000-1659000 GCF_964165515.1 Mesoplodon bidens | reverse complement strand
GCACTTTTGCTTTAAAGGGTCTGCATTTGCTCACCCAATCTCACCAATCCTCTCACTCCCAGGTGTCCAGCCTTATGCCACATCCAGCTGTCATTGTAGATAGGGTCATTCCAGGTTTCATCAGAGACCCTGAAGGAATTGTAAAGAATTTCCCTGTTTTTTGGTTTTGTTTTTGAAATTCCCTTTTATAGTGTGTTTGAGCTGATTCTTGCTGCCATGTTTATGCCAGTCTAGACACACTTGATTCCCTTACAGAGACATATCAATATATAGGTTTTAAGATTCTTACTAGTCAGATCTATTCCTCTGCTGGAAATATGGGGTTTTGAGTCCCTTTCACTGAGGAAGGTGTAGGTCTTGTCTATTCCACAGTTGGTTATAGAAATGGTACCTGTGCTTATATCAAACTCTGGTTTTATGCATCACTCCACCTCTCCTTTCCCCTTAAGCAGGCATAAGAGTGTTTTCTAAATGTGAGACTCTGTTCTCTTTCCTAACTCAGTTCATGTGTAGCCATGTTTACAGGTTATTCATAAGTGATATCTTATGATAAGTTTCTTTTTCTGTGTGACTTATTTCACTTAGAATCATCGTACCTGAATCCACTCACTTTGCTGCTCCTGGTCTTATGAAATTGATTTCATGGCTGAGGGATATTCCATCGTACATAAATACCACAGTTTTTTGAACCATTTTTATATTTCCTGGGATACTTAAGTTGTACCCAAGTTGAGGTTCTTGTAAGCAGTGCAGCCCTAAATTTGGGGGTGGCTCTGTCTTATTGATTTTCAGTTTTCCCAAGGTATATTCCCTAGACTCGAAGTGCCCTTGGCTCTGTAGCTCTGTTATTTACTTGTTTTAGGGAACGCAATGCACTCCTCCAGTGAGGCAGTTGGCAATTTACATCCCGCCCATCAGCATAACAAGGCTCCCTCTTCTCCAGGGCCTGTCTTGCCTTTCTGGTTTTTACACATTTTGTGGATGTCCCTTTTGATTGGTGCGAAGTGATACTTCTTTGTAGTGCAGATTTGCATTGCCCGCTTCCTTGCTTGGCCAAAAAGGGCGTATGCGTTTTCTCCTGAATATATTCAGGAGAAAACGCATACGCCCTTTTTGGCCAAGTGCGTCATTGTCGAAGTTGTGCCCCTCTTCCTGTGCTTTAAAGGCGATTCCAACGTACCTCTTGAAATCTGTTTCCTGCTATTCTGCCTCGCTTTCAAGTCCGCCTCGTTGCCTTCCCTCAACAGATTTTTGGACGAGAGTTGTCCTTTATTACTCTGCTAGTTTGTGAATTGCTGTGCCCCTGAGCTCCATTTTTCAACTCGTTTTTTTGTGAGCTGTACGCAAGTCCAAAATTTTGGTTCAGGACCTAGACTGTTTCCCAGTGGGTGGCTGAGACTGTGGTTAATTCTTCTTCCTGCCGGGAAATTAGAGTGACATGTGCCCGTCCAAATGCCTAACAGGTACTCTCTCATTGGTTCTCCCTCTTCCCTTCCATCCTCTGCGAAATTGGCAACCTGTGTGAACCAGTAGTTTAAAGGTGTTGTCTCTCCAGGTTGGGAGATTGATAGTAAAGCAGTTGGAAAGTCAAAGCGGAGCACCAGGAGAGGGACTACTCGTTGAGTTTTAGAAACCTTTTGTATTCACAGTGTGTCCATTCTCTAGGTTTCCCATACATGTTATAGCTGTAGTAATATTCCCTTCAACATGGAGAGTTCGGACCCATGGAATGGGGGCCATGCATTTTTGCTTTAAAGGGTCTGCATTTGCTCACCCAATCTCACCAATCCTCTCAGTCCCAGGTGTCCAGCCTTATGCCACATCCAGCTGTCATTGTAGATAGGGTCATTCCAGGTTTCATCAGAGACCGTGAAGGAAATGTAAAGTATTTCCCTGTTTTTTGGTTTTGTTTTTGAAATTCCTTTTTATAGTGGGTTTGAGCTGATTCTCGCTGCCATGTTTATGCCAGTCTAGACACACTTGATTCCCTTACAGAGACCTATCAATACATTGGTTTTAAGATTCTTACTAGTCAGATCTATTCCTCTGCGGGAAATATGGGGTTTTGAGTCCCTTTCACTGAGGAAGGTGTAGGTCTTGTCTATTCCACAGTTGGTTTTAGAAATGGTACCTGTGCTTATATCAAACTCTGGATTTATGCATCAGCCCACCTCTCCTTTCCCCTTAAGCAGGCATAAGAGTGTTTTCTAAATGTGAGACTCTGTTCTCTTTCCTAACTCAGTTCATGTGTAGCCATGTTTACAGGATCTTCATAAGTGATATCTTATGATAAGTTTCTTTTTCTGTGTGACTTATTTCACTTAGAAACATCGTACCTGAACCCACTCACTTTGCTGCTCCTGGTCTTATGACATTGATTTCATGGCTGAGGGATATTCCATCGTACATAAATACCACAGTTTTTTGAACCATTTTTATATTTCCTGGGATATTTAAGGTGTACCAAAGTTGAGGTTCTTGTAAGCAGTGCAGCCCTAAATTTGGGGGTGGCTCTGTCTTATTGATTTTCAGTTTTCCCAAGGTATATTCCATAGACTGGAAGTGCCCTTGGCTCTGTAGCTCTGTTCTTTACTTGTCTTAGGGAACGCAATGCACTCCTCCAGTGAGGCAGTTGGCAATTTACATCCCGCCCATCAGCATAACAAAGCTCCCGCTTCTCCAGGGCCTGTCTTGCCTTTCTGGTGTTTACACATATGTGGATGTCCCTTTTGACCGGTGGGAAGTGATACTTCTTTGTAGTGCAGATTTGCATTGCCCGCTTGCTTGCTTGGCCTAAATGGGCGTATGCGTTTTCTCCTGAACATATTCAGGAGAAAACGCATACGCCCTTTTTGGCCAAGTGCGTCATTGACAAAGATGTGCCCCTCTTCCTGTGATTTAAAGGTGATTCCAACGTACCTCTTGAAATCTGTTTCCTGCTATTCTGCCTCGCTTTCATGTCCGCATCGTGGCCTTCCCTCAACAGATTTTTGGACCATAATTGTCCTTTATTACTCTGCCTGTTTGTGAATTGCTGTGCCCCTGAGCTCCATTTTTCAACTCGTTTTTTGTGAGCTGTACGCAAGTCCAAAATTTTGGTTCAGGACCTATACTGGTTCCCGGTGGGTGGCTGAGACTGTGGTTAATTCTTCTTCCTGCCGTGAAATTAGTGTGACATGTGCCCGTCCAAATGCCTAACAGCTACTCTCTCCTTGGTTCTCCCTCTTCCCTTCCATCCTCTGCCAAATTGGCAACCTGTGCGAACCAGGAGGTTAAAGGGGTTGTCTCTCCAAGTTGGGAGATTGATAGTAAAGCAGTTGGAAAGTCAAAGCGGAGCACCAGGAGAGGGACTACTCGTTGAGTTTTAGAAACCTTTTTTATTCACAGTCTGTCCATTCTCTAGGTTTCCCGTACATGTTATAGCTGTAGTAATATTCCCTTCAACATGGAGAGTGGGGACCCTTGGAATGGGGGCCATGTATTTTTGCTTTAAAGGGTCTGCATTTGCTCACCCAATCTCACCAATCCTCTCAGTCCCAGGTGTCCAGCCTTATGCCACATCCAGCTGTCATTGTAGATAGGGTCATTCCAGGTTTCATCAGAGACCCTGAAGGAAATGTAAATAATTTCCCTGTTTTTTGATTTTGTTTTTGAAATTCCTTTTTATAGTGGGTTTGAGCTGATTCTCGCTGCCATGTTTATGCCAGTCTAGACACACTTGATTCCCTTACAGAGACATATCAATACATAGGTTTTAAGATTCTTACTACTCAGATCTATTCCTCTGCGGGAAATATGGGGTTTTGAGTCCCTTTCACTGAGGAAGGTGTAGGTCTTGTCTATTCCACAGTTTGTTATACAAATGGTAAATGTGCTTATATCAAACTCTGGTTTTATGCATCACCCCACCTCTACTTTCCCGTTAAGCAGGCATAAGAGTGTTTTCTAAATGTGAGTCTCTGTTCTCTTTCCTAACTCAGTTCATGTGTAGCCATGTTTACAGGATCTTCATAAGTGATATCTTATGATAAGTTTCTTTTTCTGTGTGACTTATTTCACTTAGAATCATCGTAGCTGAATCCACTCACTTTGTTGCTCCTGGTCTAATGACATTGATTTCATGGCTCAGCGATATTCCATCGTACATAAATACCACAGTTTTTTGAACCATTTTTTTATTTCCTGGTATATTTAAGGTGTACCCAATTTGAGGTTCTTGTAAGCAGTGCAGCCCTAAATTTGGGGGTGGCTCTGTCTTATTGATTTTCATTTTTCCCAAGGTATATTCCCTAGACTGGAAGTGCCCTTGGCTCTGTAGCTCTGTTGTTTACTTGTTTTAGGGAACGCAATGCACTCCTCCAGTGAGGCAGTTGGCAATTTACATCCCGCCCATCAGCATAACAAGGATCCCTCTTCTCCAGGGCCTGTCTTGCCTTTCTGGTTTTTACACATTTTGTGGATGTCCCTTTTGAGCGCTGGGAAGTGATACTTCTTTGTAGTGCAGATTTGAATTGCCCGCTTGCTTGCTTGGCCTAAAAGGGCGTATGCGTTTTCTTCTGAATATATTCAGGAGAAAACGCATACGCCCTTTTTGGCCAAGTGTGTCATTGTCGATGTTGTGCCCCTCTTCCTGTGCTTTAAAGGCGATTCCAACGTACCTCTTGAAATCTGTTTCCTGCTATTCTGTCTCTCTTTCAAGTCCGCCTCGCTTCCTTCCCTCAACAGATTTTTTGGAAGATAGTTGTCCTTTATTACTCTGCCAGTTTGTGAATTGCTGTGCCCCTGAGCTCCATTTTTCAACTCGTTTTTTGTGAGCTATACGCAAGTCCAAAATTTTGGTTCAGGACGTATACTGGTTGCCGGTGGGTGGCTGAGACTCTGGTTAATTCTTTTTCCTGCCGGGAAATAAGAGTGACATGTGCCCGTCCAAATGCCTAACAGCTACTCTCTCATTGGTTCTCCCTCTTCCCTTCAATCCTCTGAGAAATTGGCAACCTGTGCGAACCAGGAGGTTAAAGGTGTTGTCTCTCCAGGTTGGGAGATTGATAGTAAAGCAGTTGGAAAGTCAAAGCGGAGCACCAGGAGAGGGACTACTCGTTGAGATTTAGAAACCTTTTGTATTCACAGTGTGTCCATTCTCTAGGTTTCCCATATATGTTATAGCTGTAGTAATATTCCCTTCAACATGGAGAGTTGGGACCCATGGAATGGGGGCCATGCATTTTTGTTTAAAGCGTCTGCATTTGCCCACCCAATCTCACCAATCCTCTCAGTCCCTAGTGTCCAGCCTTATGCCACTTCCAGCTGTCATTGTAGATAGGGTCATTCAAGGTTTCATCAGAGACCCTGAAGGAAATGTAAAGAATTTCCCTGTTTTTTGGTTTTGTTATTGAATTTCCTTTTTATAGTGTGTTTGAGCTGTTTCTTGCTGCCATGTTTATGCCAGTCTAGACACACTTGATTCCCTTACGGAGACCTATCAATAGATAGGTTTTAAGGTTCTTACTAGTCAGATCTATTCCTCTGCGGGAAATATGGGGTTTTGAGTCCCTTTCACTGAGGAAGGTGTAGGTCTTGTCTATTCCACAGTTGGTTTTAGAAATGGTACCTGTGCTTATATAAAACTCTGGATTTATGCATCAGCCCACCTCTCCTTTCCCCTTAAGCAGGCATAAGAGTGTTTTCTAAATGTGAGACTCTGTTCTCTTTCCTAATTCAGTTCATGTGTAGCCATGTTTACAGGATCTTCATAAGTGATATCTTATGATAAGTTTCTTTTTCTGTGTGACTTATTTCACTTAGAAACATCGTACCTGAATCCACTCACTTTGCTGTTCCTGGTCTTATGACATTGATTTCATGGCTGAGGGATATTCCATCGTACATAAATAACACAGTTTTTTGAACCATTTTTATATTTCCTGGGATATTTAAGGTGTACCCAAGTTGAGGTTCTTGTAAGCAGTGCAGCCCTAAATTTGGGGGTGGCTCTGTCTTATTGATTTTCAGTTTTCCCAAGGTATATTCCATAGACTGGAAGTGCCCTTGGCTCTGTAGCTCTGTTGTTTACTTGTTTTAGGGAACGCAATGCACTCCTCCAGTGAGGCAGTTGGCAATTTACATCCCGCCCATCAGCATAACAAGGCTCCCTCTTCTCCAGGGCCTGTCTTGCCTTTCTGGTATTTACACATTTGTGGATGTCCCTTTTGACCGGTGGGAAGTGATACTTCTTTGTAGTGCAGATTTGCATTGCCCGCTTGCTTGCTTGGCCTAAAAGGGCGTATGCGTTTTCTCCTGAATATATTCAGGTGAAAACGCATACGCCCTTTTTGGCCAAGTGCGTCATTGACAAAGATGTGCCCCTCTTCCTGTGATTTAAAGGTGATTCCAACGTACCTCTTGAAATCTGTTTCCTGCTATTCTGTCTCTCTTTCAAGTCCGCCTCGCTGCCTTCCCTCAACAGATTTTTTGGACGATTGTTGTCCTTTATTACTCTGCCAGTTTGTGAATTGCTGTGCCCCTGAGCTCCATTACTCAACTCGTTATTTGTGAGCTGTACGCAAGTCCAAAATTTTGGTTCAGGACCTATACTGGTTCCCAGTGGGTGGCTGAGACTCTGGTTAATTCTTCTTCCTGCCGGGAAATTAGAGTGACATGTGCCCGTCCAAATGCCTAACAGCTACTCTCTCATTGTTTCTCCCTCTTCCCTTCCATCCTCTGCCAAATTGGCAACCTGTGCAAACCAGGAGGTAAAAGGGGTTGTCTCTCCAACTTGGGAGATTGATAGTAAAGCAGTTGGAAAGTCAAACCGGAGCACCACGAGACGGACTACTCGTTGAGTTTTAGAAACCTTTTGTATTCACAGTGTGTCCATTCTCTAGGTTTCCCGTACATGTTATAGCTGTAGTAATATTCCCTTCAACATGGAGAGTTGTGACCCATGGAATGGGGGCCATGCACTTTTGCTTTAAAGGGTCTGCATTTGCTCACCCAATCTCACCAATCCTCTCACGCCCAGGTGTCCAGCCTTATGCCACATCCAGCTGTCATTGTAGATAGGGTCATTCCAGGTTTCATCAGAGACCCTGAAGGAAATGTAAAGAATTTCCCGGTTTTTTGGTTTTGTTTTTGAAATTCCCTTTTATAGTGTGTTTGAGCTGATTCTTGCTGCCATGTTTATGACCGTCTAGACACACTTGATTCCCTTACAGAGACATATCAATTCATAGGTTTTAAGATTCTTAATAGTCAGATCTATTCCTCTGCGGGAAATATGGGGTTTTGAGTCCCTTTCACTGAGGAAGGTGTAGGTCTTGTCTATTCCACAGTTGGTTATAGAAATGGTACCTGTGCTTATATCAAACTCTGGTTTTATGCATCACTCCACCTCTCCTTTCCCGTTAAGCAGGCATAAGAGTGTTTTCTAAATGTGAGACTCTGTTCTCTTTCCTAACTCAGTTCATGTGTAGCCATGTTTACAGGTTACTCATAAGTGATATCTTATGATAAGTTTCTTTTTCTGTGTGACTTATTTCACTTAGAATCATCGTACCTGAATCCACTCATTTTGCTGCTCCTGGTCTTATGACATTGATTTCATGGCTGAGGGATATTCCATCGTACATACATACCATAGTTTTTTGAACCATTTTTATATTTCCTGGGATACTTAAGTTGTACCCAAGTTGAGGTTCTTGTAAGCAGTGCAGCCCTAAATTTGGGTGTGGCTCTGTCTTATTGATTTTCAGTTTTCCCAAGGTATATTCCCTAGACTGGAAGTGCCCTTGGCTCTGTAGCTCTGTTGTTTACTTGTTTTAGGGAACGCAATGCACTCCTCCAGTTAGGCAGTTGGCAATTTACATCCCGCCCATCAGCATAACAAGGCTCCCTCTTCTCCAGGGCCTGTCTTGCCTTTCTGGTTTTTACACATTTTGTAGATGTCCCTTTTGACTGGTGCGAAGTGATAATTCTTTGTAGTGCAGATTTGCATTGCCCGCTTGCTTGCTTGGCCAAAAAGGGCGTAGGCGTTTTCTCCTGAATATATTCAGGAGAAAACGCATACGCTCTTTTTGGCCAATTGCGTCATTGTCGAAATTGTGCCCCTCTTCCTGTGCTTTAAAGGCGATTCCAACGTACCTCTTGAAATCTGTTTCCTGCTATTCTGCCTCGCTTTCAAGTCCGCCTCGTTGCCTTCCCTCAACAGATTTTTGGACGAGAGTTGTCCTTTATTACTCTGCCAGTTTGTGAATTGCTGTGCCCCTGAGCTCCATTTTTCAACTCGTTTTTTGTGAGCGGTACGCAAGTCCAAAATTTTGGTTCAGGACCTATACTGGTTCCCGGTGGGTGGCTGAGACTCTGGTTAATTCTTCTTCCTGCCGGGAAATTAGAGTGACATGTGCCCGTCCAAATGCCTAAAAGCTAATCTCTCATTGGTTCTCCCTCTTCCCTTCAATCCTCTGCCAAATTGGCAACCTGTGCGAACCAGGAGGTTAAAGGGGTTGTCTCTCCAAGTTGGGAGATTGATAGTAAAGCAGTTGGAAAGTCAAAGATGAGCACCAGGAGAGGGACAACTCGTTGAGTTTTAGAAACCATTTGTATTCACAGTGTGTCCATTCTCTAGGTTTCCCGTACATGTTATAGCTGTAGTAATATTCCCTTCAACATGGAGAGCTGGGACCCATGGAATGGGGGCCATGCATTTTTGCTTTAAAGGGTCTGCATTTGCTCACCCAATCTCACCCATCCTCTCACTCCCAAGTGCCCAGCCTTATGCCATATCCAGCTGTCATTGTAGATAGGGTCATTCCAGGTTTCATCAGAGAACCTGAAGGAAATGTAAAGAATTTCCCTGTTTTTTGGTTTTGTTTTTGAAATTCCTTTTTATAGTGGGTTTGAGCTGATTCTCGCTGCCATGTTTATGACAGTCTAGACACACATGATTCCCTTACGGAGACATATCAATACATAGGTTTTAAGATTCTAACTAGTCAGATATATTCCTCTGCGGGAAATATGGGGTTTTGAGTCCCTTTCACTGAGGAAGGTGTAGGTCTTGTCTATTCAAAAGTTGGTTTTAGAAACGGTACCCGTGCTTATATCAAACTCTGGTTTTATGCATCACCCCACCTCTCCTTCCCCCTTAAGCAGGCATAAGAGTGTTTTCTAAATGTGAGACTCTGTTCTCTTTCTTAACTCAGTTCATGTGTAGCCATGTTTACAGGATCTTCATAAGTGATATCTTATGATAAGTTTCTTTTTTCTGTGTGACTTATTTCACTTAGAATCATCGTACCTGAATCCACTCACATTGCTGCTCCTGGTCTTATGACATTGATTTCATGGATGAGGGATATTCCATCGTACATAAGTACCAAAATTTTTTGAACCATTTTTATATTTCCTGGGATATTTAAGGTGTACCCAAGTTGAGGTTCTTGTAAGCAGTGCAGCCCGAAATTTGGGGGTGGCTCTGTCTTATTGATTTTCAGTTTTCCCAAGGTATATTCCCTAAACTGGAAGTGCCCTTGGCTCTGTAGCTCTGTTGTTTACTTGTTTTAGGGAACACAATGCACTCCTCCAGTGAGGCAGTTGGCAATTTACATCCCACCCATCAGCATAAAAGGGCTCCCTGTTCTCCAGGGCCTGTCTTGCCTTTCTGGTTTTTACACATTTTGTAGATGTCCCTTTTAACCAATGGAAAGTGATACTTCTTTGTATTGCAGATTTGCATTGCCCGCTTGCTTGCTTGGCCAAAAAGGGCGTATGCGTTTTCTCCTGAATATATTCAGGAGAAAACGCATACGCCCTTTTTGGCCAAGTGCATCATTGTCGAAGTTGTGCCCCTCTTCCTGTGCTTTAAAGGCGATTTCAAGGTACCTCTTGAAATCTGTTTCCTGCTATTCTGCCTCGCTTTCAAGTCCGCCTCGTTGCCTTCCCTCAAAAGATTTTCGGACGATAGTTGTCCTTTAACTCTGTGCCAGTTTGTGAATTGCTGTGCCCCTGAGCTCCATTTTTCAACTCGTTTTTTGTGAGCTGAACGCAAGTCCAATATTTTGGTTCAGAATCTATACTGGTTCCCGGTGGGTGGCTGAGACTTTGGTTAATTCTTCTTCCTGCCGGGAAATTAGCGTGACATGTGCCCGTCCTAATGCCTAACAGCTAGTCTCTCATTGGTTCTCCCTCTTCCCTTCCATCCTCTGCCAAATTGGCAATCTGTGCGAACCAGGAGCTTAAAGGGGCTGTCTCTCCACGTTGGGATATTGACAGTAAAGCAGTTGGAAAGTCAAACCGGAGCACCAGGAGAGGGACTATTCATTGAGTTTTAGAAACCTTTTGTATTCACAGTGTGTCCATTCTCTAGGTTTCCCGTACATGTTATAGCTGTAGTAATATTCCCTTCAACCTGGAGAGTTGGGACCCATGGAATGGGGGCCATGCATTATTGCTTTAAAGGGTCTGCGTTTGCTCACCCAATTTCACCAATCCTCTCAGTCCCAAGTGTCCAGCCTTATGCCACATCCAGCTGTCATTGTAGATTGGGTCATTCCAGGTTTCATCAGAGACCCTGAAGGAATTGTAAAGAATTTCCCTGTTTTTTGGATTTGTTTGTGAAATTCCTTTTTATAGTGGGTTTGTGCTGATTCTCGCTGCCATGTTTATGCCAATCTAGACACACTTGATTCCCTTACGGAAACATATCAATACATAGGTTTTAAGATTCTCACTAGTCAGATCTATTCCTCTGCGGGAAATATGGGGTTTTGAGTCCCTTTCACTGAGGAAGGCGTAGGTCTTGTCTATCCCAAAGTTGGTTTTCGAAACGGTACCTGTGCTTATATCAAACTCTGGTTTTATGCATCACCCAACCTCTCCTTGCCCCTTAAGCAGGCATAACAGTGTTTTCTAAATGTGAGACTCTGTTCTCTTTCATAACTCAGTTCATGTGTAGCCATGTTTACAGGATCTTCATAAGTGATATCTTATGATAAGTTTCTTTTTTCTGTGTGACTTTTTTCACTTAGAATCATCGTACCTGAATCCACTCACTTTGCTGCTCCTGGTCTTATGACATTGATTTCATGGCTGAGGGATATTCCATCGTACATAAGTACCACAATTTTTTGAAACATTTTTATATTTCCTTGGATATTTGATGTGTACCCAAGTTGAGGTGCTTGTAAGCAGTGCAGCCCTAAATTTGGGGGTGGCTCTGTCTTATTGATTTTCAGTTTTCCTAAGGTATATTCCCTAGACTGGAAGTGCCCTTGGCTCTGTAACTCTGTTGTTTAATTGTTTTATGGAACACCATGAACTCCTCCAGTGAGGCAGTTGGCAATGTACATCCCGCCCTTCAGCATAACAAGGCTCCCTGTTCTCCAGGGCCTGCCTTGCCTTTCTGGTTTTTACACATTTTTTGGATGTCCCGTTTGACAGTTGGGAAGTGATACTTCTTTGTAGTGCAGATTTGCATTGCCCGCTTGCTTGCTTGGCCAAAAAAGGCCTATGAGTTTTCTCCTGAATATTTTCAGGAGAAAACGCATACGCCCTTTTTGGCCAAGTGCTTCATTGTCGAAGTTGTGCCCCTCTTCCTGTGCTTTAAAGGTGATTCCAACATACCTCTTGAAATCTGTTTCCTGCTATTCTGCCTCGCTTTTAAGTCCGCCTCGTTGCCTTCCCTCAACAGATTTTTGGACGATAGTTGTCCTTTATTACTCTGCCTGTTTGTGTATTGCTGTGCCCCTGATCTCCATTTTTCAACTCGTTTTTTGTGAGCTGAACGCAAGTCCAAAATTTTGGTTCAGGAACTATACTGGTTCCTGGTGGGTGGCGGAGACTTTGGTTAATTCTTCTTTCTGCCGGGAAATTAGAGTGACATGTTCCCGTCCAAATGCCTAACAGCTAGTCTCTCATTGGTTCTCCCTCTTCCCTTCCATCCTCTGCTAAATTGGCAACCTGTGCGAACCAGGAGCTTAAAGAGGCTGTCTCTCCAAGTTGGGAGATTGATAGTAAAGCAGTTGGAAAGTCAATCCAGAGCACCAGGAGAGGGCCTATTCGTTGAGTTTTAGAAACCTTTTGTATTCACAGTGTGTCCATTCTCTAGGTATCCCGTACATGTTAAATCTGTGGTAATATTCCCTGCAACCTTGAGAGTTGGGACCAATGGAATGGGGACAATGCATTATTGCTTTAAAGGGTCTGCATTTGCTCACCCAATCTCACCAATCCTCTCAGTCCCAAGTGTCCAGCCTTATGCCACATCCAGCTGTCATTGTAGATAGGGTCATTCCAGGTTTCATCAGAGACTCTGAAGGAATTGTAAAGAATTTCCCGGTTTTTTGGTTTTGTTTTTGAAATTCCTTTTTATAGTTGGTTTGAGCTGATTTTCGCTGCCATGTTTATGCCAATCTAGACACACTTGATTCCCTTACGGAGACATATCAATACATAGGTTTTAAGATTCGTACTAGTCAGATATATTCCTCTGCGGGAAATATGGGGTTTTGAGTCCCTTTCACTGAGGAAGGTGTAGGTCTTGTCTATTCCAAAGTTGGTTTTAGAAACGGTACCCGTGCTTATATCAAACTCTAGTTTTATGCATCACCCCACCTCTTCTTCCCCTTAAGCAGGCATAACAGTGTTTTCTAAATGTGAGACTCTGTTCTCTTTCTTAACTCAGTTCATGTGCAGCCATGTTTACAGGATCTTCATAAGTGATATCTTATGATAAGTTTCTTTTTTCTGTGTGACTTATTTCACTTAGAATCATCGTACCTGAATCCACTCACATTGCTGCTCCTGGTCTTATGACATTGATTTCATGGCTGAGGGATATTCCATCGTACATAAGTACCACAAATTTTTGAACCATTTTTATATTTCCTGGGATATTTAAGGTGTACCCAAGTTGAGGTTCCTGTAAGCAGTGCAGCCCTAAATTTTGGGGTGGCTCAGTCTTATTGATTTTCAGTTTTCCCAAGGTATATTCCATAGACTGGAAGTGCCCTTGGCTCTGTAGCTCTGTTGTTTACTTGTTTTATAGAATGCAATGCACTCCTCCAGTGAGGCAGTTGGCAATTTACATCTCGCCCATCAGCATAACAAGGCTCCCTCTTCTCCAGGGCCTGTCTTGCCTTTCTGGTATTTACACATTTGTGGATGTCCCTTTTGACCATGGGAAGTGATACTTCTTTGTAGTGCAGATTTGCATTGCCTGCTAGCTTGCTTGGCCTAAAAGGGCGTATGCGTTTTCTCCTGAATATATTCAGGTGAAAACGCATACGCCCTTTTTGGCCAAGTGCGTCATTGACAAAGATGTGCCCCTCTTCCTGTGATTTAAAGGTGATTCCAACGTACCTCTTGAAATCTGTTTCCTGCTATTCTGTCTCTCTTTCAAGTCCGCCTCGCTGCCTTCCCTCAACAGATTTTTTGGACGATTGTTGTCCTTTATTACTCTGCCAGTTTGTGAATAGCTGTGCCCCTGAGCTCCATTACTCAACTCGTTATTTGTGAGCTGTACGCAAGTCCAAAATTTTGGTTCAGGACCTATACTGGTTCCCAGTGGGTGGCTGAGACTCTGGTTAATTCTTCTTCCTGCCGGGAATTTAGAGTGACATGTGCCCGTCCAAATGCCTAACAGCTACTCTCTCATTGTTTCTCCCTCTTCCCTTCCATCCTCTGCCAAATTGGCAACCTGTGCAAACCAGGAGGTAAAAGGGGTTGTCTCTCCAAGTTGGGAGATTGATAGTAAAGCAGTTGGAAAGTCAAAGCGGAGCACCAGGAGAGGGACTACTCGTTGAGTTTTAGAAACCTTTTGTATTCACAGTGTGTCCATTCTCTAGGTTTCCCGTACATGTTATAGCTGTAGTAATATTCCCTTCAACATGGAGAGTTGTGACCCATGGAATGGGGGCCATGCACTTTTGCTTTAAAGGGTCTGCATTTGCTCACCCAATCTCACCAATCCTCTCACGCCCAGGTGTCCAGCCTTATGCCACATCCAGCTGTCATTGTAGATAGGGTCATTCCAGGTTTCATCAGAGACCCTGAAGGAAATGTAAAGAATTTCCCGGTTTTTTGGTTTTGTTTTTGAAATTCCCTTTTATAGTGTGTTTGAGCTGATTCTTGCTGCCATGTTTATGACCGTCTAGACACACTTGATTCCCTTACAGAGACATATCAATTCATAGGTTTTAAGATTCTTAATAGTCAGATCTATTCCTCTGCGGGAAATATGGGGTTTTGAGTCCCTTTCACTGAGGAAGGTGTAGGTCTTGTCTATTCCACAGTTGGTTATAGAAATGGTACCTGTGCTTATATCAAACTCTGGTTTTATGCATCACCCCACCTCTCCTTTCCCCTTAAGCAGGCATAAGAGTGTTTTCTAAATGTGAGACTCTGTTCTCTTTCCTAACTCAGTTCATGTGTAGCCATGTTTACAGGTTATTCATAAGTGATATCTTATGATAAGTTTCTTTTTCTGTGTGACTTATTTCACTTAGAATCATCGTACCTGAATCCACTCACTTTGCTGCTCCTGGTCTTATGACATTGATTTCATGGCTGAGGGATATTCCATCGTACATACATACCACAGTTTTTTGAACCATTTTTATATTTCCTGGGATACTTAAGTTGTACCCAAGTTGAGGTTCTTGTAAGCAGTGCAGCCCTAAATTTGGGTGTGGCTCTGTCTTATTGATTTTCAGTTTTCCCAAGGTATATTCCCTAGACTGGAAGTGCCCTTGGCTCTGTAGCTCTGTTGTTTACTTGTTTTAGGGAACGCAATGCACTCCTCCAGTTAGGCAGTTGGCAATTTACATCCCGCCCATCAGCATAACAAGGCTCCCTCTTCTCCAGGGCCTGTCTTGCCTTTGTGGTTTTTACACATTTTGTGGATGTCCATTTTGACTGGTGCGAAGTGATAATTCTTTGTAGTGCAGATTTGCATTGCCCGCTTGCTTGCTTGGCCAAAAAGAGCGTATGCGTTTTCTCCTGAATATATTCAGGTGAAAACGCATACGCCCTTTTTGGCCAAGTGCATCATTGTCGAAGTTGTGCCCCTCTTCCTGTGCTTTAAAGGCGATTCCAACGTACCTCTTGAAATCTGTTTCCTGCTATTCTGCCTCGCTTTCAAGTCCGCCTCGTTGCCTTCCCTCAAAAGATTTTCGGACGATAGTTGTCCTTTAACTCTGTGCCAGTTTGTGAATTGCTGTGCCCCTGAGCTCCATTTTTCAACTCGTTTTTTGTGAGCTGAACGCAAGTCCAATATTTTGGTTCAGAATCTATACTGGTTCCCGGTGGGTGGCTGAGACTTTGGTTAATTCTTTTTCCTGCCGGGAAATTAGCGTGACATGTGCCCGTCCTAATGCCTAACAGCTAGTCTCTCATTGGTTCTCCCTCTTCCCTTCCATCCTCTGCCAAATTGGCAATCTGTGCGAACCAGGAGCTTAAAGGGGCTGTCTCTCCACGTTGGGAGATTGATAGTAAAGCAGTTGGAAAGTCAAACCGGAGCACCAGGAGAGGGACTATTCATTGAGTTTTAGAAACCTTTTGTATTCACAGTGTGTCCATTCTCTAGGTTTCCCGTACATGTTATAGCTGTAGTAATATTCCCTTCAACCTGGAGAGTTGGGACCCATGGAATGGGGGCCATGCATTATTGCTTTAAAGGGTCTGCGTTTGCTCACCCAATTTCACCAATCCTCTCAGTCCCAAGTGTCCAGCCTTATGCCACATCCAGCTGTCATTGTAGATTGGGTCATTCCAGGTTTCATCAGAGACCCTGAAGGAATTGTAAAGAATTTCCCTGTTTTTTGGATTTGTTTGTGAAATTCCTTTTTATAGTGGGTTTGAGCTGATTCTCGCTGCCATGTTTATGCCAGTCTAGACACACTTGATTCCCTTACGGAAACATATCAATACAGAGGTTTTAAGATTCTCACTAGTCAGATCTATTCCTCTGAGGGAAATATGGGGTTTTGAGTCCCTTTCACTGAGGAAGGCGTAGGTCTTGTCTATCCCAAAGTTGGTTTTCGAAACGGTACCTGTGCTTATATCAAACTCTGGTTTTATGCATCACCCAACCTCTCCTTCCCCCTTAAGCAGGCATAACAGTGTTTTATAAATGTGAGACTCTGTTCTCTTTCATAACTCAGTTCATGTGTAGCCATGTTTACAGGATCTTCATAAGTGATATCTTATGATAAGTTTCCTTTTTCTGTGTGACTTTTTTCACTTAGAATCATCGTACCTGAATCCACTCACATTGGTGCCCTGGTCTTATGACATTGATTTCATGGCTGAGGGATATTCCATCGTACATAAGTACCACAATTTTTTGAAACATTTTTATATTTCCTGGGATATTTAAGGTTTACCCAAGTTCAGGTTCTTGTAAGCAGTGCAGCCCTAAATTTGGGGGTGGCTCTGTCTTATTGATTTTCAGTTTTCTCAAGGTATATTCCCTAGACTGGAAGTGCCCTTGGCTCTGTAGTTCTGTTGTTTACTTGTTTTAGGGAACACAGTGCACTCTTCCAGTGAGGCAGTTGGCAATTTACATCCCGCCCATCAGCATAACAAGGCTCCCTGTTCTCCAGGGCCTTTCTTGCCTTTCTGGTTTTTTCACATTTTGTGGATGTCCCTTTTGACCGGTGGGAAGTGATACTTCTTTGTAGTGCAGATTTGCATTGCCTGCTTGCTTGCTTGGACAAAAAGGGCGTATGCGTTTTCTCCTGAATATATTCAGGAGAAAACGCATACGCACTTTTTGGCCAAGTGTGTCATTGTCAAAGTTGTGCCCCTCTTCCTGTGATTTAAAGGCGATTCCAACGTACCTCTTGAAATCTGTTTCCTGCTATTCTGCCTTGCTTTCAAGTCCACCTCGTTGCCTTGCCTCAACAGATTTTTGGACGATAGTTGTCCGTTTTTACTCTGCCAGTTTGTGAAATGCTGTACCCCTGAGCTCCATTTTTCAACTCGTTTTTTGTGAGCTGAACGCAAGTCCAATATTTTGGTTCAGGACCTATACTGGTTCCTTGTGGGTGGCTGAGACTTCGGTTAATTCTTCTTACTGCCGGTAAATTAGAGTGACGTGTGCCCGTCCAAATGCCTAACAGCTACTCTCTCATTGGTTCTCCCACTTCCCTTCCATCCTCTACCAAATTGGCAACCTGTGCGAACCAGGAGCTTAAAGGGGCTGTCTCTCCAAGTTTGGAGATTGATAGTAAAGCAGTTGGAAAGTCAAACCGGAGCTCCAGGAGAGGGACTATTCGTTGAGTTTTAGAAACCTTTTGTATTCACAATGTGTCCATTCTCTAGGTTTCCCGTACGTGTTATGGCTGTAGTAATATTCCCTTCAACCTGGAGAGTTGGGACCCATGGAATGGGGCCATGCATTATTGCTTTAAAGGGTCTGCATTTGCTCACCCAATCTCACCAATCCTCTCAGTACCAAGTGTCCTGCCTTATGCCACATCCAGCTGTCATTGTAGATAGGGTCATTCCAGGTTTCATAAGAGACCCTGAAGGAATTGTAAAGAATTTCCCTGTTTTTTGGTTTTGTATTTGAAATTCCTTTTTATTGTGGGTTTGAGCTGATTCTCGCTGCCATGTTTATGCCAGTCTAGACACACTTGATTCCCTTACGGAGACATATCATTACACAGGTTTTAAGATTCTCACTAGTCAGATCTATTCCTCTGTGGGAAATATGGGGTTTTGATTCACTCCAACTGAGGAAGGTGTAGGTCTTGTCTATTCCAAGTTTGTTTTAGAAACGGTACCCGTGCTTATATCAAACTCTGGTTTTATGCATCACCCCACCTCTCCTTCCCCCTTAAGCAGGCATAACAGTGTTTTCTAAATGTGAGACTCTGTTCTCTTTCTTAACTCAGTTCATGTGTAGCCATGTTTACAGGATCTTCATAAGTGATATCTTATGATAAGTTTCTTTTTTCTGTGTGACTTATTTCACTTAGAATCATCGTACCTGAATCCACTCACTTTGCTGCTCCTGGTCTTATGACATTGATTTCATGGCTGAGGGATATTCCATCGTACATAAGTACCACAATTTTTTGAAACATTTTTATATTTCCTTGGATATTTGATGTGTACCCAAGTTGAGGTTCTTGTAAGCAGTGCAGCCCTAAATTTGGGGGTGGCTCTGTCTTATTGATTTTCAGTTTTCCTAAGGTATATTCCCTAGACTGGAAGTGCCCTTGGCTCTGTAGCTCTGTTGTTTAATTGTTTTATGGAACACAATGAACTCCTCCAGTGAGGCAGTTGGCAATTTACATCCCGCCCATCAGCATAACAAGGCTCCCTGTTCTCCAGGGCCTGTCTTGCCTTTCTGATTTTTACACATTTTGTGGATGTCCCATTTGACCGGTGGGAAGTGATAATTCTTTGTAGTGCAGATTTGCATTGCCCGCTTGCTTGCTTGGCCAAAAAGGGCGTATGCGTTTTCTCCTGAATATATTCAGGAGAAAACGCATACGCCCTTTTTGGCCAAGTGCGTCATTGTCGAAGTTGTGTTCCTCTTCCTGTGTCTTAAAGGCGATTCCAGCGTACCTCTGGAAATCTGTTTCCTGCTATTCTGCCTTGCTTTCAAGTCCGCCTCATTGCCTTCCCTCAACAGATTTTTGGACGATAGTTGTCCTTTATTACTCTGCCAGCTTGTGAATTGCTGTACACCTGAGCTACATTTTTCAACTGGTTTTTTGTGAGCTGTACGCAAGTCCAATATTTTGGTTCAGGACCTATACTGGTTCCTGGTGGGTTGCTGAGACTTTGGTTAATTCTTCTTCCTGCCGGGAAATTAGAGTGACATGTGCCCGTCCAAATTCCTAACAGCTAGTCTCTCATTGGTTCTCCCTCTTCCCTTCCATCCTCTGCCAAATTGGCAACCTGTGCGAACCAGGAGCTTAAAGGGGCTGTCTCTCCAAGTTGGGAGACTGATAGTAAAGCAGTTGGAAAGTCAAACCAGAGCACCAGGAGAGGGACTATTCGTTGAGTTTTAGAAACCTTTTGTATTCACATTGTGTCCATTCTCTAGGTTTCCCGTACATGTTATAGCAGTAGTAATATTCCCTGCAACCTGGAGAGTAGGGAACCATGGAATGGGGGCCATGCATTATTGCTTTAAAGGGTCTGCATTTGCTCACCCAATCTCACCAATCCTCTCTTTCCCAAGTGTGCAGCCTTATGCCACATCCAGCTGTCATTGTAGATAGGGTCATTCCAGGTTTCAACAGAGACCCTGAAGGAATTGTAAAGAATTACCCTGTTTTTTGGGTTTGTTTTTTTTTTTTTTTTCTTTTTGCGGTATGCGGGCCTCTCACTGTTGTGGCCTCTCCCGCTGCGGAGCACAGGCTCCGGACGCGCAGGCCCAGCGGCCATGGCTCACGGGCCCAGCCGCTCCGCGGCATATGGGATCCTCCCAGACCGGGGCACGAACCCGTATCCCCTGCATCGGCAGGCGGACTCTCAACCACTGCGCCACCAGGGAGGCCCTTGGGTTTGTTTTTGAAATTCGTTTTTATAGTGGGTTTGAGCTGATTCTCGCTGCCATGTTTATGCCAGTCTAGACACACTTGATTCCCTTACAGAGACATATCAATACATAGGTTTTAAGATTCTTACTAGACAGATCTATTCCTCTGCGGGAAATATGGGGTTTTGAGTCCCTTTCACTGAGGAAGGTGTAGGTCTTTTCTATTCCAAAGTTGGTTTTAGAAACTGTACCAGTGCTTATATCACACTCAGGTTTTATGCATCACCCCTCCTCTCCTTCCCCCTTAAGCAGGCATAAGAGTGTTTTCTAAATGTGGGACTCTGTTCTCTTTCCTAAATCTGTTCATGTGTAGCCAGGTTTACAGGATCTTCCTAAGTGATATCTTATGATAAGTTTCTTTTTCTGTGTGACTTATTTCACTTAGAATCATCTTTTCTGAATCTACTCACTTTGCTGCTCCTGGTCTTATGACTTTGATTTCATGGCTGAGGGATATTCCATCGTACATAACTACCACAATTTTTTGAACCATTTTTATATTTCCTGGGATATTTAAGGTGTACCCAAGTTGAGGTTCTTGTATGCAGTGCAGCACTTAATTTGGGGGTGGCTCTGTCTTATTGATTTTCAGTTTTCCCAAGGTATATTCCCTAGACTGGAAGTGCCCTTGGCTCTGTAGCTCTGTTGTTTACTTGTTTTAGGGAACACAATGCACTCCTCCAGTGAGGCAGTTGGCAATTTACATCCCGCCCATCAGCATAACAAGGCTCCCTGTTCTTGAGGGCCTGTGTTGCCTTCCTGGTTTTTTGCAAATTTTGTGGATGTCCCTTTTAACCGGTGGGAAGATATACTTCCTTGTCGTGCAGATTTGCATTGCCCACTTGCTTGCTTGGCCAAAAAGGGCGTATGCGTTTTCTCCTGAATATATTCAGGAGAAAACGCATACGCCCTTTTTGGCCAAGTGCGTCATTGTCGAAGTTGTGCCCCTCTTCCTGTGCTTTAAAGGCGATTCCAGCGTACCTCTTGAAATCTGTTTCCTGCTATACTGCCTCGCTTTCAAGTCCGCCTCGTTGCCTTCCCTCAACAGATTTTTGGACGATAGTTGTCCTTTAATATTTTGCCAGTTTGTGAATTGCTGTGCCCCTGAGCTCCATTTTTCAACTCGTGTTTTGTGAGCTGTACGCAAGTCCAAAATTTTGGGTCAGGACCTATACTGGTTCCCGGTGGGTGGCTGAGACTTTGGATAATTCTTCTTCCTGCCTGAAAATTAGAGTGACATGTTCCCGTCCAAATGCCTAACAGCTAGTCTCTCATTGGTTCTCCCTCTTCCCTTCCATCTTCTGCCAAATTGGCAACCTGTGAGAACAAGGAGCTTAAAGGGGCTGTCTCTCCAAGTTGGGAGATTGATAGTAAAGCAGTTGGAAAGTCAAACCGGAGCACCAGGAGAGGGACTATTCGTTGAGTTTTAGAAACCTTTTGAATTCACAGTGTGTCCATTCTCTAGGATTCACGTACATGTTATAGCTGTAGTAATATTCCCTTCAACCTGGAGAGTTGGGACCCATGGAATGGGGGGCATGCATTATTGCATTAAAGGATCTGCATTTGCTCACCCAATCTCACCAATCCTCTCAGTCCCAAATGTCCAGCCTTATGCCACATCCAGCTGTCATTGTAGATAGGGTCATTCCAGGTTTCATCAGAGACCCTGAAGGAATTGTAAAGAATTTCCCCGTTTCTTGGTTTTGTTTTTGAAATTCCTTTTTATAGTGGGTTTGAGCTGATTCTCGCTGCCATGTTTATGCCAGTCTAGACACACTTGATTCCCTTACGGAGACATATCAATACATAGGTTTTAAGATTCTTACTAGTCAGATCTACTCCTCTGTGGGAAATATGGGGTTTTGAGTCCCTTTCACTGAGGAAGGTGTAGGTCTTGTCTATTACAAAGTTGGTTTTAGAAACGGTACCCGTGCTTATAACAAACTCTGGTTTTATGCATCACCCCACCTCTCCTTCCCCCTTAAGCAGGCATAACAGTGTTTTCTAAATGTGAGACTCTGTTCTCTTTCTTAACTCAGTTCATGTGTAGCCATGTTTACAGGATCTTAATAAGTGATATCTTATGATAAGTTTCTTTTTTCTGTGTGACTTATTTCACTTAGAATCATCGTACCTGAATCCACTCACATTGCTGCTCCTGGTCTTATGACATTGATATCATGGCTGAGGGATATTCCATCGTACATAAGTACCACAATTTTTTGAACCATTTTTATATTTCCTGGGATATTTAAGGTGTACCCAAGTTGAGGTTCTTGTAAGCAGTGCAGCCCTAAATTTGGGGGTGGCTCTGTCATATTGATTTTCAGTTTTCCCAACGTATATTCCCTAGACTGGAAGTGGCCTTGGCTCTGTAGCTCTGTTGTTTACTTGTTTTAGGGGACACAAGGCACTCCTCTAGTGAGGCAGGTGGCAATTTACATCCCGCCCATCAGCATAACAAGGCTCCCTGTTCTCCAGGGCCTGTCTTGCCTTTCTGGTTTTTACACATTTTCTGGATGTCCCGTTTGACCGGTGGGAAGTGATACTTCTTTGTAGTGCAGATTTGCATTGCCCGCTTTCTTGCTTGGCCAAAAACGGCGTATGTGTTTTCTCCTGAATATATTCAGGAGAAAACGCATACGCCCTTTTTGGCCAAGTGCGTCATTGTCGAAGTTGTGTTCCTCTTCCTGTGTCTTAAAGGCGATTCCAACGTACCTCTGGAAATCTGTTTCCTGCTATTCTGCCTTGCTTTCAAGTCCGCCTCATTGCCTTCCCTCAACAGATTTTTGGACGATAGTTGTCCTTTATTACTCTGCCAGCTTGTGAATTGCTGTACACCTGAGCTACATTTTTCAACTGGTTTTTTGTGAGCTGTACGCAAGTCCAATATTTTGGTTCAGGACCTATACTGGTTCCTGGTGGGTTGCTGAGACTTTGGTTAATTCTTCTTCCTGCCGGGAAATTAGAGTGACATGTGCCCGTCCAAATTCCTAACAGCTAGTCTCTCATTGGTTCTCCCTCTTCCCTTCCATCCTCTGCCAAATTGGCAACCTGTGCGAACCAGGAGCTTAAAGGGGCTGTCTCTCCAAGTTGGGAGACTGATAGTAAAGCAGTTGGAAAGTCAAACCAGAGCACCAGGAGAGGGACTATTCGTTGAGTTTTAGAAACCTTTTGTATTCACATTGTGTCCATTCTCTAGGTTTCCCGTACATGTTATAGCAGTAGTAATATTCCCTGCAACCTGGAGAGTAGGGAACCATGGAATGGGGGCCATGCATTATTGCTTTAAAGGGTCTGCATTTGCTCACCCAATCTCACCAATCCTCTCTTTCCCAAGTGTGCAGCCTTATGCCACATCCAGCTGTCATTGTAGATAGGGTCATTCCAGGTTTCAACAGAGACCCTGAAGGAATTGTAAAGAATTACCCTGTTTTTTGGGTTTGTTTTTTTTTTTTTTTTCTTTTTGCGGTATGCGGGCCTCTCACTGTTGTGGCCTCTCCCGCTGCGGAGCACAGGCTCCGGACGCGCAGGCCCAGCGGCCATGGCTCACGGGCCCAGCCGCTCCGCGGCATATGGGATCCTCCCAGACCGGGGCACGAACCCGTATCCCCTGCATCTGCAGGCGGACTCTCAACCACTGCGCCACCAGGGAGGCCCTTGGGTTTGTTTTTGAAATTCGTTTTTATAGTGGGTTTGAGCTGATTCTCGCTGCCATGTTTATGCCAGTCTAGACACACTTGATTCCCTTACAGAGACATATCAATACATAGGTTTTAAGATTCTTACTAGACAGATCTATTCCTCTGCGGGAAATATGGGGTTTTGAGTCCCTTTCACTGAGGAAGGTGTAGGTCTTTTCTATTCCAAAGTTGGTTTTAGAAACTGTACCAGTGCTTATATCACACTCAGGTTTTATGCATCACCCCTCCTCTCCTTCCCCCTTAAGCAGGCATAAGAGTGTTTTCTAAATGTGGGACTCTGTTCTCTTTCCTAAATCTGTTCATGTGTAGCCAGGTTTACAGGATCTTCCTAAGTGATATCTTATGATAAGTTTCTTTTTCTGTGTGACTTATTTCACTTAGAATCATCTTTTCTGAATCTACTCACTTTGCTGCTCCTGGTCTTATGACTTTGATTTCATGGCTGAGGGATATTCCATCGTACATAACTACCACAATTTTTTGAACCATTTTTATATTTCCTGGGATATTTAAGGTGTACCCAAGTTGAGGTTCTTGTATGCAGTGCAGCACTTAATTTGGGGGTGGCTCTGTCTTATTGATTTTCAGTTTTCCCAAGGTATATTCCCTAGACTGGAAGTGCCCTTGGCTCTGTAGCTCTGTTGTTTACTTGTTTTAGGGAACACAATGCACTCCTCCAGTGAGGCAGTTGGCAATTTACATCCCGCCCATCAGCATAACAAGGCTCCCTGTTCTTGAGGGCCTGTGTTGCCTTCCTGGTTTTTTGCAAATTTTGTGGATGTCCCTTTTAACCGGTGGGAAGATATACTTCCTTGTCGTGCAGATTTGCATTGCCCACTTGCTTGCTTGGCCAAAAAGGGCGTATGCGTTTTCTCCTGAATATATTCAGGAGAAAACGCATACGCCCTTTTTGGCCAAGTGCGTCATTGTCGAAGTTGTGCCCCTCTTCCTGTGCTTTAAAGGCGATTCCAGCGTACCTCTTGAAATCTGTTTCCTGCTATACTGCCTCGCTTTCAAGTCCGCCTCGTTGCCTTCCCTCAACAGATTTTTGGACGATAGTTGTCCTTTAATATTTTGCCAGTTTGTGAATTGCTGTGCCCCTGAGCTCCATTTTTCAACTCGTGTTTTGTGAGCTGTACGCAAGTCCAAAATTTTGGGTCAGGACCTATACTGGTTCCCGGTGGGTGGCTGAGACTTTGGATAATTCTTCTTCCTGCCTGAAAATTAGAGTGACATGTTCCCGTCCAAATGCCTAACAGCTAGTCTCTCATTGGTTCTCCCTCTTCCCTTCCATCTTCTGCCAAATTGGCAACCTGTGAGAACAAGGAGCTTAAAGGGGCTGTCTCTCCAAGTTGGGAGATTGATAGTAAAGCAGTTGGAAAGTCAAACCGGAGCACCAGGAGAGGGACTATTCGTTGAGTTTTAGAAACCTTTTGAATTCACAGTGTGTCCATTCTCTAGGATTCACGTACATGTTATAGCTGTAGTAATATTCCCTTCAACCTGGAGAGTTGGGACCCATGGAATGGGGGGCATGCATTATTGCATTAAAGGATCTGCATTTGCTCACCCAATCTCACCAATCCTCTCAGTCCCAAATGTCCAGCCTTATGCCACATCCAGCTGTCATTGTAGATAGGGTCATTCCAGGTTTCATCAGAGACCCTGAAGGAATTGTAAAGAATTTCCCCGTTTCTTGGTTTTGTTTTTGAAATTCCTTTTTATAGTGGGTTTGAGCTGATTCTCGCTGCCATGTTTATGCCAGTCTAGACACACTTGATTCCCTTACGGAGACATATCAATACATAGGTTTTAAGATTCTTACTAGTCAGATCTACTCCTCTGTGGGAAATATGGGGTTTTGAGTCCCTTTCACTGAGGAAGGTGTAGGTCTTGTCTATTACAAAGTTGGTTTTAGAAACGGTACCCGTGCTTATAACAAACTCTGGTTTTATGCATCACCCCACCTCTCCTTCCCCCTTAAGCAGGCATAACAGTGTTTTCTAAATGTGAGACTCTGTTCTCTTTCTTAACTCAGTTCATGTGTAGCCATGTTTACAGGATCTTAATAAGTGATATCTTATGATAAGTTTCTTTTTTCTGTGTGACTTATTTCACTTAGAATCATCGTACCTGAATCCACTCACATTGCTGCTCCTGGTCTTATGACATTGATATCATGGCTGAGGGATATTCCATCGTACATAAGTACCACAATTTTTGGAACCATTTTTATATTTCCTGGGATATTTAAGGTGTACCCAAGTTGAGGTTCTTGTAAGCAGTGCAGCCCTAAATTTGGGGGTGGCTCTGTCATATTGATTTTCAGTTTTCCCAACGTATATTCCCTAGACTGGAAGTGGCCTTGGCTCTGTAGCTCTGTTGTTTACTTGTTTTAGGGGACACAAGGCACTCCTCTAGTGAGGCAGGTGGCAATTTACATCCCGCCCATCAGCATAACAAGGCTCCCTGTTCTCCAGGGCCTGTCTTGCCTTTCTGGTTTTTACACATTTTCTGGATGTCCCGTTTGACCGGTGGGAAGTGATACTTCTTTGTAGTGCAGATTTGCATTGCCCGCTTTCTTGCTTGGCCAAAAATGGCGTATGTGTTTTCTCCTGAATATATTCAGGAGAAAACGCATACGCCCTTTTTGGCCAAGTGCGTCATTGTCGAAGTTGTGCCCCTCTTCCTGTGCTTTCAAGGCGATTCCAACGTTCCTCTTGAAATCTTGCTATTCTGCCTCGCTTTCAAGTCCGCCTCGTTGCCTTCCCTCAACAGATTTTTGGACGGTAGTTGTCCTTTAATACTCTGCCAGTTTGTGAATTGCTGTGCCCCTGAGCACCCTTTCTCAACTCGTTTTTTGTGAGCTGAACGCAAGTCCAAAATTTTGGTTCAGGAACTATACTGGTTCCTGGTGGGTGGCTGAGACTTTGGTTAATTCTTCTTCCTGCCGGGAAATTAGAGTGACATGTTCCCGTCCAAATGCCTAACAGCTAGTCTCTCATTGGTTCTCCTTCTTCCCTTCCATCCTCTGCCAAATTGGCAACCCTCTGCGAACCAGAAGCTTAAAGGGGCTGTCTCTCCAAGTTGGGAGATTGATAGTAAAGCAGTTGGAAAGTCAAACCGGAGCACCAGGAGAGGGACTATTCGTTGAGTTTTAGAAACCTTTTGAATTCACAGTGTGTCCATTCTCTAGGATTCACGTACATGTTATAGCTGTAGTAATATTCCCTTCAACCTGGAGAGTTGGGACCCATGGAATGGGGGGCATGCATTATTGCATTAAAGGATCTGCATTTGCTCACCCAATCTCACCAATCCTCTCAGTCCAAAATGTCCAGCCTTATGCCACATCCAGCTGTCATTGTAGATAGGGTCATTCCAGGTTTCATCAGAGACCCTGAAGGAAATGAAAAGAATTTCCCTGTTTTTTGGTTTTGTATTTGAAATTCCTTTTTATAGTGGGTTTGAGCTGATTCTCGCTGCCATGTTTATGCCAGTCTGGACACACTTGATTCCCTTACAGAGACATATCAATACATAGGTTTTAAGATTCTTACTAGTCAGATCTATTCCTCTGCGCGAAATATCGGGTTTAGAGTCCCTTTCACTGAGGAAGCTGTAGGTCTTGTCTATTCCACAGTTCGTTTTATAAATGGTACCTGTACTTATATCAAATTCTGGTTTTATGCATCACCCTACCTCTCCTTTCCCCTTAAGCAGGCATAAGAGTGTTTTCTAAATGTGAGACTCTGTTCTCTTTCCTAACTCAGTTCATGTGTACCCATGCTTACAGGATCTTCATAAGTGATATCTTATGATAAGTTTCTTGTTCTGTGTGACTTATTTCACTTAGAATCATCGTACCTGGGTCCACTCACTTTGCTGCTCCTGGTCTTATGACATTGATTTCATGGCTGAGGGATATTCCATCGTACATAAATCCCACAGTTTTTTGAACCATTTTTATATTTCTTGGGATATTTAAGGTGTACCCAAGTTGAGGTTCTTGTAAGAAGTGCAGCCTTAAATTTGCAGGTGGCTCTGTCTTATTGATTTTCAGTTTTCCCAAGGTATATTCCCTAGACTGGAAGTGCCCTTGGCTCTGTAGCTCTGTTGTTTACTTGTTTTAGGGAAAGCCATGCACTCCTCCAGTGAGGCCGTTGGCAATTTACACCCCGACCATCAGCATAACAAGGCTCCATGTTCTCCAGGGCCTGTCTTGCCTTTCTGGGTTTTACAAATTTGTGGATGTCCCTTTTGACCGGTGGGAAGTGATACTTCTTTGTAGTGCATATTTGCATTGCCCGCTTGCTTGCTTGGCCAAAATGGGAGTATGCATTTTCTCCTGAATATATTCAGGGAAAACGCATACGCCCTTTATGGCCAAGTGCGTCATTGTCGAAGTTGTGCCCCTCTTCCTGTGCTTTAAAGGCGATTCCAGCGTACCTCTTGAAATCTGTTTCCTGGTATTCTGCCTCGCTTTCAAGTCCGCCTCGTTGCCTTCCCTCAACAGATTTTTGGACGAGAGTTGTCTTTATTACTCTGCCAGTTTGTGAATTGCTGTGTCCCTGAGCTCCATTTTTCAACTCGTTTTTTGTGAGCTGTACGCAAGTCCAGAATTTCTGTTCAGGAACTTTACTGGTTCCCAGTGGGTGGCTGAGACTCTGGTGAATTCTTCTTCCTGCCGGGAAATTAGAGTGACATGTGCCCATCCAAATGCATAACAGCTACTCTCTCATTGGTTCTCCCTCTTCCCTTCCATCCTCTGCAAAATTGGCAACCTGTGCAAACCAGGAGCTTAAAGGGTCTGTCTCTCCTATTTGGGAGATTGATAGTAAAGCAGTTGGAAAGTCAAACCGGAGCACCAGGAGAGGGACTATACGTTGAGTTTTAGAAACCTTTTGTATTCACTGTTTGTCCATTCTCTAGGTTTCCCATACATGTTATATCTGTAGTAATATTCCCTTCAACCTGGAGAGTTGGGACCCATGGAATGGGGGCCATGCATTTTTGCTTTAAAGGGTCTCCATTTGCTCACCCAATCTCACCAATCCTCTCAGTACCAAGTGTCCAGCCTTATAACTCATCCAGCTGTCATTGTAGATAGGATCATTCCAGGTTTCATCAGAGACCCTGAAGGAATTGTAAAGAATTTCCCTGTTTTTTGGTTTTGTTTTTGAAATTTCTTTTTATAGTGGGTTTGAGGTGATTCTCGCTGCCATGTTTATGCCAGTCTAGACACACTTGATTCCCTTAGAGAGACATATCAATAAATAGGTTTTAAGATTCTTACTAGTCAGATATATTCCTCTGCGGGAAATATGGGGTTTTGAGTCCCTTTCACTGAGGAAGGTGTAGGTCTTGTCTATTCCACAGTTGGTCTTAGAAATGGTACCTGTACTTATATCAAACTCTGGTTTTATGCATCACCCCACCTCTCCTTTCCCCTTAAGCAGGCATAAGAGTGTTCTCTAAATGTGAGACTCTGTTCTCCTTCCTAACTCAGTTCATGTGTAGCCATGTTTACACGATCTTCATAAGTGATATCTTATGATAAGTTTCTTTTTCTGTGTGACTTATTTCACTTAGAATCATCGTACCTTAATCCACTCACTTTGCTGCTCCTGGTCTTATGACATTGATTTCATGGCTGAGGGATACTCCATCGTACATAAATACCACAGTTTTTTGAACCATTTTTATATTTCCTGGGATATTTAAGGTGTACCCACGTTGAGGTTCTTGTAAGCAGTGCAGCCCTGAATTTGGGTGTGGCTCTTTCTTACTGATTTTCATTTATCCAAAGCTATATTCCCTAGACTGGAAGTGCCCTTGGCTCTGTAGCTCTGATGTTTTCTTGTTTTAGGGAACACAATGCACTCCTCCTGTGAGGCAGTTGGCAATTTACATCCCGCCCATCACCATAACAAGGCTCCCTTTACTCCAGGGCCTGTCTTGCCTTTCTGGTTTTTACACATTTTTGGATGTCCCTTTTGACCGGTGGGAAGTGATACTTCTTTGTAGTGCAGATTTGCATTGCCCGCTTGCTTGCTTGGCCAAAAAGGTCGTATGCGTTTTCTCCTGCATATATTCAGGAGAAACCACATACACACTATTTGGCCAAGTGCGTCATTGTCGAAGTTGTGCCCCTCTTCCTGTGCTTTAAAGGCTATTCCAACGTACCTCTTGAAATCTGTTTCCTGCTATTCTGCTTCGATTTCAAATCCGCCCCGTTGCCTTCCCTCAACAGATTTTTGGTCGATATTTGTCCTTTATTACTCTGCCAGTTGGTGAATTGCTGTGCCCCTGAGCTCCATTATTCAACTCGTTTTTTGTGAGCTGTACGCAAGTCCAAAATTTTGGTTCAGGACCTATACTGGTTCCCGGTGGGTGGCTGAGACTCTGGTCAATTCTTCTTCTTGCCGGGAAATTAGAGTGACATGTGCCCGTCCAAATGCCTAACAGCTACTCTCTCATTGGTTCTCCCTCTTCCCTTCCATCCTCTGCCAAATTGGCAACCTGTGCGTACCAGGAGGTTAAAGGGGTTGTCTCTCCAAGTTGGGAGATAGATAGTAAAGGAGTTGGAAAGTCAAAGCAGAGCACCAGGAGAAGGACTACTCGTTGAGTTTTAGAAACCATTTGTATTCACAGTGTGTTCATTTTCTAGGTTTCCCGTACATGTTATAGCTGTAGTAATATTCACTTCAACATGGAGAGTTGGGACCCATGGAATGGGGGCCATGCATTTTTGCTTTAAAGGGTCTGCATTTGCTCACCCAATCTCACCAATCCTCTCAGTCCCAAGTGTCCAGCCTTATACCACATCCAGCTGTCATTGTAGATAGGGTTATTCCAGGTTTCATCAGAGACCCTGAAGGAATTGTAAAGAATTTCCCTGTTTTTTGGTTTTGTTATTGATATTCCTTTTTATAGTGGGTTTGAGCTGATTCTCGCTGCCATGTTTATGCCAGTCTAGACACACATGATTCCCTTACAGAGACGTATCAATACATATGTTTTAAGATTCTTACTACTCACATCTATTCCTCTGTGGGAAATATGGGGTTTTGAGTCCCTTTCACTGAGGAAGGTGTAGGTCTTGTCTATTCCAAAGTTGGTTTTAGAAATGGTACCTGTGCTTATATCAAACTCTGGTTTTATGCATCTCCCCAACTCTGCTTTCCCCTTAAGCAGGCATAAGAGTGTTTTCTAAATGTGAGACTCTGTTCTCTTTCCTAACTCAGTTCATGTGTAGCCATGTTAACAGGATCTTCATAAGTGATATCTTATGATAAGTTTCTTTTTCTGTGTGACTTATTTCACTTAGAATCATCGTACCTGAATCCACTCACTTTGCTGCTCCTGGTCTTATGACATTGATTTCATGGCTGAGGGATATTCCATCTTACATAAATAACACAATTTTTTGAACCATTTTTATATTTCCTGGGATATTTAACGTGTACCCAAGTTGAGGTTCTTGTAAACAATGCAGCCCTAAATTTGGGGGTGGCTCTATCTTATTGAATTTCAGTTTTCCCAAGGTATATTCCCTAGACTTGTAGTGCCCTTGGCTCTGTAGCTCTGTTGTTTACTTGTTTTACGGAACGCAACGCACTCCTCCAGTGAGGCAGTTGGCTATTTACATCCTGCCAATCAGCACAACAAGGCTCCCTGTTCTCCAGGGCCTGTCTTGCCTTTCTGGTTTTTACACATTTTGTGGATGTCCCTTTTGTCCTGTGGGAAGTGATACTTCTTTGTAGTGCAGATTTGCATTGCCCGCATGCTTGCTTGGCCAAAAAGGGCGTATGCGTTTTTTCCTGAATATATTCAGTAGAAAACGCATACACCCTTTTTGGCCAAGTGCATCATTGTCGAAGTTGTGCCCCTCTTCCTGTGCTTTAAATGCGATTCCACCGTACCTCTTGAAATCTGTTTCCTGCTATTCTGCCTCGCTTTCAAGTCCGCCTCGTTGCCTTCCCTCAACAGATTTTTGGACGATAGTTGTCCTTTATTACTCTGTCCGTTTGTGAATTGCTGTGCTCCTGAGCTCCATTTTTCAACTCGTTTTCTGTGAGCTTTACGCAAGTCCAAAATTTTGCTTCAGGACCTATACTGGTTCCCGGTGGGTGGCTAAAACTCTGGTTAATTCTTCTTCCTGCCGGGAAATTAGAGTGACATGTGCCCGTCCAAATGCCTAACAGCTACTCTCTCATTGGTTCTCCCTCTTCCCTTCCATCCTCTGCCCAATTGGCAACCTGTGCGATCCAGGAGGTTAAAGGGTTTGTCTCTCCAAGTTGGGAGATTGATAGTAAAGCAGTTGGACAGAAAAACCACAGCTCCAGGAGAGGGACTACTCGTTGAGTTTTAGAAACCTTTTGTATTCACAGTGTGTCCATTCTGTAGGTTTCCCGTACATGTTATAGCTGTAGTAATATTCCCTTCAACATGGAGAGTTGGGACACATGGAATGGGGGCCATGCATTTTTACTTTAAAGAGTCTGCATTTGCTCACCCAATCTCACCAATCCTCTCAGTCTCAGGTGTCCAGCCTTATGCCACATCCAGCTGTCATTGTAGATAGGGTCTTTCCAAGTTTCATCAGAGACCCTGAAGGAATTGTAAAGAATTTCCCTGGTTTTTGGTTTTGTTTTTGAAATTCCTTTTTATAGTGGGTTTGAGCTGATTCTCGCTGCCATGTTTATTCCAGTCTACACACTTGATTCCCTTACGGAGACATATCAATACATAAGTTTTAGGATTGTTAGTAGTCAGATCTATTCCTCTGCGGGAAATATGGCGTTTTGAGTCCCTTTCACTGAGGAAGGTGTAGGTCTTGTCTATTCCAAAGTTGGTTTTAGAAACGGTACCTGTGCTTATATCAAACTCTTGTTTTATGCATTACCCCACCTCTTCTTCCACCTTAAGCAGGCATAAGAGTGTTTTCTAAATGTGAGACTCTGTTCTCTTTACTAACTCAGTTTATGTGTAGCCATGTTTAGAGGATCATCATAAGTGATATCTTATGATAAGTTTCTTTTTCTGTGTGACTTATTTCACTTAGAATCATCGTTGCTGAATCCACTCACTTTGCTGCTCCTGGTCTTATGACATTGATTTCATAGATGAGGGATATTCCATCGTACATAAGTACCTCAATTTTTTGAACCATTTTTATATTTCCTGGGATATTTATGTTGAACCCAAGATGAGGTTCTTGTAAGCAGTGCAGCCCTAAATTTGGGGGTGGCTCTGTCTTATTGATTTTCAGTTTACCCAAGGTATATTCCCTAGACTTGAAGTGCCCTTGGCTCTGTATCTCTGTTGGTTACTTGTTTTGGGGAACTCAATGCTCTCCTCCAGTGAGGCAGTTGGCAATTTACATCCCGCCCATCAGCATAACAAGGCTCCGTCTTCTCCAGGGCCTGTTTTGCCTTCTGGTTTTTACACATTTGTGGATGTCCCTTTTGACCGGTGGGAAGTGATACTTCTTTGTAGAGCAGATTTGCATTGCCCGCTTGCTTGCTTGGCCAAAACGGGCGTATGTGTTTTCTCCTGAATATATTCGGCAGAGAACGCATATGCCCTTTTTGGCCAAGTGTGTCATTGTCGATGTTGTGCCCCTCTTCCTGTGCTTTAAAGGCGATTCCTACGTACCTCTTGAAATCTGTTTCCTGCTATTCTGCCTCGCTTTCAAGTCCGCCTCGTTGACTTCCCTCAACGGAGTTTTGGACGATAGTTGTCTTTTATTAGTCTGCCAGTTTGTGAATTGCTGTGCCCCTGAGCTCCATCTTTCAACACGTTTTTTTGTGAGCTGTACCCAAGTCCAAAATTTTGTTTCAGGACATCTATTGGTTCCTGGTGGGTGGCTGAGACTTTGGTTAATTCTTCTTCACACCGGGAAATTAGAGTGAAATGTGCCCGTCCAAATGCCTAACAGCTACTCTCTCATTGGTTCTCCCTCTTCCCTTCAATCCTCTGCCAATTTGGCAACCTGTGCGAACCAGGAGGTTAAAGGTGTTGTCTCTCCTCGTTGGGAGATTGATAGTAAAGCAGTTGGAAAGTCAAACCGGAGAACCAGGAGAGGGACTACTCGTTGAGTTTTAGAAACCATTTGTATTCACAGTGTGTCCATTCACTAGGTTTCCTGTACTTGTTATAGCTGTAGTAATATTGCCTTCAACCTGGATAGTTGGGACCCATGGAATGGGGGCCTTGCATTTCTGCTTTATAAGGTCTGCATTTGCTCAACCAATCTCACCAATCCTCTGAGTCCCAAGTGTCCAGCCTTATGCCACATCCAGCTGTCATTGTAGATAGGGTCATTCCAGGTTTCATCAGAGACCCTGAAGGAATTGTAAGGAATTTACCTGTTTTTTCGGTTTTGTTTTTGAAATTCCTTTTTATAGTGGGTTTGAGCTGATTCTCGCTGCCATGTTTATGCCAGTCTAGACACACTTGATTCCCTTACAGAGAAATATCAGTATATAGGTTTTAAGATTCTTACTAGTCAGATCTATTCCTCTGCGGGAAATATGGGGTTTTGAGTCCCTTTCACTGAGGAAGGTGTAGGTCTTGTCTATTCCAAAGTTGGTTTTAGAAATGGTACCTGTGCTTATGTCAAACTCTGGTTTTATGCATCACCCCACCTCTCCTTCCCCCTTAAGCAGGCATAAGATTGTGTTCTAAATGTGAGACACTGTTCTCTTTCCTAACTCACTTCATGTGTAGCCATGTTTACAGGATCTTCATAAGTGATATTTTATGATAAGTTTCTTTTTCTGTGTGACTTATTTCACTTAGAATCATCGTACCTGAATCCACTCACTTTGCTGCTCCTGGTCTTATGACATTGATTTCATGGCTGAGGGATATTCCATCGTACATAAGTACCACAAATTTTTGAACCATTTTTATATTTCTTGGGATATTTAAGCTGTACCCAAGTTGAGGTTCTTGTTAGCAGTGCAGCCCTAAATTTGGGGGTGGCTCTGTCTTAAAGATTTTCAGTATTCCCAAGGTATATTCCGTACACTGGAAGTACCCTTGGCTCTGTAGCTCTGTTGTTTACTTCTTTTAGGGAAAACAATGCACTCCTCCAGTGAGGCAGTTGGCTATTTACATCCCGTCCATCAGCATAACAAGGCTCCCTGTTCTCCAGGTCCTGTCTTGCCTTTCTGGTTTTTACACGTTTGTGGATATCCCTTTTGACCGCTGGGAAGTGATACTTCTTTGTAGTGCAGATTTGCATTGCCCGCTTGCTTGTTTGGCCAAAAACGGTGTATGCGTTTCCTCCTGAATATATTCAGCATAAAACGCATACCCCCTTTTTGGCCAAGTGCGTCATTGTCGAAGTTGTGCCCCTCTTCCTGTGCTTTAAAGGCGATTCCAACATACCTCTTGAAATCTGTTTGCTGCTATTCTGCCTCGCTTTAAAGTCCGCCTCATTGCCTTCCCTCAGCAGATTTTTGGATGATACTTTTCCTTTATTACTCTGCCAGTTTGTGAATGGCTGTGCCCCTGAGCTCCATTTTGCAACTCATTTTTTGTGAGCTGTGCGCAAGTCCAAAATTTTGGTTCATTATCTATACTGGTTCCCGGTGGGTGGCTGAGACATTGGTTAATTTTTCTTCCCGCCGGGAAATTAGAGGGACATGTGCCCTTCCAAATGCCTAACAGCTACTCTCTCATTGGTTCTCCCTCTTCCCTTCCATCCTCTGCAAAATTGGCAACCTGTGCGAACCAGGAGCTTAAATGGTCTTTCTCCTCAAGTTGGTAGATTGATAGTAAAGCAGTTGGAAAGTCAAACCGGAGCACCAGGAGAGGGACTATTCGTTGAGTTTTAGAAACCTTTTGTATTCACAGTGTGTCCATTCTCTAGGTTTCCCATACATGTTATAGGTGTAGTAATATTCCCTTCAACCTGCAGAGTTGGGACCCATGGAATGTGGGCCATGCATTATTGCTTTAAAGGGTCTGCTTTTTTTCACCCAATCTCACCAATCCTCTCAGTCCCAAGTGTCCAGCATTATGCCACATCCAGCTTTCATTGTACATAGGGTCATTCCAGGTTTCGTCAGAGACCCTGAAGGATATGTAAAGAATTTCCCTGTTTTTTTTTTATAAATCCTTTTTATAATGGGTTTGAGCTGATTCTCGCTGCCATGTTTATGCAGGTCTAGACACACTTGATTCCCTAACGGAGACATATCAATACATAGGCTTTAAGATTCTTACTAGTCAGATCTATTACTCTGCGGGAAATATGGGGTTTTCATTCGCTTTCACTGAGGAAGGTGTAGGTCTTGTCTATTCCAAAGTTGTTTTTTGGAACGGTACCTCTGCTTATATCAAACTCTGGTTTTGTGCATCACGCCACCTCTCCTTCCCCATTATGCAGGCATAAGAATGTTTTCTAAATGTGACACTCTGTTCTCTTTCCTAACTCAGTTCTTGTGTAGCCATGTTTACAAGAACTTCATAAGTGATATCTTATGATAAGTTTCTTTTTCTGTGGACTTATTTCACTTAGAATCATCGTACCTGAATCCACTCACTTTGCTGCTACTGGTCTTATGACATTCATTTCACGGCTGAGGAATATTCCATCATACGTAAGTACCACAATTTTGTAAACCATTTTTATATTTCCTGGGATATTTAAGGTGTACCCAAGTTGAGGTTCTTGTAATCAGTGCAGCACTTAATTTGGGGGTGGCTCTGTCTTATTGATTTCCAGTTTTTCCAAGGTATATTCCCTAGACTGGAAATGCCCTTGGCTCTGTAGCTCTGTTGTTTACTTGTTTTAGGGAACACAATGCACTCCTCCAGTGAGGCAGTTGGCAATTTACATCCAGCCCATCAGCAGAACTAGGCGCCCTGTTCTCCAGGGACTGTCTTCCCTTCCTGGTGTTTACACATTTTGTGGATGTCCCTTATGACCGGTGGGAAGAGATACTTCTTTGTAGTGCAGATTTGCATTACCCGCTTGCTTGCCTGGCCAAAAAGGGTGTATGTGTTATCTCTTGAATATATTCAGGAGAAAATGCATATGCCCTATTTAGCCAAGTGCCTCATTGTCGAAGTTGAGCCCCTCTTTCTGTGCATTACACTCGATTCCTACGTACCTCTTGAAATGTGTTTCCTACAATTCTGCCTCACTTACAGATCGGCCCCGTTGCCGTCCCTCAACAGAGTTTTGGACGATAGTTGTCCTTTATTACTCTGCCAGTTTGTGAATTGCTGTGCCCCTGAGCTCCATTTTTCACTCGTTTTTTGTTAGCTGAAGGCAAGTCCAAAATTTTGGTTCAGGACCTATACTGGTTCCCGGTGGGTCGCTGAGACTTTTGTTAATTGTTCTTCCTGCCGGGAATTTAGAATGACATGTTCCCGTCCAAATGCCTAAAAGCTACTCTCTCTTTGGTTCTCCGTCATCCCTTCCATCCTCTGCCAAATTGGCAACCTGTGTGAACCAGTAGGTTAAATGGGCGTTCTCTCCAAGTTGGGAGATTGATAGTAAAGCAGTTGGAAAGTCAAACCGGAGCATCAGGAGAGGGACTATTCGTTAAGTTTTAGAAAACATAAGTATTCACATTGTGTCCATTCTCTAGGTTTGCCTTACATGTTATAGCTGTAGTAATATTCCCTCCAACCTACAGATTTGGGACCCATGGAATGGGGGCCATGCATTTTTGCTTTAAAGGGTCTGCATTTGCTCACACAATCTCACCAATCCTCTCAGTCCCAAGTGTCCAGCCTTATGCCACATCCAGCTGTCATTGTAGACAGGGTCATTCCTGGTTTCATCGGAGACCCTGAAGGAATTGTAAAGAATTTCCCGGATTTTTTGTTTTGTTTTTGAAATTCCTTTTATAGTGGGTTTGAGCTGATTCTCGCTGCCATGTTTATGCCTGTCTAGACACACTTGATTCCCTTACAGAGACATATCAATACAGAGGTTTTATGTTTCTTAGTAGTCAGATCTATTCATCTGCGGGAAATATGGGGTTTTGAGTCCCTTTCACTGAGGAAGGTGTAGGTCTTGTCTATTCCAAATTTGGTTTTAGAAATGGTACCTGTGCTTATATCAAACTCTGGTTTTATGCATCACCCCACCTCTCCTTCCCACTTAAGCAGGCATAAGAGTGTTTTCTAAATGTGAGACTCTGTTCTCTTTCCTAACTCAGTTCATGTGCAGCCGTGTTTACAGGATCTTCATAAGTGATATCTTATGATAAGTTTCTTTTTCTGGCTGACTTATTTCACTTAGAATCATCGTACCTGAATCCACTCACTTTGCTGCTCCTGGTCTTATGACATTGATTTCATGGCTGAGGGATATTCCATCGTACGTAAGTACCACAATCTTTTAAACCATTTTTATATGTCCTGGGATATTTAAGGTGTACCCAAGTTGATGTTCTTGTAAGCAGTGCAGCCCTAAATTAGGGGGTGGCCCTGTCGTATTGATTTTCAGTTTTCCCAAGGTATATTCCCTAGACTGGAAGTGCCCTTGGCTCTGTAGCTCTGTTGTTTACTTGTTTTAGGGAACTCAATGCACTCCTCCAGTGAGGCAGTTGTCAATTTACATCCCGCACATCAGCATAAAAAGGCTCCCTCTTCTCCAGTGCCTGTCTTGCCTTTCTGGTTTTTACACATTTTGTGGATGTCCATTTTGACAGGTGGGAAGTGACACTTCTTTGTAGTGCAGATTTGTGTTGCACGCTTCCTTGCTTGGCCAAAAAGGGCGTATGCATTTTCTCCAGAATATATTCAGGAGAAATCGCATACGCCCATTATGGCCAAGTGCATCATTGTCGAAGTTGTGTCCCTCTTCCTGTGCTTTGCAGGCGATTCCAACGTACCTCTTGAAATCTGTTTCCTGCTATTCTTCCTCGCATTCAAGTCCGCCTCGTTTCCTTCACTCAACAGATTTTTGGACGATTGTTTTCCTTTATTACTCTGCCAGTTTGTGAATTGCTTTGCCCCTGTTCTCCATTTTTCAACTCGTTTTTGTGAGCTGAACGCAAGTCCAAAATTTTGCTTCACGACCTATACTGGTTCCTGGTGGGTGGCTGAGTGTTTGGTTAATTCTTCTTCCTGCCCGCCAATTAGAGTGTCATATGCCCGTCCAAATGCCTAACAGCTACTCTCTCTTTGGTTCTCCCTTTTCCCTTTCATCCTTAGCCAAATTGGGAACCAGTGGGAACCAGGAGGTTAAAGGGGCTGTCTCTTCACGTTGGGAGATTTATAGTAAAGCAGTTGGAAAGTCAATACGGAGCACCAGGAGAGTGACTGTTCGTTGAGTTTTAGAAACCTTTTGTATTCACAGGGTGTCCACTCTTTTGGTTTCCCGTCCATGTTATAGCTGTAGTAATATTACCTTCAACCAGGAGAGTTGGGACCCATCGAATTGGTTGCATGCATTATGGCTTTAAAGGGCCTGCATTTTCTCCGCCAATCTCACCAATCCCCTCAGTCCCATGTGTCCAGCCTTATGCCTCTTCCAGCTGTCGTTGTAGATTGTGTCATTCCAGGTTGCATCAGATCCCTTGAAGGAATTGTGTAAGAATATCGCTGTTTTTTTTATTTATTTTTTTTTGAAATTCAGCTTTATAATGGGGTTGAGCTGATTTTCCCTTACTTGTTTTTGCCGGTCTAGACAAACTTGATTCCCTTACAGAGACATATAAATATATTGGTTTTAAGATTCTTACTACTCAGATATATTCCTCTCCTGGAAATAGGGATTTTGAGTCCCGTTCACTATGGAAGAAGTAGTTCTTGTCTATTCTATATTTGGATTATGGAACGGTACCTGTGCTAATATCAAACTCTGGTTTTGTGCATCACCCCACCTCTCCTTTCCCCTTAAGCATGCATAAGTGTGTTTTCTAAATCTGAGACACTGTTCTATTTCCTAATACAGTTCATATGTAGCCATGTTTACATTCCCTTCGTAAGTGATATCTTATGTCAGAATGCACCATGGCCCTTGTCATAATAATGCTCCATGACCCTTGTCATCACATTGCTCCATGCCTAGTTATCACAATGCTCCATTTCCCTTGTCATCACAATTCTCCTCGTCCTTGTCATCACGATGCTACATGACACTTCTCATCACAACATTACATGCTCTTGTCATTACAATGCTCCATGACCCCTGTCATCACAATGCTCCCTGACACCTGTCATCACAATGCTTCATGCCCCTTGTCATTACAGTGCTCCATGATGCTCGTCATCACAATAACCCAAGGTCTTCTCATCACAATGCTCCACGGTTTTGCCATCACAATGCTCCATGCCCTGGTCTTCTCACAGCTCAATATCCCTTGTCCTCACAATTCTCCTCGTCCTTGTCATCACAATGCTCCATGGCACTTCTCATCACTATGTTATATGCCCTTGGCATCACAATACTCCATGCACTTGTCATCGCAATGCTCCATGACCCCTGTAATAGGAAGCTCCATGTGCTTGTCATCACAATGTTTCACGACCTGGAAATAAGAATTATCAATGGCCCTTGTCATCACAATGCTCCATGCCCTTGTCATCACAATGCTCCTTTACCTTTGTCACAACAATCCTCCATGACACTTGGCATCACAATGCTCCGTGCTATTGTCATCACAATGGAACATGAAATATGTCATCACAATGCTCCCTGACACCTGTCTTCACAATACTCCATGAACTTGTCATCACAATGCTCCATGCCCTTGTCATCACAATGTGCCATGCCCAATGTCATCACAATAATCCATGAAACATCTCAGACCAATGCTCCATGCCCCTTTTCATCACAATGCTCCATGAACCCTGTCATCACAATGCACCATGCCCATCATCATAATGCTTCATGCTATTGTCATCACAATGAAATCAAAATGCTCCATGACCTCTGTCATCACAATGCTCCAAACCCTTGTGATCACAATGTTCCATAACACTTGTGATCACAATGCCCCATGATGCTCGTCATCACAATTATCCATGGCCTTCTCATCACAATGCTCAATGACATTTGTCATCACAATGCTCAATACCCTTGTCATCACAATGCTCCCTGACACTTGTCGTCAGAATGCTCCTTGAACCCTTTCATGACAAGGCTCCATGCCTTTTTCATCACAATGATCCATGCCCTTATCATCACGATGCTCCAAGGCCCCTGCAATAACAATGCTCCTTGCCCTTGTCACCACAAAGCTCCATGACAAATGTCATGAGAATGCTCCATGGCCTTCTCATCACAATGCTACATGCCATTGTCATCACAATGCTCCAAGACACCTGTAATCACAATGCTCCATTCCTCTTTTCACCAGAATGCTCCATGAGACATGTCATCACAAGGATCCATGGTCTTCTCATCAAAATACTCCAGGACATTGTCATCAAAATGCTCCATTCCCTTATCATCACAATGCTCCATGACCCCTGTCATCACAATACTCCATGTACATTTTCAGCCCAATACTCCATGACCTTCTCACCATAATGCTCCATGCCACATATCATCACAATGCTCCATGACCACTGTCATCACAACGTCCATGACACCTGACAACACAATGATCCGGGACTCTTGTCCTCACAATGCTCCATTCCCTAGTCATCACAATTCTCCATGCCTGTGTCAGCAAAATGCTACATCACCTTGTCATCACAATGCTCCATGCACTTGTCATCACAATACTCCATTACCATTGTCATCACAATCCTCCCTGAAACTTGGGATCATACTGCTTCATGCCCTTGTCATCACAATGTTCCAAACCCTTGTGATCACAATGTTCTATAAAACTTGTCATCACAATGCTCCATGATGCCTGTCATGACAATACTCCAAGTCCTTATTGTCACAATGCTCCATGACCTTTGTCATCACAATGCTCAATACACTTGTCTTCACAATGCTCCCTGACACTTGTCGTCCGAATGCTCCTTGAACACTGTCATGAAAAGGCTCTATGCCTTTTTCATCAGAATGCTCCATGCCCTTTTCATCACAACGCTCCATGTCATTGTCATCACAATACTCCACAAGCTTGTCATCAGAATGCTCCATGGCCCCTGTCATCACAAAGCTCCATACCCTTAGACATTACAGTGCTCCATGATGCTTGTCATCACAATTATCCATGGTCTTCCCATCAAAATGCTCCACGGTCTTGCCATCACAATGCTCCATGCCTTGGTCATCCCAAAGCTCCATGTCCCCAGTCATCACAATGCTCCATGACCCCTGTCATCACAATGCTCCATACCCCTTGTCATTAAAGTGCTCCATGACACTCGTCATCACTATTTCCCATGGTCTTCTCATCACAATCCTCCACGCACTTTTCATCAAAATGCTCCATGACCACTGACATCACAATGTTCCCTAACCCCTGTCATCAAAATGTTCCATGACCCTTTTCATCCAATTGCTCCATGACCCGGTCATCACAATGCTCCATTACCCCTGTCATAAAAATGATCCATGTCCCGTGCCATCACCATGTTCCACGGCCTTGTCATCACAAGGCTCCATGACCCTTGACATCATAATGCTCCAAGACCCCTGTAATCACAATGCTCCATGCCCCTTTTCATCTCAATGCTCCATGAACCCTGTCATCACAATGCACCATGCCGATCATCATAATGCTTCATGCTATTGCCATCACAATGAAATCAAACTTCTCCATGACCTCTGTCATCACAATGCTCCAAACCATTGTGATCACAATGTTCCATAACACTTGTCATCACAAGGCCCCATGACACTGGTCATCACAATTATCCATGGACTTCTCATCACAAAGCTCCATGACCTTTGTCATCACAATTCTCAATACACTTGTCCTCACAATGCTCCCGGACACTTGTCGTCAGTATGCTCATTGAACCCTGTCATGACAAGTCTCCATGCCTTTTTCATCACAATGATCCATGCCCTTTTCATCACAATGCTCCATGCCATTGTCATCACAATACTCCACAAGATTGTCATCAGAAATCTGCGTGACACTTGTCATCACAATGATCCATGAACCCTGTCATCAAAATGTTCCATGACACCTGTCATCACAATGCTCCATGCCCCTTGTCATTACAGTGCTCCATGATGCTCGTCATCACAATTATCCATGGTCTTCTCATCACAGTGCTCCACGGTCTTGCCATCACAATGCTCCATGCCTTGGTCATCACAGTGCTCCATGTCCCCAGTCATCACAATGCTCCATGACCACTGTCATCACAATGCTCCATACCCCTTGTCATTAAATGGCTCCATGACACTCGTCATCACAATTTCCCATGGTCTTCTCATCACAATGCTCCACGTCTTTGTCATCAAAATGCTCCATGACCCTTGTCATCACTATGCTCCATGACACCTGTCATCACAATGCTCCATACCCCTTGTCATTACAGTGCTCCTTGATGCTCGTCATCACAATTATCAATTGTCTTCTCATAAAAATGCTCCACGTTCTTGCCATCAGAATGCTCCATGCCCTCGTCATCACAATGCTCCATGTCCCCTGTCATCACAATTCTCCACGTTCTCGGCATCACTATGCTCCATGATACTTCTCTTCACAGTGTTACATGCTTTGTCATCACAATTCTCAATGCACTTGTCATCGCAATTCTCCATGACCCCTGTCATAGCAAGCTCCATGTGATTGTCCTCATAATGCTTCATGAACTTGTCATCAAAATTCTCAATGGCCATTGTCATCACAATGCTCCATGACTCTTGGCATCACAATGCTCCAAGCCCTTTTCATCAAAATGCTCCGTTACCTTTGTCATCACAATCCTCCATGACACTTGGCATCACAATGCTCCTATCCATTGTCATCACAATGGACCATGACATATGTCATCACAATGCTCCAACACCTGTCTTCACAGTACTCCATGACCTTCTCATCACAATGCTCGATGCCCTTGTCATCACAATTCACCATGCCCACTGTCATCTCAATAATCCATGAAAATTGTCAGACAAATGCTCCATGCCCCTTTCATCACAATGCTCCATGCTCTTTTATCACAATGCTCTATGACTCAGATCATCACAATGCTCCGTGACTCCAGTCATCACAGTGCTTCATGACCTTTGTCATCACAATGATCCATGCCCTCGTCATCACAAGGCTCTGTGACAATTGTCAACACAATGCTCCATGAACATTTAATCACAATTCTCGGTGACCCTTGTCATCACAATGCTCCATGACCCATGGCATCACAATGTGCCATGCCCTTGTCATCACAATGCTCCACATCGTTGTCATCACAATGCTCCATAAACCTTGTCATCACAGTGCTCCATGCATTTGTCAGCACAATGCTCCTGACCCATGTCATCACAAAGTGCCATGCGTTTGTCATCACAACGCTCCACAAGTTTGTCATCACAATGCTCCATGCTCATCTCATCAAAATGCTCTCTCACCACTGATATCACAATGTTCCATCGCTAATCATCACAATACTCCCACACCCCTCTCATTACAATGTTCCATGACCCTTGTCACAACAGTGCTACATGCCCTTATCATCACAATGCTCCATGACACTTGACATCACAATGTTCCATAACCCCTGTCATCACAATGCTCCTTGACCCTTTTCATCACAGTGCTCCATGATCCCTAACATCACAATGTTCCATAAACACTGTCATCAAAATGTTTCATGACCGTTTCATCCAATTGCTCCATGACCCTGTCATCACAATGCTCCCTGCCCTTCTCAACACAATGCACCACACACTTGTCATCAAAATGCTCCATGGCAAATGTAATCACAAAGCTCCATGACCTTTGGCATCACAATGCTCCATGTCGTTGTCATCACAAAGTTCCATGAAACCTCTCATCACATTGCTCCATGGTGTTGTCATCACAAAGCTCCATGACGCTTGTCATCACAATGCTTGATACCCTTCTCATCACAATGCACCATGCCTTTGTCATTGCAATCCTCCAAGACACATGTATCACTGAGTTCCGTGCACTTGTCATCACAATGCTCCATGCCCACTCTCATCACAATAATCCATGAAACTTTTCAGACCAATGCTCCATGCCCTTGTCATCACAATGCTACATTACACCTGTCATAACAATGCTCCATGACCCCTGCCTTTGTCATCACAAGACTCCATGACCCTTGTCATCACAATGCTCCAAGACCCCTGTAATCACAATGCTCCATGCCTATGTCATCACAAAGCTCCCTGACGCATGTCATCAGAATGCTCCATGGCCTTCTCATCACAATGCTCCATGTCCATTTCATCACAATGCTCCAAGACCCCTGTAATAACAATACCCCATGCCACTTTTCATCTCAATGCTCCATGAACCCTGTCATCACAATGCACCATGCCCATCATCATAATGCTACATGCTATTGTCATCACAATGAAATCAAAATTCTCCACGACCTCTGTCATCACAATGCTCCAAACCCCTCTGGTCACAATGTTCCATAAAACTGTTCATCACAATGCCAATGATGCTGGTTATAACAGTTATCCATGGACTTCTCATCACAATGCTCCATGACCGCTGACATCACAATGTTCCATAAACACTGTCATCAAAATATTTCATGACAATTTCATCCAATTGCTCCATGACCCTGTCATCACAATGCTCCCTGCCCTTCTCATTACAATGCACCACACCCTTGTCATCAAAATGCTCCATGGCCTATATCATCACAAAGCTCCATGACCCTTGGCATCACAATGCTGCATGCCATTGTCATCACAAAGCTCCATGAAACCTCTCATCACATTGCTCCATGACGTTGTCATCACCAAGCTCCATGACGCTTGTCATCACAATGCTTGATGCCCTTCTCATCACAATGCACCATGCCTTTGTTATTGCAATCCTCCAATACACATGTATCACTGTGTTCCGTGCCCTTGTCATCACAATGCTCCATGCCCACTCTAATCACAATAATCCATGAAATTTTTCAGACCAATGCTCCATGCCCTTGGCATCACAATGCTCCATTTCCACTGTCATAACAATGCTCCATAACCTCTGCAATCACAATGTTCCATGGCTTTGTCATCGCAAGACTCCATGACCCTTGTCATCACAATGCTCCAAGACCCCAGCAATCACAATGCTCCATGCCCATGTCATCACAAAGCTCCCTGATGCATGTCATCAGAATGCTCCATGGCCTTCTCATCACAATGCTCCATGCCCTTTTCATCACAATGCTCCAAGACCCCTGTAATAACAATACTCCATGCCACTTTTCATCTCAGTGCTCCATGAACCCTGTCATCACAATGCACCATGCCCATCATCATAAGGCTTCATGCTATTGTCATCACAGTGAAATCAAATTCTCCATGACCTCTGTCATCACAATGCTCCAAATCCCTGTGATCACAATGTTCCATAAAACTTGTCATCACAACGCCCCATGATGCTGGTTACCACAATTATCCATTGACTTCTCATCACAAAGCTCCATGACCTTTGTCATCACAATTCTCAATACACTTGTCATCACAATGCTCCCTGGAACTTGTCATCAGTATGCTCATTGAAAACTGTCATGACAAGTCTCCATGCCCTTTTCATCACAATGATCCATGCCCTTTTCATCACAATGCTCCATGCCATTGTCATCACAATACTCCATAAGCTTGTCATCAGAAATCTGCGTGACACTTGTCATCACAATGATCCATGAACCCTGTCATCAAAATGTTCCATGACACCTGTCATCACAATGCTCCATGCCCCTTGTCATTACAGTGCTCCATGATGCTCGTCATCACAATTATCCATGGTCTTCTCATCACAGTGCTCCACGGTCTTGCCATCACAATGCTCCATGCCTTGGTCATCACAATGCTCCATGTCCCCAGTCATCACAATGCTCCATGACCACTGTCATCACAATGCCCCATACCCCTTGTCATTAAATGTCTCCATGACACTCGTCATCACAAATTCCCATGGTCTTCTCATCACAATGCTCCACGTCTTTGTCATCAAAATGCTCCATGACCCTTGTCATCACTATGCTCCATGACCACTGTCATCACAATGCTCCATGACACCTGTCATCACAATGCTCCATACCCCTTGTCATTACAGTGCTCCGTGATGCTCGTCATCACAATTATCCATTGTCTTCTCATAAAAATGCTCCACGTTCTTGCCATCAAAATGCTCCATGCCATGGTCATCACAATGCTCCATGTCCCCTGTCATCACAATTCTCCACGTTCTCGGCATCACTATCCTCCATGATACTTCTCTTCACAGTGTTACATGCTTTGTCATCACAATTCTCAATGCACTTGTCATCGCAGTTCTCCATGACCCCTGTCATAGCAAGCTCCATGTGATTGTCCTCATAATGCTTCATGAACTTGTCATCAAAATTCTCAATGGCCATTGTCATCACAATGCTCCATGACTCTTGGCATCACAATGCTCCAAGCCCTTTTCATCAAAATGCTCCGTTACCTTTGTCATCACAATCCTCCATGACACTTGGCATCACAATGCTCCTATCCATTGTCATCACAATGGACCATGACATATGTCATCACAATGCTCCAACACCTGTCTTCACAGTACTCCATGACCTTCTCATCACAATGCTCGATGCCCTTGTCATCACAATTCACCATGCCCACTGTCATCTCAATAATCCATGAAAATTGTCAGACAAATGCTCCATGCCCCTTTCATCACAATGCTCCATGCTCTTTTATCACAATGCTCTATGACTCAGATCATCACAATGCTCCGTGACTCCAGTCATCACAGTGCTTCATGACCTTTGTCATCACAATGATCCATGCCCTCGTCATCACAAGGCTCTGTGACAATTGTCACCACAATGCTCCATGAACATTTAATCACAATTCTCGGTAACCCTTGTCATCACAATGCTCCATGCCTTTGTCAGCACAGTACTCCATGACCCATGGCATCACAATGTGCCATGCCCTTGTCATCACAATGCTCCACATCATTGTCATCACAGTGCTCCATAAACCTTGTCATCACAGTGCTCCATGCATTTGTCAGCACAATGCTCCTGACCCATGTCATCACAATGTGCCATGCGTTTGTCATCACAATGCTCCACATGTTTGTCATCACAATGCTCCATGCTCATCTCATCAAAATGCTCTCTCACCACTGATATCACAATGTTCCATCGCTAATCATCACAATACTCCCACACCCCTGTCGTTACAATGTTCCATGACCCTTGTCACAACAGTGCTACATGCCCTTATCATCACAATGCTCCATGACACTTGACATCACAATGTTCCATAACCCCTGTAATCACAATGCTCCTTGACCCTTTTCATCACAGTGCTCCATGATCCCTAACATCACAATGTTCCATAAACACTGTCATCAAAATGTTTCATGACCATTTCATCCAATTGCTCCATGACCCTGTCATCACAATGCTCCCTGCCCTTCTCAACACAATGCACCACACACTTGTCATCAAAATGCTCCATGGCCAATGTAATCACAAAGCTCCATGACCTTTGGCATCACAATGCTCCATGCCGTTGTCATCACAAAGTTCCATGAAACCTCTCATCACATTGCTCCATGGTGTTGTCATCACAAAGCTCCATGACGCTTGTCATCACAATGCTTGATACCCTTCTCATCACAATGCACCATGCCTTTGTCATTGCAATCCTCCAAGACACATGTATCACTGAGTTCCGTGCACTTGTCATCACAATGCTCCATGCCCACTCTCATCACAATAATCCATGAAACTTTTCAGACCAATGCTCCATGCCCTTGTCATCACAATGCTACATTACACCTGTCATAACAATGCTCCATGACCCCTGCCTTTGTCATCACAAGACTCCATGACCCTTGTCATCACAATGCTCCAAGACCCCTGTAATCACAATGCTCCATGCCCATGTCATCACAAAGCTCCCTGACGCATGTCATCAGAATGCTCCATGGCCTTCTCATCACAATGCTCCATGTCCATTTCATCACAATGCTCCAAGACCCCTGTAATAACAATACCCCATGCCACTTTTCATCTCAATGCTCCATGAACCCTGTCATCACAATGCACCATGCCCATCATCATAATGCTACATGCTATTGTCATCACAATGAAATCAAAATTCTCCACGACCTCTGTCATCACAATGCTCCAAACCCCTCTGATCACAATGTTCCATAAAACTGTTCATCACAATGCCCCATGATGCTGGTTATAACAGTTATCCATGGACTTCTCATCACAATGCTCCATGACCGCTGACATCACAATGTTCCATAAACACTGTCATCAAAATATTTCATGACAATTTCATCCAATTGCTCCATGACCCTGTCATCACAATGCTCCCTGCCCTTCTCATCACAATGCACCACACACTTGTCATCAAAATGCTCCATGGCCTATGTCATCACAAAACTCCATGACCCTTGGCATCACAATGCTGCATGCCATTGTCATCACAAAGCTCCATGAAACCTCTCATCACATTGCTCCATGACGTTGTCATCACCAAGCTCCATGACGCTTGTCATCACAATGCTTGATGCCCTTCTCATCACAATGCACCATGCCTTTGTTATTGCAATCCTCCAAGACACATGTATCACTGTGTTCCGTGCACTTGTCATCACAATGCTCCATGCCCACTCTCATCACAATAATCCATGAAATTTTTCAGACCAATGCTACATGCCCTTGTCATCACAATGCTCCATTTCCACTGTCATAACAATGCTCCATAACCTCTGCAATCACAATGTTCCATGGCTTTGTCATCACAAGACTCCATGACCCTTGTCATCACAATGCTCCAAGACCCCAGCAATCACAATGCTCCATGCCCATGTCATCACAAAGCTCCCTGATGCATGTCATCAGAATGCTCCATGGCCTTCTCATCACAATGCTCCATGCCCTTTTCATCACAATGCTCCAAGACCCCTGTAATAACAATACTCCATGCCACTTTTCATCTCAGTGCTCCATGAACCCTGTCATCACAATGCACCATGCCCATCATCATAATGCTTCATGCTATTGTCATCACAGTGAAATCAAATTCTCCATGACCTCTGTCATCACAATGCTCCAAATCCCTGTGATCACAATGTTCCATAAAACTTGTCATCACAACGCCCCATGATGCTGGTTACCACAATTATCCATGGACTTCTCATCACAAAGCTCCATGACCGTTGTCATCACAATTCTCAATACACTTGTCATCACAATGCTCCCTGGAACTTGTCATCAGTATGCTCATTGAAAACTCTCATGACAAGCCTCCATGCCCTTTTCATCACAATGATCCATGCCCTTTTCATCACAATGCTCCATGACATTTTCATCACAATACTCCACAAGCTTTTCATCAGAATGCTCCGTGACACTTGTCATCACAATGATCCATGAAACCTGTCATCAAAATGTTCCATGACACCTGTTATCACAATGCTCCATGCCCCTTGTCATTACAGTGCTCCATGATGCTCGTCATCACAATTATCCATGGTCTTCTAAACACAGTGCTCCACTGTCTTGCCATCACAAATCTCCATGACCTGGTTATCACAATGCTCCATGTCCCCAGTCATCACAATGCTCCATGAACCCTGTCATCACAATACTCCATACCCCTTTTCATTACAGTGCTCCATGACGCTGATAATCACAATTATCCATGCTCTTCTCATCACAATGCTCCACGCCCTTGTCATCAAAATGCTCCATGACACTTGTCATCACAGTGCTCCGTGACCACTGTCATCACATTGCTCCATGACCCCTGTCATCACAATGCTCCAAACCCCTTGTCATTACAGTGTTCCATAACGCTTGTTATCACAATTATCCATGGTCTTCTCATCACAATGCTCCACGGTATTGCCATCACAATGCTCCATGTCCTGGTCATCACACTGCTCCATGTCCCTGTCATCACAATTCTCTACGTTCTTGGCATCAGAATGCTCCATGACACTTCTCATCAAAGTGTTACATGCTTTGTCATCACAATTCTCAATGCACTTGTCATCGCAATGCTCCATGACCCCAGTCATAGCAAGCTCCATGTGCTTGTCATCACAATACTCCATGTGCTTGTCATCACAATGCTCCATGACCTTTGTCATCACAAGGCTCCCTGACACTTGTTCTCAGAATGCTCCTTGAAACCTGTCATGAAAAGGCTCCATGCCTTTTTCATCACAATGCCCCATGCCGTTTTCTTCACAATGCTCCATGCCTTTGTCATCAAAATACTCCACAAGCTTGTCATCATAATGCTCCCTGACCCTTGTCATCACAATGCTCCATGACCCCTGTTATCACAATGCTCCATAACCCTTGTCATTGCAGTGCTCCATGACGCTCGTCATCACAGTTACCCGTGGTCTTCTCATCACAGTGCTCCACGGTCTTGCCATCACAATGCTCCATGCCTTGGTCATTCCAATGCTCCATGTCCCGTGTCATCACAATTCTCCACGTTCTTGGCATCACTATGCTCCATGACACTTCTCATCACAGTGTTACATGCTTTGTCATCACAATTCTCTATGCACTTGTCATCTCAATGATCCATGATCCCTGTCATAGCAAGCTCCATGTGCTTGTCATCACAATGCTTCATGAACTGGTCATCAAAATTCTCAATGGCCCTTGTCATCACAATGCTCCATGCCCTTGTCATCACAAAGCTCCATGACCCTTGTCATCACAATGCTCCATGCCCTTGTCATCAAAATGCTCCATTACCTTTGTCATCACCATCCTCAATGACACTTGGCCTCACAATGCTCCATCCCATTGTCATCGCAATGACCATGACATATCTCATCACAATGCTCCCTGACACCTGTCTTCACAATACTCCATGACCTTATCATCACAATGCTCCATGCCCTTGTCATCACAATGCGCCATGCCCACTCTCATCACAATAGTCCATGAAATTGGTCAGACCAATGCAACATGCCCCTGTCATCACAATGCTCCATGCACTTTCATCACAATGCTCTATGACCCCTGTCATCACAATGCTCCATGATTCCAGTCATCACAATGCTTCATGACCATTGTCACCACAATGCTCCATGAACATTTCATCACAATGCTCCGTGACCCTAGTCATCACAATGCTCCATGCCTTTGTCAGCACAATACTCCATGACCCATGGCATCACAATGCGCCATGCGCTTGTCATCACAATGCTCCACATCGTTGTCATCACAATGCTCCATAAACCTTGTCATCACAATGATCCATGCGTTTGTCAGCACAATGCTCCATGACCCATATCATCACAATGTGCCATGCGTTTGTCATCACAGTGCTCCACAACCTTGTGATCACAATGCTCCATGCACTTCTCATCAAAATGCTCTCTCACCAATGATATCACAATGTTCCATCACTAATCATATCAATACTCCCTCACGGCTGTCATCACAATGTTCCATAACCCTTGTCACAACAAAGCTACATGCACTTATCATCACAATGCTCCATGCCCCTGACATCACAATGTTCCATAACCCCTGTCATCACAATGCTCCATGACCCTTTTCATCACAATGCTGCATGACCCCTGACATCACAATGTTCCATAAACACTGTCATCAAAATGTTCCATGACCATTTCATCCAATTGCTCCATGACACTGTCATCACAATGCTCCCTGCCCTACTCATCACAATGCACCACACCCTTGTCATCAAAATGCTCCATGACCTATGTAATCACAAAGCTCCATGACCCTTGGCATCACAATGCTGCATGCCATTGTCATCACAAAGCTCCATGAAAACTCTCATCACATTGCTCCCTGACGTTGTCATCACAAAGCTCCATGACGCTTGTCATCACAATGCTCGATGCCCTTCTCATCACAATGCACCATGCCTATGTCATTGCAATCCTCCAAGACACATGTATCACTGTGTTCCGTGCACTTGTCATCACAATGCTCCATGCCCACTCTCATCACAATAATCCATGAAACTGTTCAGACCAATGCTCCATGCCCTTGTCATCACAATGCTCCATTATAACTGTCATAACAATGCTCCATGACCCCTGCCATCACAATGTTCCACGGCTTTGTCATCGCAAGACTCCATGACCCTTGTCATCACAATGCTCCAAGACCCCTGTAATCACAATGCTCCATGCCCATGTCATTACAAAGCTCCCTGATGCATGTCATCAGTATGCTCCATGGCCTTCTCATCACAATGCTCCTTGCCCTTCTCATCAGAATGCACCATGCCTTTGTCATTGCAATCCTCCAAGACACATGTATCACTGTGTTCCGTGCCCTTGTCATCACAATGCTCCATGCCCACTCTCATCACAATAATCCATGAAACTTTTCAGACCAATGCTCCATGCCCTTTTCATCACAATGCTCCGTTAACCCTGTCATAACAATGCTCCATGACCCCTGCCATCACAATGTTCTACGGATTTGTCATCGCAAGACTCCATGACCCTTGTCATCACAATGCTCCAAGACCCCTGTAATCACAATGCTCCATGCCCATGTCATCAGTATGCTCCATGGCCTTCTCATCACAATGCTCCATGTCCTTTTCATAACAATGCTCCAAGACCCCTGTAATAACAATACTCCATGCCACTTTTCATCTCAGTGCTCCATGAACCCTGTCATCACAATGCAACATGCCCATCATCGTAATGCTTCATGCTATTGTCATCACAATGAAATCAATATTCTCCATGACCTCTGTCATCACAATGCTCCAAACCCCTGTGATCACAATGTTCCATAAAACTTGTCATCACAACGCCCCATGATGCTGGTTACCACAATTATCCATGGACTTCTCATGACAATGCTCCATGACCTTTGTCATCACAATTCTCAATACACTTGTCATCACAATGCTCCCTGGAACTTGTCATCAGTATGCTCATTGAAAACTGTCATGACAAGTCTCCATGCACTTTTCATCACAATGCTCCATGCCATTGTCATCACAACACTCCACAACCTTATCATCAGAATGCTCCGTGACACTTGTCATCACAATGATCCATGAACCCTGTCATCAAAATGTTCCATGACACCTGTCATCACAATGCTCCATGCCCCTTGTCATTACAGTGCTCCATGATGCTCGTCATCACAATTATCCATGGTCTTCTCATCACAGTGCTCCACTGTCTTGCCATCACAATGCTCCATGACATGGTTATCACAATGCTCCATGTCCCCAGTCATCACAATGCTCGATGACCCCTGTCATCACAATACTCCATACCCCTTTTCATTACAGTGCTCCGTGACGCTCGTAATCACAATTATCCATGCTCTTCTCATCACAATGCTCCACGCCCTTGTCATCAACATGCTCCATGACACTTGTCATCACAATGCTCCATGCCCACTGTCATCACAATGCTCCATGACCCCTGTCATCACAATGCTCCACACCCCTTGTCATTACAGTGCTCCATGACGCTTGTCATCACAATTATCCCTGGGCTTCTCATCACAATGCTCCACGGTCTTGCCATCACAATGCTCCATGCCCTGGTCATCACACTGCTCCATGTCCCTGTCATCACAATTCTCCACGTTCTTGGCATCACTATGCTCCATGACACTTCTCATCAAAGTGTTACATGCTTTGTCATCACAATTCTCTATGCACTTGTCATCGCAATGCTCCATGATCCCTGTCATAGCAAGCTCCATGTGCTTGTCATCACAATACTCCATGTGCTTGTCGTCACAATGCTCCATGACCTTTGTCATCACAAGGCTCCCTGACACTTGTTGTCAGAATGCTCCTTGAAACCTGTCATGAAAAAGCTCCATGCCTTTTTCATCACAATGCCCCATGCCGTTTTCTTCACAATGCTCCAGGCCATTGTCATCAAAATACTCCAGAAGCTTGTCATCAGAGTGCTCCCTGACCCTTGTCATCACAATGCTTCTTAACCCGTGTTATCACAATGCTCCATACCCCTTGTCATTACAGTGCTCCATGACGCTCGTCATCACAGTTACCCGTGGCCTTCTCATCACAATGCTCCACGGTCTTGCCATCACAATGCTCCATGCCCTGGTCATCACATTGCTCCATGCCCCGTGTCGTCACAATTCTCCACGTTCTTGGCCTCACTATGCTCCATGACACTTCTCATCACAGTGTTACATGCTTTGTCATCACAATTCTCTTTGCACTTGTCATCGCAATGCTGCATGATCCCTGTCATAGCAAGCTCCATGTGCTTGTCATCACAATGGTTCATGAACTGGTCATCAAAATTCTCAATGGCCCTTGTCATCACAATGCTCCATGCCCTTGTCATCAAAATGCTCCATGACCTTTGTCATCACCATCCTCCATGACACTTGGCATCACAATGCTCCATTCCATTGTCATCGCAATGACCATGACATATCTCATCACAATGCTCCCTGACACATGTCTTCACAATACTCCATGACATTCTCATCACAATGCTCCATGCCCTTGTCATCACAATGCGCCATGCCTACTTTCATCACAATAGTCCATGAAATTTGTCAGACCAATGCAACATGCCCCTGTCATCACAATGCTCCATGCACTTTCATCACAATGCTCTATGACCCCTGTCATCACAATGCTCCATGATTCCAGTCATCACAATGCTTCATGACCATTGTCACCACAATGCTCCATGAACATTTCATCACAATGCTCCGTGACCCTAGTCATCACAATGCTCCATGCCTTTGTCAGCACAATACTCCATGACCCATGGCATCACAATGCGCCATGCGCTTGTCATCACAATGTTCCACATCGTTGTCATCACAATGCTCCATAAACCTTGTCATCACAATGATCCATGCGTTTGTCAGCACAATGCTCCATGACCCATATCATCACAATGTGCCATGCGTTTGTCATCACAGTGCTCCACAACCTTGTTATCACAATGCTCCATGCACTTCAAATCAAAATGCTCTCTCACCAATGATATCACAATGTTCCATCACTAATCATCTCAATACTCCCTCACGCCTGTCATCACAATGTTCCATCACCCTTGTCACTACAGTGCTACATGCACTTATCATCACAATGCTCCATGCCCCTGACATCACAATGTTCCATAACCCCTGTCATCACAATGCTATATGAACCTTTTCATCACAATGCTGCATGACCCCTGATAACACAATGTTCCATAACCCCTGTCATCAAAATGTTCCATGACCCTTTTCATCCAATTGCTCCATGACCCTGTCATCACAATGATCCCTGCCCTTCTCAACACAATGCACCACGCCCTTGTCATCAAAATGCTCCATGGCCTATGTTATCACAAAGCTCCATGACCCTTGGCATCACAATGCTGCATGCCATTGTCATCACAAAGCTCAATGAAACTTCTCATCACATTGATCCATGACATTGTCATTCACAAAGCTCCATGACGCTTGTCATCACAATGCTCCATGCCCTTGTCATTGCAATCCTCCATGACACATGTATCACTGTGTTCCGTGCCCTTGTCATCACAATGCTCAATGCCCACTCTCATCACAATAATCCATGAAACTTTTCAGACCAATGTTCCATGCCCTTGTCATCACAATGCTCCATTACTCCTGTCATAAAAATGATCCATGACCCGTGCCATCACCATGTTCCACGGACTTGTCATCACAAGGGTCCATGACCCTTGTCATCACAGTGTTCCAAGACACCTGTGATCACAAAGCTCCACGCCTCTCTTCATCTCAATGCTCCATGAACCCTATCATCACAATGCACCATGCCGATAATCATAATGCTTCATGCTATTGCCATCAAAATGAAATCAAAATTCTCCATGACTTCATCATCACAATGCTCCAAACCCTTGTGATCACAATGTTCAATAACACTTATCATCACAACACCCCATGACGCTCATCATCACAATTATCCATGGTCTTCTCATCACAGTGCTCCATGACCTTTGTCATCACAATGCTCAATACACTTGTTATCACAATGCTCCCTGACACTTGTCATCAGTATGCTCCTTGAACCCTTTCATGAAAAGGCTCCATGTCTTTTTCATAACAATGATCCATGCCCTTTTCATCACAATGCTCCAAGACCACTGTAATCACAATGTTCCATGCCTCTTTTCATCAGAATGCTCCATGAGACTTTTCATTACAAGGCTCCATGGTCTTCTCATCACAATGCTCCAGGAACTTGTCATCACAGTGCTCAATTTCGTTGTCAACACTATGCTCCATGACCCCTGTCATCACAATACTCCATGAATATTTTCAGCCCAATGCTCCATGGCCTTGTCATCACAATGCTCCATTACCCCTGTCATAACAATGCTCCATGACCCCATCCATCACCGTGTTCCACGGCCTTGTCATCACAAGGCTCCATGACTCTTGTCATCACAATGCTCCAATACCCTTGTAATCACCATGCTCCATGCCCCTTTTCATCTCATTGCTCCATGAACCCTGTCATCACAATGCACCATGCCCATTATGATAATGCTTCATGCTATTGTCATCACAATGAAATCAAAATTCTCCATGACCTCTGTCATCACAATGCTCCAAACCCTTGTGATCACAATGTTCCATAACACTTGCCATCACAACGCCCCATGACGCTGGTCATCACAATTATCCATGGACTTCTCATCACAATGCTCCATGACCTTTGTCATCACAATTCTCAGTACACTTGTCATCACAATGCTCCCTGACACTGGTCGTCAGTATGCTCCTTGTACCCTTTCATGACAAGTCTCCATGCCTTTTTCATCACAATGATCCATGCCATTGTCATCACTATGCTCCATGCCATTGTCATCACAATACTCCACAAGCTTGTCATCAGAATGCTCCGTGACCCTTGTCATCACAATGCTCCATGACACCTGTCAACACAATGCTCCATGCCCATTGTCATTACAGTTCTCCATGATGCTCGTCATCACAATTATCCATGGTCTTCTCATCACAGTGCTCCACGGTCTTGCCATCACAATGCTCCATGCCCTGATCATCACAATACTCCATGTACCTTGTTATCACAATTCTCCATGTCCTTGTCATCACAATGCTCCATGACAGTTCTCATCACAATGATACATGCTATTGTCATCACAACTCTCCATGCACTTGTCATCGCAATGCCCCATGACCCCTGTCATAGCAAGTTCCATGCCTTTGTCATCACAATGCTTCACGAACTTTACATCAAAATTCTCAATGCCGGTTGTCATCACAATGCTCCATGCCCTTGTCATCACAATGCTCCAAGCCCTTGTCATCACAATGCTCCATTACCTTTGTCATCACAATGCGCCATAACACTTGTGCATCACAATGCTCCATGCCATTGTCATCACAATGGGCCATGAAATATGTCATCACAATGCTCCCAGACACCTTTCTTCACAATATTCCATGACCTTGTCTTCCCAATGATCCATGCCCTTGTCATCCCAATGTTCCATGCCCACTCTCAACACATTTATCCATTAAACTTATCAGACCAATGCTCCATGCACCTGTCATCAAAATGCTCCATGTCATTTTCATCACAATGCTCCATGAACCCTCTCATCACATTGTTCCATGCCCTTGTCATCACAGAGCCCCATGATGCTTGTCATCACAGTACCCGATGCTCTTCTCACCACAATGCTCCATTCCCTTGTCATTACAATCCATCATGGCCCATGTATCAGAGTGTTCAGTGCCCTTGTCATCACAATGCTCCATGCCCACTCTCATCACAATAATCCACGAAACTTTTCACACCAATGCTCCATGCCCTTCTCATCACAATGCTCCATTACCCCTGTCATAACAATGCTCCATGACACCTGCCATCACAATGTTCCACAGCCTTGTCATCAAAATTCTCAATGACCCTTGTCATCACAATGCTCCAAGAACCCTGTAATCACAATGCTCCATGCCCTTGTCATCACAAAGCTCCAAGACGCATGTCATCAGAATGTTCCATGGCCTTCTCATTCATGATGCTCTATGCCCATGTCATCACAATGCTCCAAGACTCCTGTAATCACAATGCTCCATGCCCCTTTTCATCTCAATGCACCATGAACACTGTCATCACAATGCACCATGCCCCTTTTCATCTCAATGCTCCATGAACCCTGTTATCACAATGCACCATGCCCATCATCATAATGGTTCGGGCTATTGTCATCACAATGAAATAAAAATGCTCCATGACCTCTGTCATCACAATGCTCCAAATCCTTGTGATCACAATGTTCCATAACACTTATCCTCACAACGCCCCATGACACTTGTCATAACAATTATCCATGGTCTTCTCATCACAATGCTCCATGACCTTTGTCATCACAATTCTCAATACCCTTGTCATCACAATGCTCCCTGACACTTGTTTTCATTTTGCTCCTTGAACACTGTCATGACAAGGCTCCATGCCTTTTTCATGACAATGATCCATGCCCTTTTCATCACAGTGTTCCAAGACCTCTGTAATCACAATGCTCCATGCCCTTGTCATCACAAAGCTCCATGATGCATGTCATCAGAACGCTCCATGGCCTTCTCATCCCAATGCTTCATGCCCTTGTCATCACAATGCTCCACGACCCCTGTAATCACAATGCTCACTGCCCCTTTTCATCAGAATGTTCCATGAGACTTCTAATCACAAGGCTCCATGGTCTTCTTATCACAGTGCTCCAGTACCTTGTCATCACAGTGCTCTATGAACCCTGTCATCACAATGCTCCATGACCACTGTCATCACAACGCTCCATGAACCCTGACAACACAATGATCTGGGACACTTGTCATCAAAATGCTCCATGACACTTGTCATCACTGTGATCCATGCCCTTGTCATCCCAATGCTCCATGATCCCTATAATCACTATGCTCCGTGACGCTTGTCATCACAGTGTTCCATGAACCTTGTCATCACAATGCTCCTTGCCTTTGTCAGCAAAATGCTACATAATCTTGTCATCACAATGCTCCATGCGCTTGTCATCACATGCCTCCATGTCTTTGGCATCATATTGCTTCATGCCCTTGTCATCTCTCTCTTGCCTCTCTGGTTTTTACAGATATTCGGATGTCCCTTTTGACCGGTGGGAAGTGACAATTCTTTGTAGTGTGGGTTTGCATTGTGCGCTTGCTTGATTGGCCAGAAAGGGCATCACTGTCCAAGTTGTGATGCTTCTCCTGTGCTTTAAAGGTGATTCCAATTTACCCTTGAAATATGTTTTGTGCAATTCTGCCTCATTTTCCAGTCCCCTTCTTTGCCTTCCCTCAACAGATTTTTGGAAGAGAGTAGTCCTTTATAACTCTGCAGGTTTTTGAATTGCTGTGCCACTGAGCCGCAATTTTCAAATCCCATTTTTGTGAGCTGGCCACAAATCCACAATTTTGCTTCAGGACCTATACTGGTTCCAGGGGTGGCTATATTGGTTCCCTGTGGGTGGCTGAGGCTTTGGTTAATTCTTCTTCCTGCCGGGAAATTAGAGTGACATGTGCCCGTCCAAATGTCTACATCTAATCTCTGATAGGTTCTCCCTCTTCCCTTTCATCCTCTGCACAATTAGCAAACTGTGTGTACCAGGAGGTTATAGGGGCTGACTCTCCTAAGTTGGTAGATTGATAGTAAAGCAGTTGGAATACCAAACTGGAGCAGAAGGAGAAGAAAAATTAGGAGAGTTTTAGAAACCTTTCGCCATCACATGTTGTCCATTCTCTAGGTTTCCCATACATGTTATAACTGTAGTGATATTCCCTTCTACCTGGAGATTTGGGACCCATGGAATGGTTGCATGCATTACTACCTTAAGGGTCTGCATTCTCTATCCCAATCTCACCAGTCCTCTCAGCCCCAAGTGTCGAGCTTTATGTCTCATCCAGCTGTCTTTGCTGATAGGGTCATTCCAGGTTTCATCAGAACCTTTGAAGGAATTGTGTAAGAATTTCGCTGTTTTTTGGTTTTGTTTTTGAAATTCATGTTTATAATGGGGTTGAGCTGATTATCACTGACTTGTTTATGCTTGTCTAGACACAATTGATTCCCTTACGGAGACATATCAATACACAGGTTTTAAGATTCTTACTAGTCAGATATATACCTATGTGGGAAATCAGGGTGTTGAGTCCCGTTCACTGAGGAAGGTGTAGGTCTTGTCTATTCTGTATTTGGTTTATGGAATGGTACCTGTGTTAATATCAAACTCTGGATTTATGCATCACCCAACCTCTCCTTTCTCCTGAAGCAGGCCTAAGATTTTTTTTTCTAAATGTGAGACTCTGTTCTCTTTTCTAATTCAGTTCATGTGTTGTGATATAGACATTCCCTCTATAAGTGATATCTTATGATAAGATTCTTTTTCTGTGTGACTAATTTCCCTTAGAATCATCATACTTAAATCCACTCATTATGCTGCTACTGGCCTTATATACATTGATTTCACGTCTGAGTGATATTCCGTTGTACAAAATTACCACAAGTTCTTTATGCATTTCTGTTTTTCCTGGGATATTTTAGGTGTACCAAAGTTGAGGTTCTTGTATGCAGAGCAGCCCTAAACTTTGGGGTGCCTGTGTCTTATTGATATTTAGTCTTCCGAAGTTATATGCCCATGAATTGAAGTCCCCTTTGCTCAGGGGCTTTGTATTTTAGATGTTTTAGTTAACAGCATACACTTCTTCAGAGTGGCTCTTGGATATTTATACCCCACCCATCAGCGTGACTTGGCTCCCTGTTTTCCATGGCCTCTCCTGCATTTCTGGTTTGTACACATTTTTTGGATGGCCTTACTGAGCAGTGGAAATTGAGACTTCTTTGTTGTGCAGATATGCATTTCCCTCTTGCTTGGTTGGCCAAAAATTCTGTCTGTGTTTTTTTTTCTGAAGATATTCACGAAAGAAACGCATACACCCTTTTGCCCAACTGCATCACTTTATAAATTCTGCTGCTTTTCATATGCTTTAAATGTGAGTAGAATCTACCTTTTGAAATCTGTTTCCTGCAATTCTGCCTCTCATTCAGATCCTCTTCGTTGCCTTACCTGAATATATTTTTGGACGTTGGTTATCGTTTATATCTTTGCAGGTCTTTGAATTGTCTGCTCCTGAGCTGCATTTTGCAACTCGCTTTTTTTGTGTGTGCTGTATGCCAAACCATTGGATTGCTTCCGGCCCAATTCTGGTTCTGGGGAGGCAGGCTGAGCCTTTGGTTAATTCTTCTTCTAATAGGAAATTAGAGTGACATGTTCCTGTCAAAACTCCTACAGCTAATCTCTCATTGGTTTCCCCTCTTCCCATTTATCCTCTGCACAAATTGAAAACTGTGTAAAACAGGAGGTTAAAGGTGCTGATTCTCCAAGTGGGGAGATTGTTAGTAATGTGGCTGGAATGGCGAAACCCAGCACCAGGAGATCAAAAATGAGGTGCATTTTAGACACCTTTCCTGAGCACACGGTGTACATTCATCTCGGTTTCCCAGGCATGTTTTCTCTGTCAGAAGATTCCCTTGAACCTGCAGATTTGGGACCCATGGAATGGGTACCAGGCAGTATTACTTTAAAAGGTCTGCATTTTCTCACCAAGCCTCTCTAACATCTCTTAGCGTGCATAGATTCCAGCCTTATATATAATCCTGCTGTGGGTCTACATGTGTTCAATCCATGTTACATCGTAGCCCTTCAACAAAAGTTGTAAGAATTTTTGTCTGTCTCACTGTTTTTATAAATATTTTTAAATTTATTTTTATATTGGTTACAGCTGATTTTCAAAGCTCTGTTTTTTGCTGCTGTACATCCACTTGATTCACGTACTGTGAGACAACAATAAATTCTTTTTCAGATGCTTACCAGTCATATGTATTATTTTCCAGTGACTTGAGTGGGCTGAGTGCAGTTCTTTGAGGTACCGTGTAGGCCTTGTCAGTTATTCAATTTGGTACTTGGAATGGTATCTTTGCTAATTTCAACCTCCTGGATAATACCTCACCATTCCCCACCTTTCCCATTTAGCAGCCTTATGTCTATATTCTACATATTTGACTATGTTTCTGTATTGTAATTTATTTCATGTGTAGCCATTTTTGATTCCACCTTTAAGTGACATCTTATGATATGTGTCTTTTTCTTTCTGACATATGTCACTTAGAATGATCGTATGTAACTCCTCCAGAGTTGTTCCCACTGGCCTTATTTCATTGATTTCTGGATGAGTCATATTCCACTCTACATAAGTACCCCATCTCTTTTATCCATTTTATCCTTCCAGGGACATTTAGGTTATATCCAAGTGGAGGCCCTTTTTAACAGAGAGGTGGTAAACGTTGGGGTGCCTGTTTTCTGTCGATTTTTGTTTTTCCCAAGGTATACGCCCATGAGTGCAAGTGCCCTATGCTCTGTAGCTCATTTTTTAGATGTTTTAGCAAACACAATACACTTCTCCAGAGTGGCCGTTGGCAAATTACATTTCCACAATCAGCCTCACAGGGCTCCCTTTTCTCCTCGCCCTGTCTTGCATTTCTGGTGTTTACACTTTATGTGGATGGCCCTTCTGACTGATGTGAAGTGATACATTTTGTAGTATTGATTTCCAGTGTCCACCTGTTTGGTTGGATAAAAAGTGTGTATGGCCTTTACTTGAATATATTCAGAAAAAATGCATACGCCCTGTTTGGCCAACTGTGTCATTGACGATGTTCAGACCCTTTTCTTGTGCTTTAACGGGGAGTCCTTTCTACCTGTTCAAATATGTTTCCTGCCACTCTCCCTTGCTTACAAGTCCTTTTCTGTGACTTACCTCAAGACATTTTTCGACGATAGATATTTTCAACTCTGCAGTTTCATGAATTTTAGTGACCCTGAGTTCCATTATTCAACTTGTGTTTTTGGAAACTGGACACAAAACAGCGGGATTTCCTCTAGCCCTATTCTGTTTGCGTGGGCAATTCTAGCCTTTGATGAATTTGTCTTCCGGATTGGAAATTAGAGTGGCATGTGCCTGTCTGAACACCTAAGGCTTGTCACTAAATTTTTCTCATCCTTCCGCTTCATCCTCTGGACAAATTCCAAACTGTGTGCAACAGGATGTTGACGGTGTTGATATCCCCAAGTGTGGAGGTTGTTAGGAAAGATGTTGGAGGGGTGAACACAAGCACCAGGCGATGAGGAGATGAGGTGCCTTTTCCAAAGTCTTTCTGATCAAATGGTGTACCATCCTCTAGGTGTGACAGGCATGTTTTAGGTGTAGGAAGGGTCCCGTGCATGTAAGGAGGACACCAGGGATTTTTTCCACATCAGTGTCTCCCCAAACCCCAAACTGGGGAATTTTTAAGCTACGGCTACACACATGTCCATTAAGGGCCTTGGGAAATAGGCAGAGCCCAAACTTTAGATGATTGAAATCTTTAGGGTCAGAAGTGCTCACCATCGGCTTTGCTTAGGTTACATTTTATCTGTCATTGATAGATGATGTCAATAAAAATATCTATTCTTTTTCAGATTATTTCCCCTTATAGGTTATTGCAAAATATTCAGTGTAGTTCCCTGTGCTATACAGTAGTTCCTTGTTGATGATCTATTTTAAATACAGCAGTGTGTATGTGTTAATCCCAAACTGTTAATTTATCCCTTCTCCTACCTTTCCCCTTTGGTAATAATAAATTATAAGATTTTATACTTCTCAGAAATGGGGGAGCTGAAGAGAGGTATCATTTTCAATGGAAAATCATTGAAAACACGATTGAAGCTTCAGCCAAGAGTATTCGATGTACATCCATGGAAATAAATCACTTCATTTCTCTAATGTTGACCTGACAAATAAGACAAACGTCTTCACTGAACTAGCTTATAGGAAAGTGATGGAAATATCAAATGTAAGTCTTAGAAACATCTTATTTTACCCGAGCGTTATACACTGCTCTATGTTAACTACAGTTTGGCTCACACATCTGTTCATTGAAGTTACAATGTTCTCAATTTCTGTTACTGATCCTCCAGAGTGGACCCCAACAGGAGTCCCCGTGCCCAGTGTCATTGGCGCCAACAGATCAAGACTGAGTTTGGTTCAGAAGCAAAGGAAACATTATTTTGAAAACAGAAAGGAGAGGTGAGAGCGTGCACTCCCCCACGGGCTGTGGGCTGGGCTGCTGTGTAGGGATCCCGGCAGCGTCAGTGGGAGGGAGGGGATGGAGATCTCGAGGGCTGGGTTGGCTGCAGCTCAGGCTCTATGCCGCAGAGTCTGCATGGGACGCCGCTACCTGAGGTGTCGACCCAGCCATTCTGCACTAGGAAATCGGGTCTGAAGTGCCGGGTGTGGGACCTCTGCATGCTGAACCCTAGGAGCACGTGAAATTAGACAAAGCACAAAGGAAAAACAGGTTAGACTTTATTTTATTGCCCAGATTCTCTTTTTATCTCCCAGGAGTTTTTAATGAACGTTGCCGGAGATGAACACCTCCTCTGCTTTTTGTTCTGTTCCTCATTCTTGGGGTGTTGAGGGTGCAGACCCCTCTTTTGTAACTGCTTCATGCTGTGGTGGGAGCCCTGATACATGGGGGGAGGGGAAAACTTCTCCCCACCAGCCTCCAGGTGAGGTCGATTGTCCCAAGGCCTCCTGCCTCACTTCTCGTCTGCCTGAGCACCAGCATTGGAAGTGTTATAGATTCTAATGACCTTTAAGGGTCCAGGAAACAGATGTGCAGAGATGCTGCGGTGGCAGGTTTCACGCCACCCAACATTTGTTCGGCGACCTTAGGCTGACGGCTTTTGCCAGCCTAGATGCTCTGACCAGTAGTCTGTGCTTTCTTTAATTAGGTCCCTGAATTAATGTACAAACAGCACCATGTGTCAGAGCCCTGCCCGCACAACTCCCAGACAGTCAAGGGTCAGTGGTGATCCAGGACCATGACGTCCACTGAGTCAATGGCCTTTAGAAGTAGCCAGCAGTCCAGCCGGTCATATTGACCATCATCACCACGGTGTCTGTAGGGCTTTCTATGGTGAAAGCATGATATACGTTTCCCCCGCCAAGCTTATTAGCTCCCCTCTGGGTGCAGTAAGTCCTGCAAGCAGTAGTCTGCTCTTTCGGGGCACAGTCTTATTGTTTTCTGAGAGAAACTCCAGGTCAAGTGATGGTCACACGAGTCATTTTGGGGGCCTGTTGCCCCCGTTTGTCTCTCTGGAGGTTGGAGTTGGAGGGCCTCCTCACTCAAGGTCAGTGTGTCCACAGAGCGACCCCTGCAACTTCAGGGCATGATGGGTGGTTAGGATCACCACGTGGGGTCCTTTTCCCTTAGGAGCGACCTGGCCTTGGGGGCTGCTGATTTCCAGCTTTTTAGATACCCCAGTATCCTGGCCTGATGAGTCGGTGGGCAAAGCCCTTGGTGACCATAGTTTATCATACCTGAAGGGCATTCTTGTGTTGCTCCATTTCAAGTGGTCCCAGTTTTTGCACTAAGGCTCCCAGGGCGATTAACCTATGACCGGGTATGTAAAGGTCAAAGGGTTTAGCTAAATTAGGGAGTTCCTGGGCAAGGGTCTGAATTGACTGCTCTTTCCATTCTTGAAAGGCTGCTTCTGGATTCTATTCAAAAGGATCATCATCTTTTCGTGTCAGTGTTTCATGTAGAGGCCCAGCTATTAGACTGTAGTTAGGGATCCAGATGCAGAAAACCTTGGCCTCCCCAGGAACCCCTAAGCTGTCTTCTAGTTTTAGAAGAGGTAAGGCTGCAAATGGCTTCTTCCCTATCCTGGGATGCGTTTCTCCGAATATCTGTGAGAATGAAGCCCAGGCATGTCACCTTAGCCTGGGATATTTGAGCCTTTTTCTTGGACACCTTCTATCCTTACTTGGCTAGGTAGTTCAGAGGCGTCTTTAGTAGGCCTGGCGATCAGAATGTCCTCTGCATATTGAAGGAGGGTTCCCTTTTACAGAGGTAGAACTTTTAGGCCTTTAAAGGACATTTCCCCAATGATGGTGTGGGGATTTTTGAACCATTGGGGAAGGATGGCCCAGCATTATTGCTTTGGTTGCATGTTGTGTCCTGCCACTCACAAGCCAAAAATTCTTGTGACTCTGAGATGAATGGAACACAGAAGAAGGCATCATTGAAGTCTAATACAGAATGCCATGGCCTGGTGGATGGTAGAATGACCTGCAGGGTGTAGGAAATAGGAGCTACTGGATGTATATCCTCGGTGGCTTCACTGACTGTCCTTATATCCTTTACCAGGTCCCCAGCAGCCAATGGGACTCTCGTGGTCAGGCCAATCCCAGGATATGGAGCTCACCTGGGCAGCACGCCCCACCGAACCGCCCACGGGGCTCTTGTGGTCAAGTCCCTACCAGGGTATGGAGCTCACATGTGCAGTTACCCAGCAACCCATGGGGCTCTCATAGTCAGGCCCTTCCCAGGATACGGAGCTCCCCTGGGCAGGTACCCGAGCACGGCTGGACACACAGGAACTGTGCACATAGCCCACATTGCAGAGAAACCCCAGCTCACCTGTCGCTCACAGCTGACACAAAACGCCTCAGAGCAGGACTTGAACTAACAAAGAGCAGCCCTGACAGGTCTGTGACCCTGGCTATCACTCTGTGCTGCCTCTCTCGGCCTGGTCTTCCAGACACTTCCACTGCAGCCAGGGCACCAGGCCTCTGTCTCCACCCACCATCATTCCTCTCCCTGACTCCTGGGTTCCTCTCATTAGTATAGGGTGTTCTTGAAGTTGTTTTCCACTCATGGACCAGATAAAATGATGAGAAAAAAGCCGCAGCTGCAGCCCCTTGTCTATCCTGACTCTCAAGAGCCCACACCTGTTCCTTGGCCGTGGCCCGTTTAGCAAGGTTCATTTTCTGCAACTGTGATCCCCTGAGGGGTGAGGATTGGCTGATATGGGCAGCCTGACACTGCCTGCCAGCCCTCCCCAGGTGTGCCTTGGTTGAGGTCAATATAAACACCTCTCCAGTCAGCAAGAGCCCCTGTAGCTGTGCCTGACGCCATATTCTCGGCCCCGTCAGCAGTGTCGGGGCTGGGGTGGTGGGAGGGAGTGAGGGGCCATGGCTTTGTGGGTGGCCCAGTGTGAGTGGGGCTCTGCTGGACTTTCTGCAGGAGTTGCCAGGCTGCCACCTGCTAAAGAAGAGGATGTGTCACCCATACCTGCCGCTGGAATTTCTCCCCAGGCAGAGGTGAGGAAGTAAAAATCAGTGGGGGCCGTGGCAGGAGGGGTATCTCAGGTAGGGAAATGGAAAGCATCCAGAAGAGCATCTGGGGCCAGGACCATCCTGTCTGGCCAGCAGGCATCAAGTCGGCCTGCGTGCTGTCGCTGGTGTGGCACCACAGCCCTTCCTCTAGGCTTGCAAGTTCTTGTACATATTCAGCTGTTTTACCTGGAAAGGGTGGGAAGAGTTCAGCTGCAACAGGACTGGGGCTCAGCTCACATTTACTCACAGACGCCTCGACACAGTCCCCCAGCTTTGCAATGAGGATGTTCCTTGTGGGGGGGAGCGCTGCTCACTGCATGGGAGACGATTTCCCATCTCTGACCAACTTAAGAATTTTTTACAACTGGAGGAATTGCCCTGATGCGATTTTCCTCTGTATAACTGGTGGGTTCTGTTTTTTTTTTTTTTTTTCTTTTTGGTTCAAGGTAGATTTTATTTATTCCTCTTTTTTTTTAATTTGGAGATATAAACATGGAAATAATGCATTAATATAAAGACATCTATGTGAAGGGAAAAACGTTTTTTTCGTTTATTTTATTAAATGTTATTTATTTATTTTTATTTTTTTTTAAATTTATTTATTTCTTTTATACAGCAGGTTCTTACTGGATATCTATTTTATACATATGTGTGCACATGTGAATCCCAGTCTCCCAATTCATCCCACCACCACCCTCACATGGCATTCCCCCCTTGGTGTCCATATGTTTGTTCTCTACATCTGTGTCTCTATCTCTGCCCTGCAAACCGGTTCATCTGTACCATTTTTCTAGGTTCCACATATATGCATTAACATACAATATTTGTTTTTCTCTTTCTGACTTACTTCACTCTGTATGACAGTCTCTAGATCCATCAAGGTCTCTACAAATGACCCAATTTCATTCCTATGTATGGCTGAGTAATATTCCATTGTATATATGTACCACATCTTTATCCATTCATCTGTCTGTGGGCACTTAGGTTGCTTTCATTACCTGGCTATTGTAAATAGTACTGCAATGAACATTGTGGTGAATGTGTCTTTTTGATTTATGGTTTTCTCTGGGTATATGCCCAGTAGTGGGATTGCTGGATTATATGGTAATTCTATTTTTAGTTTTTTAAGGAACCTCCATACTGTTCTCCATAGAGACTATATCGATTTACATTCCCAGCAATAGTGGAAGAAGGTTCCTTTTCTCCACACCCTCTCCAGCATTTGTTGTTTGTAGATTTTCTGATGATGCCCATTCTAACAGGTGTGACGTGATACCTCATTGTACTTTCGATTTCCATTTCTCTAATAATTAGTGATGTTGAGCAGATTTTCATGTGCGTACTGGCCATCTCTATGTCTTCTTGGAAGAAATGTCTATTTAGATCTTCTTCCATTTTTGTATTGGGTTGTTTGTTTTATTAATATTGAGCTGCATGAGCTGTTTATATATATTGGAGATTAATTATTTGTCCATTGATTCATTGGCAAATATGTTCTGCCATTCTGAGGGTTGTCTTTTCGTCTTGTTTGTAGTTTCCTTTGCTTTGCAAAAGCTTTTACATTTCATTAGGTCCCATCTGTTTAGTTTACTTTTTTATTTCATTAATATAGGAGGTGGATCAAAAAAGATCTTGCTGTGATTTACGTCAGAGTATCCTTCGTAAGTTTTCCTCTCAGAGTTTTATACTGTCCGGTCTTACATTAAGGTCTCTAATCCATTTTGAATATATTTTTATGTATGGTGTTGGGGAGTGTTCTAATTTCATTCTTTTACATGTAGCTGTCCATATTTCCCAGCACCAATGATTGAAGAGACTGTCTTATCTCCATTGTATAGTCTTGCCTCCTTTGTCATAGATTAGTTGACCATAGATGTGTAGGTTTATCCCTGGGCTTTCTTTTGCTTTTTTTTTTTTCCTTTTACACGTTTATTGGAGTATAATTGTTTTACAATGGAGTGTTAGTTTCTGCTGTATAACAAAGTGAATCAGCTATACATATACAAATATCACCAGATCCCCTCCCTCTTGCATCTCCCTCCCACATTCCATATCACACCCCTTCATGAGGTCACAAAGCACCGAGCTGATCTCCCTTGTCTATGTGGCTGATTCTCAGTAGCTATTGGTGTTACATTTGGTAATGTATTTATGTCCATGCCACTCTGTCACTTCGTCTCAGCTTACCCATCCCCCTTCCGGTGTCCTCAAGTCCTTTCTCTTCGTCTGTGTCCTTAATCTTGTCCTGCCACTAGGTTCTTCAAAATCTTTTTTTTTTCTTCATTAGATTCTGTATATCTCTGTTAACATACAGTATTTGTTTTTCCCTTTCTGACTTACTTCACTGTGTAGGACACATTCTAAGTCCATCTACCTCAGTACAAATAACTCAGTTTTGCTTCTTTTTATGGCTGAGTAATATTCCATTGTATATATGTGTCAGATCTTCTTTATCCATTCATCTGTCGATGGACACTTAGGTTGCTTCCATGTCCTGGCTATTGTAAATAGAGCTGCAATGAACTTTTTTGTACATAACTCTTTTTGAATTATGTTTTTCGCAAGGCAAATGTCCAGTAGTTGGATTGTTGTGTCGTATGGTACCTCTATTGTTAGTTATTTAGAGGACCCTCCGTACTGTTCTCCCTAGTACCCATATCAATTTACATTCCCACCCACAGTGCACGTGTGTTCCCTTTTCTCCAATACAGGCCTCTCCAGCATTTATTGTTTTGTAGATTTTTTTGATGATTGCCACTCTGACTGCTGTGTGGTGATACCTCACGATAGTTATGATTTGCATTTCTCTAATGATTAGTGATGTTCAGCATCCTTTCATGTGTTTCTTGGTAATCTGTATATCTTCTTTGCAGAAATGTCTATTTAGGTCTTCTGGCCGTTTCTGGATTGGGTTGTTTGTTTTTGTGATAGTGAGCTACATGAGGTGCTTGTAAAGTTTGGAGATTAATCCTTTGTCAATTGCTTCATTTGAAAATATTTTCTCCCATTCTGAGGGTTGTTTTTGCATCTTGTTTATGTTTTCCTGTACCGTGTAAAAGCTTTTAAGTTTCATTAGGTCCCATTTGTTGATTTCTGTTTTTATATCCATTTCTCTAGAAGGTGAGTCAAAAAGGATCTTGCTGTGATTTATGTCATAGAGTGTTCTGCCTATGGTTTCCTCTAAGTGTTTTATAGTGTCTGGTCTTATATTTAGATCTCTAATCCATTTAGAGTTTATTTTTGTGTATGGTGTTATGGAGTGTTCTAATTTCATTCTTTTATGTGTAGGGGTCCAGTTTTCCCAGCACCAATTACTGAAGAGACTGTCTTTTCTCCATTGTATATCCTTAGCTCCTTTGTCATAGATGAGATAGCCATAGGTATGTAGGTTTCTCTCTGGGCTTTCTGTCCTGTTCCATTGATCTGTGTTTATGCCAATCTACATACACTTGATTCCATTATGGAGACATATAAATACATAGGTTTCAAGATTGTTACCAGTCAGATAAATTCCTCTTCAGTGAATAGGGTGTTTTGTGTCCAGTTCATTGAGAAAGGAGTAGGTCTTGTCTATTACATATTTGGTATATGGAATGGTATCTATGCTAATTTCAAACTCTGCTTTTACACATCACCCCACGTCACCTTTCCCCTTAAGGAGGCATAAGTGTGTTTTCTAAATGTGTAACTCTGTTCTCTTTTGAAATTCAGTTCATGTGTAGCCATGTTTACATTCCCTCTATAAGTGATATATTACAATAAGTTTCTGTTTCTTTGTGGCTCATTTCACTTAGCATTATCGTACCAAAAGCCACTCATTATGCTGCTATTGGCCTTATGACATTGATTTTATGTTTGAGTGACATTCCATTGTATATAAGTACCATGACATCTATATCCATTTTTTTTTCCTTTCCTGGGATATTTAAAGTGTACCGAATTCGAGGTTCTTGTAAACAGAGCAGCCCTAAACTTTGCGCTGGCTGTGTGTTGCGGATTTTTAGTTTTCCCAAAATACACGCCCATGAGTGGAAGTGTGCTATGCTCTATAGCTCTGTTTTAGAAAACAACATACAGTTCTCCAGAGAGGCTGTTGGCAATTTACATCCTGTCCATCGGTGTAACCAGGCTCCCTTTTCTCCATGGCCTGTCCTGCATTTGTGGTTTTTACACTATTTGTGGATGGCCCTTTTGACTGGAGGTAAGGGACACTTATATGTAGTGTGGATTTTCAATGCCTGATGGCTTGCTTGGCCAAAAAGGGCGTATGCATTTTTTCCCGAATATATTCAAGAAAATACACATACTCCCTTTTCTGCCAAGGGCAACATTGTTGGAGTTCTGTCGCTTTTCATGTGCTTTAAAGATGACTCCAATGTACCTCCTGAAATCTGTTTCCTTCAATTCTGCCTTGCATTCAAATCCTCTTCACGGCCTTACCTCAATATATTTCTGGATGATAGTTGTCCTTTATAACTCTGCAAGTTTGTGAATTGCTGTGCCCCTGATATCCATTTTTCAAACCGCCTATTTGTGAGCTGGCTGCAATACCGCAGGATGGCTTTAGGCCCTAGTCTGGTTCCAGGGCTTCAGGCTGAGCCTTTGGTTAATGCTTCTTCCTGATGGGAAAGTAGAGTGATATGTGCCCATCCAAACACCTACAGCTAATCTCTCATTTGTTTCCCCTCTTCCTGTTCATCCTCTGCACAATTTGCAAACTGTGCATAACAGGAGGGTAAAGGTGCTGACACTCCAAGTGGGGAGATTTTTAGTAATGCAGATGGAATGGTGAAGCCGAGCACGACGAAAGGAAAAATGAGGTACCTTTTAGAAAACTTTCCCAATTACACAGTGTACCATCCACTGGGTTTCCCAGGCATGTTTTAACTGTAGGAAGATTCCCTTAAACATGGAGAGTTGGGACCACTAGAATGGGTAGCACACAGTATTGCTCTAAGTGGCGTTCTTTTGCTCACACAACCTCAGCAATCTTGTCAGCCCCAAGTGTCCAGTCTTATGTCTCATCCAGCTGTGGGTGTAAATGTGGTCAATCCAGGTTGGATCACAGGCCCTGAACGTAATTTTTAAGATTTCTCTCTGTTTCGCTGTTTTTACATTTTGCTTTTGAAACTTATTTTTATAAGGGGGTTTAGCTGAATTTCAGTGCTGTGTTCATGCCATTATACACACATATGCTTTCTTTATGGAGACATGAGAATACATATGTTTTAAAATTCTTAGAGTCAGATATATTCCTCTGCAATGAATAGGGGGTGTTGAGTCCAGTTCATTGTGCGGGGAGTAGCTGTTGTCTATTACATACTTGGTTTAGGTAACGGTATCTGTGTTAATTTAAAACTTTGGTTTTATGCATCACCCCACCTCGGCTTTCCCCTTAAGCAGGAAGAAGATTGTTTTCTAAATGTGTGACTCTATTGTGTTTGTAATCCAGTTCATGGGTAGCCATGTGTACATTCACCCTATGAGTGATAACTTATGATAAGATTTGTTACTCTGTTATCTTTCCTAACTCAGTTCATGTGTAGCCATGGTTACAGGACCTTTGTAAGTGATATCTTATGATAAGTTTCTTTTTCAATGTGACTTATTTCACTTAGAATCATTGTACCTGAATCCACTCATTTTGCTGCTACTGGCCTTATGACATTGATTTCATGGCTAAGGGATATTCATTCGTACGTAAGTACCACAATTTCTTGACCATTTTTTCTTTCCTGAGACATTTAAGGTCTACCCAAGTTGAGGTTCGTGTAAGCAGTGCAGCCCTACATTTTCGGGTGGCTCTGTCTTACTGATTTTCATTTTTCCAAATGTATATTCCCTCGACTGGAACTGCCATTGGCTCTGTAGCTCTGTTTTTCATTTCTTTTAGGGAACACAATGCACTCCCCCAGATAGGCATTTAGAAATTTACATCCTGCCGATTAGCCTAACAAGACTCCCTGTTCTCCAGGGCCTGTATTGCCTTTCTGGTTTTTACACATTTTTCGGATGTTCCTTTTGACCAGTGGAAAGTGATCGTTCTTGTAGTGCAGATTGGCATTACCTGCTTGCTTGCTTGGCCAAAAAGGGCGTATGCATTTTTTCTTGAATATATTCAGAAGAAAACACATATGCCCTTTTGGAAAAGTGCATCACTGATGAAGTAGTTCCCCTCTGCCTGTACTTTAAAGGCAATTCCAATGTACTTCTTTAAATCTGTTTCCTGCTATTCTGCCTCGCATTCATGTCCGCCTCGTTGGCTTCCCTCAAAGATTTTTGGAAGATAGTTGTCTTTTTTAATCTGCCAGTTTGTGAATTGCTGTGCCCCTGAGCTCCATTTTTCAACTCGTTTTTTGTGAACTGAACTCAAGTCCAAAATTTTGTTTCAGGACCTCTACTGGTTCCTGGTGGGTGGCTGAGAATTTGGTAAATTCTTCTTCCTGCCGGGAAATTAGAGTGACATGTGCCCCTCCAAATGTCTAACAGCTGCTCTCTCATTGGTTCTCCCTCTTCCCTTCCATCCTCTGCCAAATTGGCAACCTGTGCGCACCAGGAGGTTAAAGGGGCTGTCTCTCCAAGTTGGGAGCTTGATAGTAAAGCAGTTGGAAAGTCAAACCAGAGCACCAGGAGAGGGACTATTCAATGAGTTTTAGAAAACTTTTGTGTTCACAATGTGTCCATTCTCTAGGTTTCCCGTACATGTTATAGCTGTAGTAATATTCCCTTCAATCTGGAGAGTTGGGTCCCATGGAATGGGGGCCATGCGTTATTGCTATCAAGGGTCTGCATTTGCTCACCCAATCTCACCAATCCTCTCAGTCCCAAGTGTCCAGCCTTATGCCACATCCAGCTGTCATTGTAGATAGGGTCATTCCAGGTTTCATCAGAGACCCTGAAGGAATTGTAAAGAAATTTCCTGTTTTTTTTGTTTTGTTTTGAAATTCATTTTTATAGTGGGTTTGAGCTGATTCACGCTGCCATGTTTATGCCAGTCTAGACACACTTGAGTCCCTTACGGACAAATATCAATACATAAGTTTTAAGATTCTTCTTAGTCACATATATTTGTCTGCAGTAAATATGGCGTTTTGAGTCCCTTTCACTGAGGAAGGTGAAGGTCTTTTCTATTCCACAGTTCGTTTTTGGAATGGTACTTGTGCTTATATCAAACACTGGTTTTATGCATCCCCCCACCTCTCCTTCCCCCTTAAGCAGGCAGAAGAGTGTTTTCTAAATGTGAGACTCTGTTCTCTTTCCTAACTCAGTTCATGTGTAGCCATGTTTACAGGATCTTCATAAGTGATATCGTATGATGTTTCTTTTTCTGTGTGACTTATTTCACTTAGAATCATTGTACCTGAATCCACTCACTTTGCTGCTACTGGTCTTATGACATTGATTTCACGGCTGAGGGATATTCCATCGTACATATGTACCACAGTTTTTTGAACCATATTTATATTTCCTGGGATATTTAAGGTGTACCCAAGTTGAGGTTTTTGTAAGCAGTGCAGCCCTATATTTGGGGGAGGCTCTGCCTTATTGATTTTCAGTTTTCCGAAGGTATATTCCCTAGGCTGGAAGTGCCCTTGGCTGTGTAGCTCTGTTGTTTACTTGTTTTAGGGAACAGCATGCACTCCTCCCGTGAGACAGTTGGCAATTTACATCCCGCCCATCAGCACAACATGGCTCCCTGTTCTCCAGGGCCTGTCTTGCCTTTCTAGGTTTTACACATTTTCTGGATGTCCCTTTTTACCAGTGGGAAGTGATACTTCTTTGTAGTGCAGATTTGCTTTGCCCGCTTGCTAGCTTGCTTGGCCAAAAAGTGTGTATGCATTTTCTCCTGAATATATTCCCTGCAGTTATATTCCCTTCAACCTGGAGAGTTGCGAACCATTGAATGGGGGCCATGCATTATTGCTTTAAAGGGTCTGCGTTTGCTCAACCTATCTCAACAATCCTCTCTGTCCCAAGTGTCCAGCCTTATGCCACATCCAGCTATCATTGTAGACAGGGTCATTCCAGGTTTCATCATAGACCCTGAAGGAATTGTAAAGAATTTCCCTGTTTATTTGTTTTGTTTTTGAAATTCCTTTCTATAGTGGACTTCAGCTGATTCTCGCTGCCATGTTTATGTCAGTCTAGACACACTTGATTCCCTGATGGAGACATAGCAATACATAGGTTTTAAGATTCTTACTAGTCAGATCTATTCCTTTGTGGGAAATATGGGGTTTTGAGTCCCTTTAACTGAGGAAGCCGTAGGTCTAGTCTATTCCATAGTTCGTTTTTGGAACGGTACTTGTGCTTATACCAAACTCTGGTTTTATGCATCAGCCCACCTCTCATTGCCCCTTAAACAGGCATAAGAGTGTTTTCTAAATGTGAGATTCTGTTCTCTTTCCTAAATCAGTTCATGTGTAGCCATGTTTACAGAATCTTCATAAGTGATATCTTATGATGTTTCTTTTTCTGTGTGACTTATTTCACTTAGAATCTTCGTACCTGAATCCACTCACTTTGCTGCTACTTGTCTTATGACATTGATTTCATGGCTGAGGGATATTCCATCCTACGTAAGTACCACAATTTTTTGAACCATTTTTATATTTCCTGGGATATTTAAAGTGTACCCAAGTTGAGGTTCTTGTAAGCAGTGCAGCCCTAAATTTGGGGGTGGCTCTGTCTTATTGATTTTCAGTTTTCCCAAGGTATATTCCCTAGACTGGAAGTGCCCTTGGCTCTCTTGCTCTGTTGTTTTCTTGTTTTAGGGAACGCAATGCACTCCTCCAGTGAGGCAGTTGGCAATTTACATCCCGCCCATCAGCATAACAAGGCTCCATGTTCTCCAGGGCCTGTCTTGCCTTTCTGGTTTTTACGCATTTGTGGATGTCCCTTTTGACCGGTGGGAAGTGATACTTCTTTGTAGTGCAGATTTGCATTGCCCGCTTGCTTGCTTGGCCAAAAAGGGCGTATGCGTTTTCTCCTGAATATATTCAGGAGAAAACGCAAACGCACTTTTTGGCCAAGTGCGTCATTGTCGAAGTTGTGACCCTCTTCCTGTGCTTTAAAGGCGAATCCAACGTACCTCTTGAAATCTGTTTCCTACTATTCTGCCTCGCTTTCAAGTCCACCTCGTTGCCTTCCCTCAACAGATATTTGGACGATAGTTGTCCTTTATTACTCTGCCAGTTTGTGAATTGCTGTTCCCCTGAGCTCAATTATTCAACTCGTATTTTGAGAGCTGTAGCAAGTCCAAAATTTTGGTTCAGGACCTATACTGGTTCCTGGTGGGTGGCTGAGACTCTGGTTAATTCTTCTTCCTGCCGGGAAATTAGAGGGACATGTGCCCGTCCAAATGCCTAACAGCTACTCTCTCATTGGTTCTCCCTCTTCCCTTCCATCCTCTGCCAAATTGGCAACCTGTGCGAACCAGGAGGTTAAAGGGGTTGTCTCTCCAAGTTGGGACATTGATAGTAAAGCAGTTGGAAAGTCAAAGCGGAGCACCAGGAGAGGGACTACTCGTTGAGTTTTAGAAACCTTTTGTATTCACAGTGTGTCCATTCTCTAGGTTTCCCGTACATGTTATAGCTGTAGTAATATTCCCTTCAACATGGAGAGTTGGGACCCATGGAATGGGGGCCATGCATTTTTGCTTTAAAGAGTCTGCATTGGCTCACCCAATCTCACCAATCCTCTCAGTACCAAGTGTCCAGCCTTATGCCACATCCAGCTGTCTTTGTAGATAGGGTCATTCCAGGTTTCATCAGAGACCCTGAAGGAAATGTAAAGAATTTCCCTGTTTTTTGGTTTTGTTTTTGAAATTCCTTTTTATAGTGGGTTTGAGATGATTCTCGCTGCCATGTTTATGCCAGTCTAGACACACTTGATTCCCTTACAGAGACATATCAATACATAGGTTTTAAGATTCTTACTAGTCAGATCTATTCCTCTGCGGGAAATATGGGGTTTTGAGTCCCTTTCACTGAGGAAGGTGTAGGTCTTGTCTATTCCACAGTTGGTTATAGAAATGGTACCTGTGCTTATATCAAACTCTGTTTTTATGCATCACCCCACCTCTCCTTTCACCTTAAGCAGGCATAAGAGTGTTTTCTAAATGTGAGACTCTGTTCTCTTTCCTAACTCAGTTCATGTGTAGCCATGTTTACAGGATCTTCATAAGTGATATCTTATGATAAGTTTCTTTTTCTGTGTGACTTATTTCACTTAGAATCATCGTACCTGAATCCACTCACTTTGCTGCTCCTGGTCTTATGACATTGATTTCATGGCTGTGGGATATTCCATCTTACATAAGTACCACAATTTTTTGAACCATTTTTATATTTCCTGGGATATTTAAGGTGTACCCAAGTTGAGGTTCTTGTAAGCAGTGCAGCCCTAAATTTGGGGGTGGCTCTGTCTTATTGATTTTCAGTTTTCCCAAGGTATATTCCCTAGACTGGAAGTGCCCTTGGCTCTGTAGCTCTGTTGTTTACTTGTTTTACGGAACACAATGCACTCCTCCAGTGAGGCAGTTGGCAATTTACATCCCGCCCATCAGCATAACAAGGCTCCCTGTTCTCCAGGGCCTGTCTTGCCTTTCTGGTTTTTACACATTTTGTGGATGTCCCTTTTGACCGGTGGGAAGTGATACTTCTTTGTAGTGCAGATTTGCATTGCCCGCTTGCTTGCTTGGCCAAAAAGGTTGTATGCGTTTTCTCCTGAATATATTCAGGAGAAAACGCATACGCCCTTTTTGGCCAAGTGCGTCATTGTCGAAGTTGTGCCCCTCTTCCTGTGCTTTAAAGCTGAATCCAACGTACCTCTTGAAATCTGTTTCCTACTATTCTGCCTCCCTTTCACGTCCGCCTCGTTGCCTTCCCTCAACAGATTTTTGGACGATAGTTGTCCTTTATTACTCTGCTGCTTTGTGAATTGCTGTGCCCCTGAGCTGAATTATTCAACTCGTTTTGTGTGAGCTGTACGCAAGTCCAAAATTTTTGTTCAGAACCTATACTGGTTCCCGGTGGGTGGCTGAGACTTTGGTTAATTCTCCTTCCTGCCGGGAAATTACAGTGACATGTGCCCGTCCAAATGCCTAACAGCTACTCTCTCTTTGGTTCTCCCTCTTCCCTTCCATCCTCTGCAAAATTGGCAACCTGTGCGAACCAGGAGGTTAAAGGGGCTGTCTCTCCTATTTGGGAGATTGATAGTAAGGCAGTTGGAAAGTCAAACCGGAGCACCAGGAGAGGGACTATTCATTGAGTTTATAAACCTTTTGTATTCACAGTGTGTCCATTCTCTAGGTTTCCCATACATGTTAAAGCTGTAGTAATATTCCCTTCAACCTGGAGAGTTGGGACCCATGGAATGGGGGCCATGCATTTTTGCTTTAAAGGGTCTGCATTTGCTCACACAATCTCACCAATCCTCTCAGTCCCAAGTGTCCAGCCTTATACCACATCCAGCTGTCATTGTAGATAGGGTCATTCCAGGTTTCATCAGAGACCCTGAAGGAATTGTAAAGAATTTCCCTGTTTTTTGGTTTTGTTTTTGAAATTCCATTTTATAGTGGTTTTGAGCTGATTCTCGCTGCCATGTTTATGCCAGTTTAGACACACTTGATTCCCTTACAGAGACATATCAATACAGAGGTTTTATGTTTCTTACTAGTCAGATCTATTCTTCTGCGGGAAATATGGGGTTTTGAGTCCCTTTCACTGAGGAAGGTGTAGGTCTTGTCTATTCCAAATTTGGTTTTAGAAATGGTATCTGTGCTTATGTCAAACTCTGGTTTTATGCATCACCCCACCTCTCCTTCCCCCTTAAGCAGGCATAAGAGTGTTTTCTAAATGTGAGACTCTCTTCTATTTCCTAACTCAGTTCATGTGCAGCCATGTTTACAGGATCTTCATAAGTGATATCTTATGATAAGTTTCTTTTTCTGTGTGACTTATTTCACTTAGAATCAACGTACATGAATCCACTCACTTTGCTGCTCCTGGTCTTATGACATTGATTTCATGGCTGAGGGATATTCCATCGTACATATGTACTACAAATTTTTGAAACATTTTTATATTTCCTGGGATATTTAAGGTGTACACAAGTTGAGGTTCTTATAAGCAGTGCAGCCCTAAATTTGGGGGTGGCTTTGTCTTATTGATTTTCAGTTTTCCCAAGGTATATACCCTAGACTGGAAGTGCCCTTGGCTCTGTAGCTCTGTTGTTTACTTGTTTTAGGGAACGCAATGCACTCCTCCAGTGAGGCAGTTGGCAATTTACATCCCGCCCATCAGCATAACAAGGCTCCCTGTTCTCCAGGGCCTGTCTTGCCTTTCTGGTTTTTACACATTTGTGGATGTCCCTTTTGACCGGTGGGAAGTGATACTTCTTTGTAGTGCAGATTTGCATTGCCCGCTTGCTTCCTTAGCCAAAAAGGGGGTATGCGTTTTCTCCTGAATATATTCAGGAGAAAACGCATACACCCTTTTGGCCAAGTGCTTCACTGTCGAAGTTGTGCCCCTCTTCCTGTGCTTTAAAGGCGATTCCAACGTACCTGTTGAAATCTGTTTCCTGCTATTCTGCGTCGCTTTCAAGTCCGCCTCGTTGCCTTCCCTCAACAGATTTTTGGATGATAGTTTTCCTTTATTACTCTGCCAGTTTGTGAATTGCTGTGCCCCTGAGCTAAATTTTTCAACTCGTTTTTTGTGAGCTGTACACAAGTCCAAAATTTTGGTTCAGTACCTATACTGGTTCCCGGTGGGTGGCTGAGACTTTGGTTAATTCTTCTTCCTGCCGGGAAATTAGAGTGACATGTGCCCGTCCAAATGCCTAAGAGCTACTCTCTCATTGGTTCTCCCTCTTCCCTTCCATCATCTGCAAAATTGGCAACCTGTGCGAACCAGGAGTTTAAAGGGGCTGTCTCTCCAATTTGGGAGATTGATAGTAAAGCAGTTGGAAAGTCAAACTGGAGCACCAGGAGAGGGACTATTCGTTGAGTTTTAGAAACCTTTTGTATTCACAGTGTGTCCATTCTCTAGGTTTCCCGTACATGTTATAGCTGTAGTAATATTCCCTTCAACCTGGAGAGTTGGGACCCATGGAATGGGGGCCATGCATTTTTGCTTTAAAGTGTCTGCATTTGCTCACCCAATCTCACCAATCCTCTCAGTCCCAAGTGTCCAGCCTTATACCACATCCAGCTGTCATTGTAGATAGGGTCATTCCAGGTTTCATCAGAGACTCTGAAGGAATTGTAAAGAATTTCCCTGTTTTTTGGTTTTGTTTTTGAAATTCCTTTTTATAGTTGGTTTGAGCTGATTCTCGCTGCCATGTTTATGCCAGTCTAGACACACTTAATGCCCTTACGGTGACATATCAATACATAGGTTTTAAGATTCTTACTAGTCAGATCTATTGCTCTGTGGGAAATATGGGGTTTTGAGGCCCTTTCACTGAGGAAGGTGTAGGTCTTGTCTATTCCAAAGTTGGTTTTAGAAATGGTACCTGTACTTATATCAAACTCTGGTTTTATGCATCACCCCACCTCTCGTTACCCCTTAAGCAGGCATAAGAGTGTTTTCTAAATGTGAGACTCTGTTCTCTTTCCTAACTCAGTTCATGTGTAGCCATGTTTACAGGATCTTCATAAGTGATATCTTATGATAAGTTTCTTTTTCTGTGTGACTTATTTCACTTAGAATCTTCGTACCTGAATCCACTCACTTTGCTGCTCCTGGGCTTATGACATTGATTTCATGGCTGAGTTATATTCCATCGTACATAAATTCCACAGTTTTTTGAACCATTTTTATATTTCCTGGGATATTTAAGGTGTACCCAAGTTGAGGTTCTTGTAAACAGTGCAACCCTAAATTTGGGGGTGGCTCTGTCTTATTGATTTTCAGTTTTCCCAAGGTATATTCCCTAGACTGGAAGTGCCCTTGGCTCTGTAGCTCTGTTGTTTTCTTGTTTAGGGAACACAATGCACTCCTCCAGTGAGGCAGTTGGCAATTTACATCACGCCCATCAGCATAACAAGGCTCCCTGTTCTCCAGGGCCTGTCTTGCCTTGCAGGTTTTTACACATTTGTGGATGTCCCTTTTGACCGGTGGGAAGTGATACTTCTTTGTAGTGCAGATTTGCATTGCCCGCTTGCTTGCTTGGCCAAAAAGGTTGTATGCGTTTTCTCCTGAATATATTCAGGAGAAAACGCATACGCCCTTTTTGGCCAAGTGCGTCATTGTCGAAGTTGTGCCCCTCTTCCTGTGCTTTAAAGCTGAATCCAACGTACCTCTTGAAATCTGTTTCCTACTATTCTGCCTCCCTTTCACGTCCGCCTCGTTGCCTTCCCTCAACAGATTTTTGGACGATAGTTGTCCTTTATTACTCTGCTGCTTTGTGAATTGCTGTGCCCCTGAGCTGAATTATTCAACTCGTTTTGTGTGAGCTGTACGCAAGTCCAAAATTTTTGTTCAGAACCTATACTGGTTCCCGGTGGGTGGCTGAGACTTTGGTTAATTCTCCTTCCTGCCGGGAAATTACAGTGACATGTGCCCGTCCAAATGCCTAACAGCTACTCTCTCTTTGGTTCTCCCTCTTCCCTTCCATCCTCTGCAAAATTGGCAACCTGTGCGAACCAGGAGGTTAAAGGGGCTGTCTCTCCTATTTGGGAGATTGATAGTAAGGCAGTTGGAAAGTCAAACCGGAGCACCAGGAGAGGGACTATTCATTGAGTTTATAAACCTTTTGTATTCACAGTGTGTCCATTCTCTAGGTTTCCCATACATGTTAAAGCTGTAGTAATATTCCCTTCAACCTGGAGAGTTGGGACCCATGGAATGGGGGCCATGCATTTTTGCTTTAAAGGGTCTGCATTTGCTCACACAATCTCACCAATCCTCTCAGTCCCAAGTGTCCAGCCTTATACCACATCCAGCTGTCATTGTAGATAGGGTCATTCCAGGTTTCATCAGAGACCCTGAAGGAATTGTAAAGAATTTCCCTGTTTTTTGGTTTTGTTTTTGAAATTCCATTTTATAGTGGTTTTGAGCTGATTCTCGCTGCCATGTTTATGCCAGTTTAGACACACTTGATTCCCTTACAGAGACATATCAATACAGAGGTTTTATGTTTCTTACTAGTCAGATCTATTCTTCTGCGGGAAATATGGGGTTTTGAGTCCCTTTCACTGAGGAAGGTGTAGGTCTTGTCTATTCCAAATTTGGTTTTAGAAATGGTATCTGTGCTTATGTCAAACTCTGGTTTTATGCATCACCCCACCTCTCCTTCCCCCTTAAGCAGGCATAAGAGTGTTTTCTAAATGTGAGACTCTCTTCTATTTCCTAACTCAGTTCATGTGCAGCCATGTTTACAGGATCTTCATAAGTGATATCTTATGATAAGTTTCTTTTTCTGTGTGACTTATTTCACTTAGAATCAACGTACATGAATCCACTCACTTTGCTGCTCCTGGTCTTATGACATTGATTTCATGGCTGAGGGATATTCCATCGTACATATGTACTACAAATTTTTGAAACATTTTTATATTTCCTGGGATATTTAAGGTGTACACAAGTTGAGGTTCTTATAAGCAGTGCAGCCCTAAATTTGGGGGTGGCTTTGTCTTATTGATTTTCAGTTTTCCCAAGGTATATACCCTAGACTGGAAGTGCCCTTGGCTCTGTAGCTCTGTTGTTTACTTGTTTTAGGGAACGCAATGCACTCCTCCAGTGAGGCAGTTGGCAATTTACATCCCGCCCATCAGCATAACAAGGCTCCCTGTTCTCCAGGGCCTGTCTTGCCTTTCTGGTTTTTACACATTTGTGGATGTCCCTTTTGACCGGTGGGAAGTGATACTTCTTTGTAGTGCAGATTTGCATTGCCCGCTTGCTTCCTTAGCCAAAAAGGGGGTATGCGTTTTCTCCTGAATATATTCAGGAGAAAACGCATACACCCTTTTGGCCAAGTGCTTCACTGTCGAAGTTGTGCCCCTCTTCCTGTGCTTTAAAGGCGATTCCAACGTACCTGTTGAAATCTGTTTCCTGCTATTCTGCGTCGCTTTCAAGTCCGCCTCGTTGCCTTCCCTCAACAGATTTTTGGATGATAGTTTTCCTTTATTACTCTGCCAGTTTGTGAATTGCTGTGCCCCTGAGCTAAATTTTTCAACTCGTTTTTTGTGAGCTGTACACAAGTCCAAAATTTTGGTTCAGTACCTATACTGGTTCCCGGTGGGTGGCTGAGACTTTGGTTAATTCTTCTTCCTGCCGGGAAATTAGAGTGACATGTGCCCGTCCAAATGCCTAAGAGCTACTCTCTCATTGGTTCTCCCTCTTCCCTTCCATCATCTGCAAAATTGGCAACCTGTGCGAACCAGGAGTTTAAAGGGGCTGTCTCTCCAATTTGGGAGATTGATAGTAAAGCAGTTGGAAAGTCAAACTGGAGCACCAGGAGAGGGACTATTCGTTGAGTTTTAGAAACCTTTTGTATTCACAGTGTGTCCATTCTCTAGGTTTCCTGTACATGTTATAGCTGTAGTAATATTCCCTTCAACCTGGAGAGTTGGGACCCATGGAATGGGGGCCATGCATTTTTGCTTTAAAGTGTCTGCATTTGCTCACCCAATCTCACCAATCCTCTCAGTCCCAAGTGTCCAGCCTTATACCACATCCAGCTGTCATTGTAGATAGGGTCATTCCAGGTTTCATCAGAGACTCTGAAGGAATTGTAAAGAATTTCCCTGTTTTTTGGTTTTGTTTTTGAAATTCCTTTTTATAGTTGGTTTGAGCTGATTCTCGCTGCCATGTTTATGCCAGTCTAGACACACTTAATGCCCTTACGGTGACATATCAATACATAGGTTTTAAGATTCTTACTAGTCAGATCTATTGCTCTGTGGGAAATATGGGGTTTTGAGGCCCTTTCACTGAGGAAGGTGTAGGTCTTGTCTATTCCAAAGTTGGTTTTAGAAATGGTACCTGTACTTATATCAAACTCTGGTTTTATGCATCACCCCACCTCTCGTTACCCCTTAAGCAGGCATAAGAGTGTTTTCTAAATGTGAGACTCTGTTCTCTTTCCTAACTCAGTTCATGTGTAGCCATGTTTACAGGATCTTCATAAGTGATATCTTATGATAAGTTTCTTTTTCTGTGTGACTTATTTCACTTAGAATCTTCGTACCTGAATCCACTCACTTTGCTGCTCCTGGGCTTATGACATTGATTTCATGGCTGAGTTATATTCCATCGTACATAAATTCCACAGTTTTTTGAAGCATTTTTATATTTCCTGGGATATTTAAGGTGTACCCAAGTTGAGGTTCTTGTAAACAGTGCAACCCTAAATTTGGGGGTGGCTCTGTCTTATTGATTTTCAGTTTTCCCAAGGTATATTCCCTAGACTGGAAGTGCCCTTGGCTCTGTAGCTCTGTTGTTTTCTTGTTTAGGGAACACAATGCACTCCTCCAGTGAGGCAGTTGGCAATTTACATCACGCCCATCAGCATAACAAGGCTCCCTGTTCTCCAGGGCCTGTCTTGCCTTGCAGGTTTTTACACATTTGTGGATGTCCCTTTTGACCGGTGGGAAGTGATACTTCTTTGTAGTGCAGATTTGCATTGCCCGCTTGCTTGCTTGGCCAAAAAGGGCGTAGGCGTTTTCTCCTGAATACATTCAGGAGAAAACGCCTACGCCCTTTTTAGCCAAGTGCGTCATTGTCGAAGTTGTGGCCCTCTTCCTGTGCTTTAAAGGCGATTCCAACGTATCTCTTGAAATCTGTTTCCTGGTATTCTGCCTCGCTTTCAAGTCCGACTCGTTGCCTTCCCTCAACAGATTTTTGGACGATAGTTGTCCTTTATTACTCTGCCAGTTGGTGAATTGCTGTGCCCCTGAGCTCAATTTTTCAACTCGTTTTTTGTGAGCTGTACGCAAGTCCAAAATTTTGGTTCAGGACCTATACTGGTTTCCGGTGGGTGGCTGAGACTTTTGTTAATTCTTCTTCCTGCCGGGAAATTAGAGTGACATGTGCCCGTCCAAATGCCTAACAGCTACTCTCTCTATGGTTCTCCCTCTTCCCTTCCATCCTCTGCAAAATTGGCAACCTGTGTGAACCAGGAGGTTAAAGGGGCTGTCTCTCCAATTTGGGAGATTGATAGTAAAGCAGTTTGAAAGTCAAATCGGAGCACCAGGAGAGGGACTATTCGTTTAGTTTTAGAAACCTTTTCTATTCACAGTGTGTCCATTCTCTAGGTTTCCCATACATGTTATAGCTGTAGTAATATTTCCTTCTACCTGGAGAGTTGGGACCCATGGAATGGGGGCCATGCATTTTTGCTTTAAAGGGTCTGCATTTGCTCACCCAATCTCACCAATCCTCTCAGTCCCAAGTGTCCAGCCTTATACCACATCCAGCTGTCATTGTAGATAGGGTCATTCCAGGTTTCATCCGAGAACCTGAAGGAATTTAAAGAATTTCCCTATTTTTTGGTTTTGTTTTTGAAATTCCTTTTTATAGTGGGTTTGACCTGATTCTCGCTGCCATGTTTATGCCAATCTAGACACACTTGATTCCCTTACAGAGACATATCAATACATAGGTTTTAAGATTCTTACTAGTCAGATCTATTCCTCTGGGGAAATATGGGGTTTTGAGTCCCTTTCTCTGAGGAAGGTGTAGGTCTTGTCTATTCCACAGTTGGTTTTAGAAATGGTACCTGTACTTATATCAAACTCTGGTTTTATGCATCACCCCACCCCTCCTTCCCCCTTAAGCAGGCATAAGAGTGTTTTCTAAATTTGAGACTCTGTTCTCTTTCCTAACTCAGTTCATGTGTAGCCATGTTTACAGGATCTTCATAAGTGATATCTTATGATAAGTTTCTTTTTCTGTGTGACTTATTTCACTTAGAATCATCGTACCTGAATCCACTCACTTTGCTGCTCCTGGGCTTATGACATTGATTTCATGGCTGAGGGATATTCCATCGTACATAAATACCACAGTTTTTTGAACCATTTATATATTTCCTGGGATATTTAAGGTGTACCCAAGTTGAGCTTCTTGTAAGCAGTGCAGCCCTAAATTTGGGGGTGGCTCTGTCTTATTGATTTTCAGTTTTCCCAAGGTATATTCCCTAGACTGGAAGTGCACTTGGCTCAGTAGCTCTGTTGTTTTCTTCTTTTAGGGAACACAATGCACTCCTCCTGTGAGGCAGTTGGCAATTTACATCACGCCCATCAGCATAACAAGGCTCCCTGTTCTCCAGGGCCTGTCTTGCCTTTCTGGTTTTACACATTTTTGGATGTCCCTTTTGACCGGAGGGAAGTGATACTTCTTTGTAGTGCAGATTTGCATTGCCCGCTTGCTTGCTTGGCCAAAAAGGGCATATGCGTTTTCTCCTGAATATATTAAGGAGAATACGCATATGCCCTTTTTGGCCAAGTGCGTCATTGTCGATGTTGTACCCCTCTTCCTGTGCTTTAAAGGCGATTCCAACGTACCTTTTGGAATCTGTTTCCTCCTATTCTGCCTCGCTTTCAAGTCCGCCTCGGTGCCTTCCCTCAACAGATTTTTGGACGATAGTTGTCCTTTATTACTCTGCCAGTTTGTGAATTGCTGTGCCCCTGAGCTCCATTTTTCAACTCGTTTTTTGTGAGCTGTACGCAAGTCCAAAATTTTGGTTCAGGACCTATACTGCTTCCCGGTGGGTGGCTGAGACTCTGGTTAATTGTTCTTCCTGCCGGGAAATTAGAGTGACATGTGTCGTTCCAAATGCCTAACAGCTACTCTCTCATTGGTTCTCCCTCTTCCCTTCCATCCGCTGCCAAATTGGCAACCGGTGCGAACCAGATGGTTAAAGGGGTGGTCTCTCCAAGTTGGGAGATTGAGAGTAAAGCAGTTGGAAAGTCAAACCGTATCACCAGGAGAGGGACTACTCGTTGAGTTTTAGAAACATTTTGTATTCACAGTGTGTCCATTCTCTAGGTTTCCCGTACATGTTATAGCTGTAGTAATATTCCCTTCAACATGGAGAGTTGGGACCCATGGAATGGGGGCCATGCATTTTTGCTTAAAGGGTCTGCATTTGCTCACCCAATCTCACCAATCCTCTCAGTCCCAGGTGTCCAGCCTTATGCCACATCCAGCTGTCATTGTAGATAGGGTCATTCCAGGTTTCATCAGAGACCCTGAAGGAAATATAAAGAACTTCCCTGTTTTTCGGTTTTGTTTTTGAAATTCCTTTTTATAGTGGGTTTGAGCTGATTCTCGCTGCCATGTTTATGCCAGTCTAGACACACTTGATTCCCTTACAGAGACATATCAATACATAGGTTTTAAGATTCTTACTAGTCAGATCTATTCCTCTGCGGGAAATATGGGGTTTTGAGTCCCTTTCACTGAGGAAGGTGTAGGTCTTGTCTAATCCACAGTTCGTATTAGAAATGGTACCTGTGCTTATATCAAACTCTGGGTTTATGCATCACCCCACCTCTCCTTTCCCCTTAAGCAGGCATAAGTGTGTTTTCTAAATGTGAGACTCTGTTCTCTTTCCTAACTCAGTTCATGTGTAGTCATGTTTACAGGATCTTCATAAGTGATATCTTATGATAAGTTTCTTTTTCTGTGTGACTTATTTCACTTAGAATCATCGTACCTGAATCCACTCACTTTGCTGTTCCTGGTCTTATGACATTGATTTCATGGCTGAGGGATATTCCATCGTACATAAATACCACATTTTTTGAAACATTTTTATATTTCCTGGGATATTTAAGGTGTACCCAAGTTGAGGTTCCTGTAAGCAGTGCAGCCCTAAATTTGGGGGTGGCTCTGTCTTATTGATTTTCAGTTTTCCCAAGGTATATTCCCTAGACTGGAAGTGCCCTTGGCTCGGTAGCTCTGTTGTTTACTTGTTTTAGGGAACGCAATGCACTCCTCCAGTGAGGCAGTTGGCAATTTACATCCCGCCCATCAGCATAACAAGGCTCCCTCTTCTCCAGGGCCTGTCTTGCCTTTCTGGTATTTACACATTTTGTGGATGTCCCTTTTGACCGGTGGGAAGTGATACTTCTTTGTAGTGCAGATTTGCATTGCCCGCTTGCTTGCTTGGCCAAAAAGGGCGTATGCGTTTTCTCCTGAATATATTCAGGAGAAAACGCATACGCCCTTTTTGACCAAGTGCGTCATTGTCAAATTTGTGCCCCTCTTCCTGTGCTTTAAAGGCGATTCCAAGGTACATCTTGAAATCTGTTTCCTGCTATTCTGTCTCTCTTTCAAGTACGCCTCGCTGCCTTCCCTCAACAGAATTTTTGGATAATAGTTGTCCATTATTACTCTGCCAGTTTGTGAATTGCTGTGCCCCTGAGCTCCATTTTTCAACTCGTTTTTTGTGAGCTGTACGCAAGTCCAAAATTTTGGTTCAGGACCTATACTGGTTCCCGGTGGGTGGCTGAGACTCTGCTTAATTCTTCTTCCTGCCGGGAAATTAGAGTGAAATGTGCCCGTCCAAATGCCTAACAGCTACTCTCTCATTGGTTCTGCCTCTTCCCTTCCATCCTCTGCCAAATTGGCAACCTGTGCGAACCAGGAGGTTAAAGGGGTTGTCTATCCAAGTTGGGAGATTGATAGTAAAGCAGTTGGAAAGTCAAAGCGGAGCACCAGGAGAGGGACTACTCGTTCAGTTTTAGAAACCTTTTGTATTCAAAGTCTGTCCATTCTCTAGGTTTCCCGTACATGTTATAGCTGTAGTAATAGTCCCTTCAACATGGAGAGTTGGGGCCCATGGAAAGGGGGCCATGCATTTTTGCTTTAAAGGGTCTGCATTTGCTCACCCAATCTCACCAATCCTCTCAGTACCAGGTGTCCAGCCTTATGCCACATCCAGCTGTCATTGTAGATACGGTCATTCCAGGTTTCATCAGAGACCCTGAAGGAAATGTAAAGAATTTCCCTGTTTTTTGGTTTTGTTTTTGAAATTCCTTTTTATAGTGGGTTTGAGCTGATTCTCGCTGCCATGTTTATGCCAGTCTAGACACACTTGATTCCCTTACAGAAACATATCAGTACATAGGTTTTAAGATTCTTACTAGTCAGATCTATTCCTCTGCGGGAAATATGGGGTTTTGAGTCCCTTTCACTGAGGAAGGTGTAGGTCTTGTGTATTCCACAGTTGGTTTTAGAAATGGTACCTGTGCTTATATCAAACTCTGGTTTTATGCATCACCCCACCTCTCCTTTCCCCTTAAGCAGGCATAAGAGTGTTTTCTAAATGTGAGACTCTGTTCTCTTTCCTAACTCAGTTCATGTGTAGCCATGTTTACAGGATCTTCATAAGTGATATCTTATGATAAGTTTCTTTTTCTTTGTGACTTATTTCACTTAGAATCATCGTACCTGAATCCACTCACTTTGCTGCTCCTGGTCTTATGACATTGATTTCATGGCTGAGGGTTTTTCCATCGTACATAAATACCACAGTTTTTTGAACCATTTTTATATTTCCTGGGATATTTAAGGTGTACACAAGTAGAGGTTCTTGTAAGCAGTGCAGCCCTATATTTGTGGGTGGCTCTGTCTTATTGATTTTCAGTTTTCCCAAGGTATATTCCCTAGACTGGAAGTGCCCTTGTCTCTGTAGCTCTGTTGTTTACTTGTTTTAGGGAACACAATGCACTCCTCCAGTTAGGCAGTTGGCAATTTACATCCGGCCCATCAGCATAACAAGGCTCCCTCTTCTCCTGTGCCTGTCTTGCATTTCTGGTTTTTACACATTTTGTGGATGTCCGTTTTGACCGGTGGGAAGTGATACTTCTTTGTAGTGCAGATTTGCATTGCCCGCTTGCTTGCTTGCCCAAAAAGGGCGTATGCGTTTTCCCCTGAATATATTCAGTAGAAAACGCATACGCCCTTTTTGGCCAAGTGCGTCATTTTCGAAGTTGTGCCCCTCTTCCTGTGCTTTAAAGGCGAATCCAACGTACCTCTTGAAATCTGTTTCCTGCTATTCTGTCTATCTTTCAAGTCCGCCTCGCTGCCTTCCCTCAACAGATTTTTTGGACGATAGTTGTCCTTTATTACTCTGCCAGTTTGTGAATTGCTGTGCCCCTGAGCTCCATTTTTCAACTCGTTTTTTGTGAGCTGTACGCAAGTCCAAAATTTTGGTTCAGGACCTATACTGGTTCCCGGTGGGTGGCTGAGACTCTGGTTAATTCTTCTTCCTGCTGGGAAATTAGAGTGACATGTGCCCGTCCAAATGCCTAAAAGCTACTCTCTCATTGGTTCTCCCTCTTCCCTTCCATCCTCTGCCAAATTGGCAACCTGTGCGAACCAGGATGTTAAAGGGGTTGTCTCACCAAGTTGGGAGATTGATAGTAAAGCAGTTGGAAAGTCAAACCGGAGCACCAGGAGAGGGACTACTCGTTGAGTTTTAGAAACCTTTTGTATTCACAGTGTGTCCATTCTCTAGGTTTCCCGTACATGTTATAGCTGTAGTAATATTCCCTTCAACATGGAGAGTTGGGACCCAAGGAATGGGGTCCATGCATTTTTGCTTTAAAGGGTCTGCATTTGCTCACCCAATCTCACCAATCCTCTCACTCCCAGGTGTCCAGCCTTATGCCACATCCAGCTGTCATTGTAGATAGTGTCATTCCAGGTTTCATCAGAGACCCTGAAGGAAATGTAAAGAATTTCCCTGTTTTTTGGTTTTGTTTTTGAAATTCCTTTTTATAGTGTGTTTGAGCTGATTCTCACTGCCATGTTTATGCCAGTCTAGACACACTTGATTCCCTTACAGAGACATATCAATACATAGGTTTTAAGATTCTTACTAGTAAGATCTATTCCTCTGCCTGAAATATGGGGTTTTGAGTCCCTTTCACTGAGGAAGGTGTAGGTCTTGTCTATTCCACAGTTGGTTTTACAAATGGTACCTGTGCTTATATCAAACTCTGGTTTTATGCATCACCCCACCTGTCCTTCCCCCTTAAGCAGGCATAAGAATGTTTTCTAAATGTGAGACTCTGTTCTCTTTCCTAACTCAGTTCATGTGTAGCCATGTTTACAGGATCTTCATAAGTGATATCTTATGATAAGTTTCTTTTTCTGGCTGACTTATTTCACTTAGAATCATCGTACCTGAATCCACTCACTTTGCTGCTCCTGGTCTTATGACATTGATTTCATGGCTGAGGGATATTCCATCGTACAAAAATACCACAGTTTTTTGAGCCATTTTTATATTTCCTGGGATATTTAAGGTGTACCCAAGTTGAGGTTCTTGTAAGCAGTGCAGCCCTAAATTTGGGGGTGCCCCTGTCTTATTGATTTTCAGTTTACCCAAGGTATATTCCATAGACTGGAAGTGCCCTTGGCTCTGTAGCTCTGTTGTTTACTTGTTTTAGGGAACGCAATGCACTCCTCCAGTGAGGCAGTTGGCAATTTACATCCCGACCATCAGCATAACAAGGCTCCCTCTTCTCCAGGGCCTGTCTTGCCTTTCTGGTTTTTACACATTTGTGGATGTCCCTTTTGACCGGTGGGAAGTGATACTTCTTTGTAGTGCAGATTTGCATTGCCCGCTTGCTTGCTTGGCCAAAAAGGGCGTATGCGTTTTCTCCTGAATATATTCAGGAGAAAATGCATACGCCCTTTTTGGCCAAGTGCGTCATTGTCGAAGTTGTGCCCCTCTTCCTGTGCTTTAAAGGCGATTCCAACGTACCTCTTGAAATCTGTTTCCTGCTATTCTGCCTCGCTTTCAAGTCCGCCTCGTTGCCTTCCCTCAACAGATTTTTGGACGATAGTTGTCCTTTATTACTCTGCCAGTTTGTGAATTGCTGTGCCCCTGAGCTCCATTTTTCAACTCGTTTTTTGTGAGCTGTACGCAAGTCCAAAATTTTGGTTCAGGACCTATACTGGATCCTTGTGGGTGGCTGAGACTGTGGTTAATTCTTCTTCCTGCCGGGAAATTAGAGTGTCATGTGCCCGTCCAAATGCCTAACAGCTACTCTCTCATTGGTTCTCCCTCTTCCCTTCCATCCTCTGCCAAATTGGCAACATGTGCGAACCAGGAGGTAAAAGGGGTTGTCTCTCCAAGTTGGGACATTGATAGTAAAGCAGTTGGAAAGTCAAAGCGGAGCACCAGGAGAGGGACTACTCGTTGAGTTTTAGAAACCTTTTGTATTCACAGTGTGTCCATTCTCTAGGTTTCCCGTACATGTTATAGCTGTAGTAATATTCCCTTCAACATGGAGAGTTGGGACCCATGGAATGGGGGCCATGCATTTTTGCTTTAAAGAGTCTGCATTGGCTCACCCAATCTCACCAATCCTCTCAGTACCAAGTGTCCAGCCTTATGCCACATCCAGCTGTCTTTGTAGATAGGGTCATTCCAGGTTTCATCAGAGACCCTGAAGGAAATGTAAAGAATTTCCCTGTTTTTTGGTTTTGTTTTTGAAATTCCTTTTTATAGTGGGTTTGAGATGATTCTCGCTGCCATGTTTATGCCAGTCTAGACACACTTGATTCCCTTACAGAGACATATCAATACATAGGTTTTAAGATTCTTACTAGTCAGATCTATTCCTCTGCGGGAAATATGGGGTTTTGAGTCCCTTTCACTGAGGAAGGTGTAGGTCTTGTCTATTCCACAGTTGGTTATAGAAATGTTACCTGTGCTTATATCAAACTCTGGTTTTATGCATCACCCCACCTCTCCTTTCACCTTAAGCAGGCATAAGAGTGTTTTCTAAATGTGAGACTCTGTTCTCTTTCCTAACTCAGTTCATGTGTAGCCATGTTTACAGGATCTTCATAAGTGATATCTTATGATAAGTTTCTTTTTCTGTGTGACTTATTTCACTTAGAATCATCGTACCTGAATCCACTCACTTTGCTGCTTCTGGTCTTATGACATTGATTTCATGGCTGAGGGATATTCCATCGTACATAAATACCACAGTTTTTTGAACCATTTTTAAATTTCCTGGGATATTTAAGATGTACCCAAGTTGAGGTTCTTGTAAGCAGTGCAGCCCTAAATTTGGGGGTGGTCTGTCTTATTGATTTTCAGTTTTCCCAAGGTATATTCCCTAGACTGGAAGTGCCCTTGGCTCTGTAGCTCTGTTGTTTTCTTGTTTAGGGAACACAATGCACTCCTCCAGTGAGGCAGTTGGCAATTTACATCACGCCCATCAGCATAACAAGGCTCCCTGTTCTCCAGGGCCTGTCTTGCCTTGCAGGTTTTTACACATTTGTGGATGTCCCTTTTGACCGGTGGGAAGTGATACTTCTTTGTAGTGCAGATTTGCATTGCCCGCTTGCTTGCTTGGCCAAAAAGGGCGTAGGCGTTTTCTCCTGAATACATTCAGGAGAAAACGCCTACGCCCTTTTTAGCCAAGTGCGTCATTGTCGAAGTTGTGGCCCTCTTCCTGTGCTTTAAAGGCGATTCCAACGTATCTCTTGAAATCTGTTTCCTGGTATTCTGCCTCGCTTTCAAGTCCGACTCGTTGCCTTCCCTCAACAGATTTTTGGACGATAGTTGTCCTTTATTACTCTGCCAGTTGGTGAATTGCTGTGCCCATGAGCTCAATTTTTCAACTCGTTTTTTGTGAGCTGTACGCAAGTCCAAATTTTGGTTCAGGACCTATACTGGTTTCCGGTGGGTGGCTGAGACTTTTGTTAATTCTTCTTCCTGCCGGGAAATTAGAGTGACATGTGCCCGTCCAAATGCCTAACAGCTACTCTCTCTATGGTTCTCCCTCTTCCCTTCCATCCTCTGCAAAATTGGCAACCTGTGTGAACCAGGAGGTTAAAGGGGCTGTCTCTCCAATTTGGGAGATTGATAGTAAAGCAGTTTGAAAGTCAAATCGGAGCACCAGGAGAGGGACTATTCGTTTAGTTTTAGAAACCTTTTCTATTCTCAGTGTGTCCATTCTCTAGGTTTCCCATACATGCTATAGCTGTAGTAATATTTCCTTCTACCTGGAGAGTTGGGACCCATGGAATGGGGGCCATGCATTTTTGCTTTAAAGGGTCTGCATTTGCTCACCCAATCTCACCAATCCTCTCAGTCCCAAGTGTCCAGCCTTATACCACATCCAGCTGTCATTGTAGATAGGGTCATTCCAGGTTTCATCCGAGAACCTGAAGGAATTTAAAGAATTTCCCTATTTTTTGGTTTTGTTTTTGAAATTCCTTTTTATAGTGGGTTTGACCTGATTCTCGCTGCCATGTTTATGCCAATCTAGACACACTTGATTCCCTTACAGAGACATATCAATACATAGGTTTTAAGATTCTTACTAGTCAGATCTATTCCTCTGGGGAAATATGGGGTTTTGAGTCCCTTTCACTGAGGAAGGTGTAGGTCTTGTCTATTCCACAGTTGGTTTTAGAAATGGTACCTGTACTTATATCAAACTCTGGTTTTATGCATCACCCCACCCCTCCTTCCCCCTTAAGCAGGCATAAGAGTGTTTTCTAAATTTGAGACTCTGTTCTCTTTCCTAACTCAGTTCATGTGTAGCCATGTTTACAGGATCTTCATAAGTGATATCTTATGATAAGTTTCTTTTTCTGTGTGACTTATTTCACTTAGAATCTTCGTACCTGAATCCACTCACTTTGCTGCTCCTGGGCTTATGACATTGATTTCATGGCTGAGGGATATTCCATCGTACATAAATACCACAGTTTTTTGAACCATTTATATATTTCCTGGGATATTTAAGGTGTACCCAAGTTGAGCTTCTTGTAAGCAGTGCAGCCCTAAATTTGGGGGTGGCTCTGTCTTATTGATTTTCAGTTTTCCCAAGGTATATTCCCTAGACTGGAAGTGCACTTGGCTCAGTAGCTCTGTTGTTTTCTTCTTTTAGGGAACACAATGCACTCCTCCTGTGAGGCAGTTGGCAATTTACATCACGCCCATCAGCATAACAAGGCTCCCTGTTCTCCAGGGCCTGTCTTGCCTTTCTGGTTTTACACATTTTTGGATGTCCCTTTTGACCGGAGGGAAGTGATACTTCTTTGTAGTGCAGATTTGCATTGCCCGCTTGCTTGCTTGGCCAAAAAGGGCATATGCGTTTTCTCCTGAATATATTAAGGAGAATACGCATATGCCCTTTTTGGCCAAGTGCGTCATTGTCGATGTTGTACCCCTCTTCCTGTGCTTTAAAGGCGATTCCAACGTACCTTTTGGAATCTGTTTCCTCCTATTCTGCCTCGCTTTCAAGTCCGCCTCGGTGCCTTCCCTCAACAGATTTTTGGACGATAGTTGTCCTTTATTACTCTGCCAGTTTGTGAATTGCTGTGCCCCTGAGCTCCATTTTTCAACTCGTTTTTTGTGAGCTGTACGCAAGTCCAAAATTTTGGTTCAGGACCTATACTGCTTCCCGGTGGGTGGCTGAGACTCTGGTTAATTGTTCTTCCTGCCGGGAAATTAGAGTGACATGTGTCGTTCCAAATGCCTAACAGCTACTCTCTCATTGGTTCTCCCTCTTCCCTTCCATCCGCTGCCAAATTGGCAACCGGTGCGAACCAGATGGTTAAAGGGGTGGTCTCTCCAAGTTGGGAGATTGAGAGTAAAGGAGTTGGAAAGTCAAACCGTATCACCAGGAGAGGGACTACTCGTTGAGTTTTAGAAACATTTTGTATTCACAGTGTGTCCATTCTCTAGGTTTCCCGTACATGTTATAGCTGTAGTAATATTCCCTTCAACATGGAGAGTTGGGACCCATGGAATTGGGGCCATGCATTTTTGCTTTAAAGGGTCTGCATTTGCTCACCCAATCTCACCAATCCTCTCAGTCCCAGGTGTCCAGCCTTATGCCACATCCAGCTGTCATTGTAGATAGGGTCATTCCAGGTTTCATCAGAGACCCTGAAGGAAATATAAAGAACTTCCCTGTTTTTTGGTTTTGTTTTTGAAATTCCTTTTTATAGTGGGTTTGACCTGATTCTCGCTGCCATGTTTATGCCAATCTAGACACACTTGATTCCCTTACAGAGACATATCAATACATAGGTTTTAAGATTCTTACTAGTCAGATCTATTCCTCTGGGGAAATATGGGGTTTTGAGTCCCTTTCACTGAGGAAGGTGTAGGTCTTGTCTATTCCACAGTTGGTTTTAGAAATGGTACCTGTACTTATATCAAACTCTGGTTTTATGCATCACCCCACCCCTCCTTCCCCCTTAAGCAGGCATAAGAGTGTTTTCTAAATTTGAGACCCTGTTCTCTTTCCTAACTCAGTTCATGTGTAGCCATGTTTACAGGATCTTCATAAGTGATATCTTATGATAAGTTTCTTTTTCTGTGTGACTTATTTCACTTAGAATCATCGTACCTGAATCCACTCACTTTGCTGCTCCTGGGCTTATGACATTGATTTCATGGCTGAGGGATATTCCATCGTACATAAATACCACAGTTTTTTGAACCATTTATATATTTCCTGGGATATTTAAGGTGTACCCAAGTTGAGCTTCTTGTAAGCAGTGCAGCCCTAAATTTGGGGGTGGCTCTGTCTTATTGATTTTCAGTTTTCCCAAGGTATATTCCCTAGACTGGAAGTGCACTTGGCTCAGTAGCTCTGTTGTTTTCTTCTTTTAGGGAACACAATGCACTCCTCCTGTGAGGCAGTTGGCAATTTACATCACGCCCATCAGCATAACAAGGCTCCCTGTTCTCCAGGGCCTGTCTTGCCTTTCTGGTTTTACACATTTTTGGATGTCCCTTTTGACCGGAGGGAAGTGATACTTCTTTGTAGTGCAGATTTGCATTGCCCGCTTGCTTGCTTGGCCAAAAAGGGCATATGCGTTTTCTCCTGAATATATTAAGGAGAATACGCATATGCCCTTTTTGGCCAAGTGCGTCATTGTCGATGTTGTACCCCTCTTCCTGTGCTTTAAAGGCGATTCCAACGTACCTTTTGGAATCTGTTTCCTCCTATTCTGGCTCGCTTTCAAGTCCGCCTCGGTGCCTTCCCTCAACAGATTTTTGGACGATAGTTGTCCTTTATTACTCTGCCAGTTTGTGAATTGCTGTGCCCCTGAGCTCCATTTTTCAACTCGTTTTTTGTGAGCTGTACGCAAGTCCAAAATTTTGGTTCAGGACCTATACTGCTTCCCGGTGGGTGGCTGAGACTCTGGTTAATTGTTCTTCCTGCCGGGAAATTAGAGTGACATGTGTCGTTCCAAATGCCTAACAGCTACTCTCTCATTGGTTCTCCCTCTTCCCTTCCATCCGCTGCCAAATTGGCAACCGGTGCGAACCAGATGGTTAAAGGGGTGGTCTCTCCAAGTTGGGAGATTGAGAGTAAAGCAGTTGGAAAGTCAAACCGTATCACCAGGAGAGGGACTACTCGTTGAGTTTTAGAAACATTTTGTATTCACAGTGTGTCCATTCTCTAGGTTTCCCGTACATGTTATAGCTGTAGTAATATTCCCTTCAACATGGAGAGTTGGGACCCATGGAATGGGGGCCATGCATTTTTGCTTTAAAGGGTCTGCATTTGCTCACCCAATCTCACCAATCCTCTCAGTCCCAGGTGTCCAGCCTTATGCCACATCCAGCTGTCATTGTAGATAGGGTCATTCCAGGTTTCTTCAGAGACCCTGAAGGAAATATAAAGAACTTCCCTGTTTTTTGGTTTTGTTTTTGAAATTCCTTTTTATAGTGGGTTTGAGCTGATTCTCGCTGCCATGTTTATGCCAGTCTAGACACACTTGATTCCCTTACAGAGACATATCAATACATAGGTTTTAAGATTCTTACTAGTCAGATCTATTCCTCTGCGGGAAATATGGGGTTTTGAGTCCCTTTCACTGAGGAAGGTGTAGGTCTTGTCTAATCCACAGTTCGTATTAGAAATGGTACCTGTGCTTATATCAAACTCTGGGTTTATGCATCACCCCACCTCTCCTTTCCCCTTAAGCAGGCATAAGTGTGTTTTCTAAATGTGAGACTCTGTTCTCTTTCCTAACTCAGTTCATGTGTAGTCATGTTTACAGGATCTTCATAAGTGATATCTTATGATAAGTTTCCTTTTCTGTGTGACTTATTTCACTAAGAATCATCGTACCTGAATCCACTCACTTTGCTGTTCCTGGTCTTATGACATTGATTTCATGGCTGAGGGATATTCCATCGTACATAAATACCACATTTTTTGAAACATTTTTATATTTCCTGGGATATTTAAGGTGTACCCAAGTTGAGGTTCCTGTAAGCAGTGCAGCCCTAAATTTGGGGGTGGCTCTGTCTTATTGATTTTCAGTTTTCCCAAGGTATATTCCCTAGACTGGAAGTGCCCTTGGCTCGGTAGCTCTGTTGTTTACTTGTTTTAGGGAACGCAATGCACTCCTCCAGTGAGGCAGTTGGCAATTTACATCCCGCCCATCAGCATAACAAGGCTCCCTCTTCTCCAGGGCCTGTCTTGCCTTTCTGGTATTTACACATTTTGTGGATGTCCCTTTTGACCGGTGGGAAGTGATACTTCTTTGTAGTGCAGATTTGCATTGCCCGCTTGCTTGCTTGGCCAAAAAGGGCGTATGCGTTTTCTCCTGAATATATTCAGGAGAAAACGCATACGCCCTTTTTGACCAAGTGCGTCATTGTCAAATTTGTGCCCCTCTTCCTGTGCTTTAAAGGCGATTCCAAGGTACATCTTGAAATCTGTTTCCTGCTATTCTGTCTCTCTTTCAAGTACGCCTCGCTGCCTTCCCTCAACAGAATTTTTGGATAATAGTTGTCCATTATTACTCTGCCAGTTTGTGAATTGCTGTGCCCCTGAGCTCCAGTTTTCAACTCGTTTTTTGTGAGCTGTACGCAAGTCCAAAATTTTGGTTCAGGACCTATACTGGTTCCCGGTGGGTGGCAGAGACTCTGCTTAATTCTTCTTCCTGCCGGGAAATTAGAGTGAAATGTGCCCGTCCAAATGCCTAACAGCTACTCTCTCATTGGTTCTGCCTCTTCCCTTCCATCCTCTGCCAAATTGGCAACCTGTGCGAACCAGGAGGTTAAAGGGGTTGTCTATCCAAGTTGGGAGATTGATAGTAAAGCAGTTGGAAAGTCAAAGCGGAGCACCAGGAGAGGGACTACTCGTTCAGTTTTAGAAACCTTTTGTATTCAAAGTCTGTCCATTCTCTAGGTTTCCCGTACATGTTATAGCTGTAGTAATAGTCCCTTCAACATGGAGAGTTGGGGCCCATGGAAAGGGGGCCATGCATTTTTGCTTTAAAGGGTCTGCATTTGCTCACCCAATCTCACCAATCCTCTCAGTACCAGGTGTCCAGCCTTATGCCACATCCAGCTGTCATTGTAGATACGGTCATTCCAGGTTTCATCAGAGACCCTGAAGGAAATGTAAAGAACTTCCCTGTTTTTTGGTTTTGTTTTTGAAATTCCTTTTTATAGTGGGTTTGAGCTGATTCTCGCTGCCATGTTTATGCCAGTCTAGACACACTTGATTCCCTTACAGAAACATATCAGTACATAGGTTTTAAGATTCTTACTAGTCAGATCTATTCCTCTGCGGGAAATATGGGGTTTTGAGTCCCTTTCACTGAGGAAGGTGTAGGTCTTGTGTATTCCACAGTTGGTTTTAGAAATGGTACCTGTGCTTATATCAAACTCTGGTTTTATGCATCACCCCACCTCTCCTTTCCCCTTAAGCAGGCATCAGAGTGTTTTCTAAATGTGAGACTCTGTTCTCTTTCCTAACTCAGTTCATGTGTAGCCATGTTTACAGGATCTTCATAAGTGATATCTTATGATAAGTTTCTTTTTCTTTGTGACTTATTTCACTTAGAATCATCGTACCTGAATCCACTCACTTTGCTGCTCCTGGTCTTATGACATTGATTTCATGGCTGAGGGTTTTTCCATCGTACATAAATACCACAGTTTTTTGAACCATTTTTATATTTCCTGGGATATTTAAGGTGTACACAAGTAGAGGTTCTTGTAAGCAGTGCAGCCCTATATTTGTGGGTGGCTCTGTCTTATTGATTTTCAGTTTTCCCAAGGTATATTCCCTAGACTGGAAGTGCCCTTGTCTCTGTAGCTCTGTTGTTTACTTGTTTTAGGGAACACAATGCACTCCTCCAGTGAGGCAGTTGGCAATTTACATCCGGCCCATCAGCATAACAAGGCTCCCTCTTCTCCTGTGCCTGTCTTGCATTTCTGGTTTTTACACATTTTGTGGATGTCCGTTTTGACCGGTGGGAAGTGATACTTCTTTGTAGTGCAGATTTGCATTGCCCGCTTGCTTGCTTGCCCAAAAAGGGTGTATGCGTTTTCCCCTGAATATATTCAGTAGAAAACGCATACGCCCTTTTTGGCCAAGTGCGTCATTTTCGAAGTTGTGCCCCTCTTCCTGTGCTTTAAAGGCGAATCCAACGTACCTCTTGAAATCTGTTTCCTGCTATTCTGTCTATCTTTCAAGTCCGCCTCGCTGCCTTCCCTCAACAGATTTTTTGGACGATAGTTGTCCTTTATTACTCTGCCAGTTTGTGAATTGCTGTGCCCCTGAGCTCCATTTTTCAACTCGTTTTTTGTGAGCTGTACGCAAGTCCAAAATTTTGGTTCAGGACCTATACTGGTTCCCGGTGGGTGGCTGAGACTCTGGTTAATTCTTCTTCCTGCCGGGAAATTAGAGTGACATGTGCCCGTCCAAATGCCTAAAAGCTACTCTCTCATTGGTTCTCCCTCTTCCCTTCCATCCTCTGCCAAATTGGCAACCTGTGCGAACCAGGATGTTAAAGGGGTTGTCTCACCAAGTTGGGAGATTGATAGTAAAGCAGTTGGAAAGTCAAACCGGAGCACCAGGAGAGGGACTACTCGTTGAGTTTTAGAAACCTTTTGTATTCACAGTGTGTCCATTCTCTAGGTTTCCCGTACATGTTATAGCTGTAGTAATATTCCCTTCAACATGGAGAGTTGGGACCGAAGGAATGGGGTCCATGCATTTTTGCTTTAAAGGGTCTGCATTTGCTCACCCAATCTCACCAATCCTCTCACTCCCAGGTGTCCAGCCTTATGCCACATCCAGCTGTCATTGTAGATAGTGTCATTCCAGGTTTCATCAGAGACCCTGAAGGAAATGTAAAGAATTTCCCTGTTTTTTGGTTTTGTTTTTGAAATTCCTTTTTATAGTGTGTTTGAGCTGATTCTCACTGCCATGTTTATGCCAGTCTAGACACACTTGATTCCCTTACAGAGACATATCAATACATAGGTTTTAAGATTCTTACTAGTAAGATCTATTCCTCTGCCTGAAATATGGGGTTTTGAGTCCCTTTCACTGAGGAAGGTGTAGGTCTTGTCTATTCCACAGTTGGTTTTACAAATGGTACCTGTGCTTATATCAAACTCTGGTTTTATGCATCACCCCACCTGTCCTTCCCCCTTAAGCAGGCATAAGAGTGTTTTCTAAATGTGAGACTCTGTTCTCTTTCCTAACTCAGTTCATGTGTAGCCATGTTTACAGGATCTTCATAAGTGATATCTTATGATAAGTTTCTTTTTCTGGCTGACTTATTTCACTTAGAATCATCGTACCTGAATCCACTCACTTTGCTGCTCCTGGTCTTATGACATTGATTTCATGGCTGAGGGATATTCCATCGTACAAAAATACCACAGTTTTTTGAGCCATTTTTATATTTCCTGGGATATTTAAGGTGTACCCAAGTTGAGGTTCTTGTAAGCAGTGCAGCCCTAAATTTGGGGGTGCCCCTGTCTTATTGATTTTCAGTTTACCCAAGGTATATTCCATAGACTGGAAGTGCCCTTGGCTCTGTAGCTCTGTTGTTTACTTGTTTTAGGGAACGCAATGCACTCCTCCAGTGAGGCAGTTGGCAATTTACATCCCGACCATCAGCATAACAAGGCTCCCTCTTCTCCAGGGCCTGTCTTGCCTTTCTGGTTTTTACACATTTGTGGATGTCCCTTTTGACCGGTGGGAAGTGATACTTCTTTGTAGTGCAGATTTGCATTGCCCGCTTGCTTGCTTGGCCAAAAAGGGCGTATGCGTTTTCTCCTGAATATATTCAGGAGAAAATGCATACGCCCTTTTTGGCCAAGTGCGTCATTGTCGAAGTTGTGCCCCTCTTCCTGTGCTTTAAAGGCGATTCCAACGTACCTCTTGAAATCTGTTTCCTGCTATTCTGCCTCGCTTTCAAGTCCGCCTCGTTGCCTTCCCTCAACAGATTTTTGGACGATAGTTGTCCTTTATTACTCTGCCAGTTTGTGAATTGCTGTGCCCCTGAGCTCCATTTTTCAACTCGTTTTTTGTGAGCTGTACGCAAGTCCAAAATTTTGGTTCAGGACCTATACTGGATCCTTGTGGGTGGCTGAGACTGTGGTTAATTCTTCTTCCTGCCGGGAAATTAGAGTGTCATGTGCCCGTCCAAATGCCTAACAGCTACTCTCTCATTGGTTCTCCCTCTTCCCTTCCATCCTCTGCCAAATTGGCAACATGTGCGAACCAGGAGGTAAAAGGGGTTGTCTCTCCAAGTTGGGACATTGATAGTAAAGCAGTTGGAAAGTCAAAGCGGAGCACCAGGAGAGGGACTACTCGTTGAGTTTTAGAAACCTTTTGTATTCACAGTGTGTCCATTCTCTAGGTTTCCCGTACATGTTATAGCTGTAGTAATATTCCCTTCAACATGGAGAGTTGGGACCCATGGAATGGGGGCCATGCATTTTTGCTTTAAAGAGTCTGCATTGGCTCACCCAATCTCACCAATCCTCTCAGTACCAAGTGTCCAGCCTTATGCCACATCCAGCTGTCTTTGTAGATAGGGTCATTCCAGGTTTCATCAGAGACCCTGAAGGAAATGTAAAGAATTTCCCTGTTTTTTGGTTTTGTTTTTGAAATTCCTTTTATAGTGGGTTTGAGATGATTCTCGCTGCCATGTTTATGCCAGTCTAGACACACTTGATTCCCTTACAGAGACATATCAATACATAGGTTTTAAGATTCTTACTAGTCAGATCTATTACTCTGCGGGAAATATGGGGTTTTGAGTCCCTTTCACTGAGGAAGGTGTAGGTCTTGTCTATTCCACAGTTGGTTATAGAAATGTTACCTGTGCTTATATCAAACTCTGGTTTTATGCATCACCCCACCTCTCCTTTCACCTTAAGCAGGCATAAGAGTGTTTTCTAAATGTGAGACTCTGTTCTCTTTCCTAACTCAGTTCATGTGTAGCCATGTTTACAGGATCTTCATAAGTGATATCTTATGATAAGTTTCTTTTTCTGTGTGACTTATTTCACTTAGAATCATCGTACCTGAATCCACTCACTTTGCTGCTTCTGGTCTTATGACATTGATTTCATGGCTGAGGGATATTCCATCGTACATAAATACCACAATTTTTTGAACCATTTTTAAATTTCCTGGGATATTTAAGATGTACCCAAGTTGAGGTTCTTGTAAGCAGTGCAGCCCTAAATTTGGGGGTGGTCTGTCTTATTGATTTTCAGTTTTCCCAAGATATATTCCCTAGACTGGAAGTGCCCTTGGCTCTGTAGCTCTGTTGTTTTCTTGTTTTAGGGAACACAATGCACTACTCCAGTTAGGCAGTTGGCAATTTACATCCCGCCCATCAGCATAATAAGGCTCCCTGTTCTCCTGGGCCTGTCTTGCCTTTCTGGTTTTTACACATTTTGTGGATGTCCCTTTTGACCGGTGGGAAGTGATACTTCTTTGTAGTGCAGATTTGCATTGCCCGCTTGCTTGCTTGGCCAAAAAGGGCGTATGCGTTTTCTCCTGAATATATTCAGGAGAAAACGCATACGCCCTTTTTGGCCAAGTGCGTCATGGTCGAAGTTGTGCCCCTCTTCCTGTGCTTTAAAGGCGATTCCAACGTACCTCTTGAAATCTGTTTCCTTCTATTCTGCCTCGCTTTCTAGTCCGCCTCGTTGCCTTCCCTCAACAGATTTTTTGGACGATAGTTGTCCTTTATTACTCTGCCAGTTTGTGAATTGCTGTGCCCCTGAGCTCCATTTTTCAACTCGTTTTTTGTGAGCTGTATGCAAGTCCAAAATTTTGGATCAGGACCTATACTGGTTCCCGGTGGGTGGCTGAGACTCTGGTTAATTCTTCTTCCTGCCGGGAAATTAGAGTGAAATGTGCCCGTCCAAATGCCTAACAGCTACTCTCTCATTCGTTCTCCCTCTTCCCTTCCATTCTCTGCCAAATTGGCAACCTGTGCGAACCAGGAGGTTAAAGGGTTTGTCTCTCCAAGTTGGGAGATTGATAGTAAAGCAGTTGGAAAGTCAAACCGGAGCACAAGGAGAGGGACTACTCGTTGAGTTTTAGAAACCTTTTGTATTCACAGTGTGTCCATTCTCTAGGTTTCCCGTACATGTTAGAGCTGTAGAAATATTCCCTTCAACATGGAGAGTTGGGACCCATGGAATGGGGGCCATGCATTTTTGCTTTAAAGGGTCTGCATTTGCTCAGCCAATCTCACCAATCCTCTCAGTCCCAGGTGTCCAGCCTTATGCCACATCCAGCTGTCATTGTAGATAGGGTCATTCCAGGTTTCATCAGAGACCCTGAAGGAAATGTAAAGAATTTCCCTGTTTTTTGGTTTTGTTTTTGAAATTCCTTTTTATAGTGTGTTTGAGCTGATTCTCGCTGCCATGTTTATGCCAGTCTAGACACACTTGATTCCCTTACAGAGACATATCAATACATAGGTTTTAAGATTCTTACTAGTCGGATCTATTCCTCTGCGGGAAATATGGGGTTTTGAGTCCCTTTCACTGAGGAAGGTGTAGGTCTTGTCTATTCCACAGTTGGTTTTAGAAATGGTACCTGTGCTTATATCAAACTCTGGTTTTATGCATCACCCCACCTCTCCTTTCCCCTTAAGCAGGCATAAGAGTGTTTTCTAAATGTGAGACTCTGTTCTCTTTCCTAACTCAGTTCATGTGTAGCCATGTTTACAGGATCTTCATAAGTGATATCTTATGATAAATTTCTTTTTCTGGCTGACTTATTTCACTTAGAATCATCGTACCTGAATCCACTCACTTTGCTGCTCTTGGTCTTATGAAATTGATTTCATGCCTGAGGGATATTCCATCGTACATAAATACCACAGTTTTTTGAACCATTTTTATATTTCCTGGGATATTTAAGGTGTACCCAAGTTGAGGTTCTTGTAAGCAGTGCAGCCCTAAATTTGGGGGTGGCTCTGTCTTATTGATTTTCAGTTTTCCCAAGGTATATTCCCTAGACTGGAAGTGCCCTTGGCTCTGTAGCTCTGTTGTTTACTTGTTTTAGGGAACGCAATGCACTCCTCCAGTGAGGCAGTTGGCAATTTACATCCCGCCCATCAGCATAACAAGGCTCCCTGTTCTCCTGGGCCTGTCTTGCCTTTCTGGTTTTTACACATTGTGTGGATGTCCCTTTTGACCGGTGGGAAGTGATACTTCTTTGTAGTGCAGATTTGCATTGCCCGCTTGCTTGCTTGGCCAAAAAGGGCGTATGCGTTTTCTCCTGAATATATTCAGGAGAAAACGCATACGCCCTTTTTGGCCAAGTGCGTCATTGTCGAAGTTGTGCCCCTCTTCCTGTGCTTTAAAGGCGATTCCAACGTACCTCTTGAAATCTGTTTCCTGCTATTCTGCCTCGCTTTCTAGTCCGCCTCGGTGCCTTCCCTCAACAGATTTTTTGGACGATAGTTGTCGTTTATTACTCTGCCAGTTTGTGAATTGCTGTGCCCCTGAGCTCCATTTTTCAACTCGTTTTTTGTGAGCTGTACGCAAGTCCAAAATTTTGGTTCAGGACCTATACTGGTTCCCGGTGGGTGGCTGAGACTCTGGTTAATTCTTCTTCCTGCCGCGAAATTAGAGTGACATGTGCCCGTCCAAATGCCTAACAGCTACTCTCTCATTGGTTCGCCCTCTTCCCTTCCATTCTCTGCCAAATTGGCAACCTGTGCGAACCAGGAGGTTAAAGGGGTTGTCTCTCCAAGTTGGGAGATTGATAGTAAAGCAGTTGGAAAGTCAAACCGGAGCACTAGGAGAGGGACTACTCGTTGAGTTTTAGAAACCTTTTGTATTCACAGTGTGTCCATTCTCTAGGTTTCCCCTACATGTTAGAGCTGTAGTAATATTCCCTTCAACATGGAGATTTGGGACCCATGGAATGGGGGCCATGCATTTTTGCTTTAAAGGGTCTGCATTTGCTCACCCAATCTCACCAATCCTCTCAGTCCCAGGTGTCCAGCCTTATGCCACACCAGCTGTCATTGTAGATAGGGTCATTCCAGGTTTCATCAGAGACTCTGAAGGAAATGTAAAGAATTTCCCCGTTTTTTGGTTTTGTTTTTGAAATTCCTTTTTATAGTGTGTTTGAGCTGATTCTCGCTGCCATGTTTATGCCAGTCTAGACACACTTGATTCCCTTACAGAGACATATCAATACATAGGTTTTAAGATTCTTACTAGTCAGATCTATTCCTCTGCGGGAAATATGGGGTTTTGAGTCCCTTTCACAGAGGAAGGTGTAGGTCTTGTCTATTCCACAGTTGGTTTTAGAAATGGTACCTGTGCTTATATCAAACTCTGGTTTTATGCATCACCCCACCTCTCCTTTCCCCTTAAGCAGGCATAAGAGTGTTTTCTAAATGTGAGACTCTGTTCTCTTTCCTAACTCAGTTCATGTGTAGCCATGTTTACAGGAACTTCATAAGTGATATCTTATGATAAGTTTCTTTTTCTGTGTGACTTATTTCACTTAGAATCATCGTACCTGAATCCACTCACTTTGCTGCTCCTGGTCTTATGACATTGATTTCATGGCTGAGGGATATTCCATCGTACATAAATACCACAGTTTTTTGAACCATTTTTATATTTCCTGGGATATTTAAGGTGTACCCAAGTTGAGCTTCTTGTAAGCAGTGCAGCCCGAAATTTGGGGGTGGCTCTGTCTTATTGATTTTCAGTTTTCCCAAGGTATATTCCCTAGACTGGAAATGCCCTTGGCTCTGTAGCTCTGTTGTTTACTTGTTTTAGGGAACGCAATTCACTCCTCCAGTGAGGAAGTTGGCAATTTACATCCCGCCCATCAGCATAACAAGGCTCCCTGTTCTCCTGGGCCTGTCTTGCCTTTCTGGTTTTTACACATTTTGTGGATGTCCCTTTTGATCGGTGGGAAGTGATACTTCTTTGTAGTGCAGATTTGCATTGCCCGCTTCCTTGCTTGGCCAAAAAGGGTGTATGCGTTTTCTCCTGAATATATTCAGGAGAAAACGCATACGCCCTTTTTGGCCAAGTGCGTCATTGTCGAAGTTTTGCCCCTCTTCCTGTGCTTTAAAGGCGATTCCAACGTACCTCTTGAAATCTGTTTCCTGCCATTCTGTCTCTCTTTCAAGTCCGCCTCGCTGCCTTCCCTCAACAGATTTTTGGACGATAGTTGTCCTTTATTACTCTGCCAGTTTGTGAATTGCTGTGCCCCTGAGCTCCATTTTTCAACTCGTTTTTTGTGAGCTGTACGCAAGTCCAAAATTTTGGTTCAGGACCTATACTGGTTCCCGGTGGGTGGCTGAGGCTCTGGTTAATTCTTCTTCCTGCCGGGAAATTAGAGTGACATGTGCCTGTCCAAATGCCTAACAGCTACTCTCTCATTGGTTCTCCCTCTTCCCTTCCATCCTCTGCCAAATTGGCAACCTTTGCGAACCAGGAGGTTAAAGGGGTTGTCTCTCCAAGTTGGGAGATTGATAGTAAAGCAGTTGGAAAGTCAAACCGGAGCCCCAGGAGAGGGACTACTCGTTGAGTTTTAGAAACCTTTTGTATTCAGAGTGTGTCCATTCTCTACGTTTCCCGTACATGTTATAGCTGTAGTAATATTCCCTTCATCATGGAGAGTTGGGACCCATGGAATGGGGGCCATGCATTTTTGCTCTAAAGGGTCTGCATTTGCTCACCCAATCTCACCAATCCTCTCACTCCCAGGTGTCCAGCCTTATGCCACATCCAGTTGTCATTGTAGATAGGGTCATTCCAGGCTTCATCAGAGACCCTGAAGGAAATGTAAAGAATTTCCCTGTTTTTTGGTTTTGTTTTTGAAATTCCTTTGTATAGTGCGTTTGAGCTGATTCTCGCTGCCATGTTTATGCCAGTCTAGACACACTTGATTCCCTTACAGAGACATATCAATACATAGGTTTTAAGATTCTTACTAATCAGATCTATTCCTCTGCGGGAAATATGGGGTTTTGAGTCCCTTTCACTGAGGAAGGTGTAGGTCTTGTCTATTCCACAGTTGGTTTTAGAAATGGTACCTGTGCTTATATCAAACTCTGGTTTTATGCATCACCCCACCTCTCCTTTCCCCTTAAGCAGGCATAAGAGTGTTTTCTAAATGTGAGACTCTGTTCTCTTTCCTAACTCAGTTCATGTGTAGCCATGTTTACAGGATCTTCATAAGTGATATCTTATGATAAGTTTCTTTTTCTGTGTGACTTATTTCACTTAGAATCATCGTACCTGAATCCACTCACTTTGCTGCTCCTGGTCTTATGACATTGATTTCATGGCTGAGGGATATTCCAACGTACATAAATACCACAGTTTTTTGAACCATTTTTATATTTCCTGGGATATTTAAGATGTACCCAAGTTGAGGTTCTTGTAAGCAGTGCAGCCCTAAATTTGGGGGAGCCTCTGTCTATTGATTTTCAGTTTACCCAAGGTATATTCCATAGACTAGAAGTGCCCTTGGCTCTGTAGCTCTGTTGTTTACTTGTTTTAGGGAACGCAATGCACTCCTCCAGTTAGGCAGTTGGCAGTTTACATCCCGCCCATCAGCATAACAAGGCTCCCTGTTCTCCTGGGCCTGTCTTGCCTTTCTGGTTTTTACACATTTTGTGGATGTCCCTTTTGACCGGTGGGATGTGATACTTCTTTGTAGTGCAGATTTGCATTACCCGCTTGCTTGCTTGGCCAAAAAGGGCGTATGCGTTTTCTCCTGAATATATTCAGGAGAAAACGCATACGCCCTTTTTGGCCAAGTGCGTCATTGTAGAAGTTGTGCCCCTCTTCCTGTGCTTTAAAGGCGATTCCAACGTACCTCTTGAAATCTGTTTCCTGCTATTCTGCCTCGCTTTCTAGTCCGCCTCGTTGCCTTCCCTCAACAGATTTTTCGGACGATAGTTGTCCTTTATTACTCTGCCAGTTTGTGAATTGCTGTGCCCCTGAGCTCCATTTTTCAACTCGTTTTTTGTGAGCTGTACGCAAGTCCAAAATTTTGGTTCAGGACCTATACTGGTTCCCGGTGGGTGGCTGAGACTCTGGTAAATTCTTCTTCCTGCCGCGAAATTAGAGTGACATGTGCCCGTCCAAATGCCTAACAGCTACTCTCTCATTGGTTCGCCCTCTTCCCTTCCATTCTCTGCCAAATTGGCAACCTGTGCGAACCAGGAGCTTAAAGGGGTTGTCTCTCCAAGTTGGGAGATTGATAGTAAAGCAGTTAGAAATTCAAACCGGAGCACCAGGAGAGGGACTACTCGTTGAGTTTTAGAAACCTTTTGTATTCACAGTGTGTCCATTCTCTAGGTTTCCCGTACATGTTAGAGCTGTAGTAATATTCCCTTCAACATGGAGAGTTGGGACCCATGGAATGGGGGCCATGCATTTTTGCTTTAAAGTGTCTGCATTTGCTCACCCAATCTCACCAATCCTCTCACTCCCAGGTGTCCAGCCTTATGCCACATCCAGCTGTCATTGTAGATAGGGTCATTCCAGGTTTCATCAGAGACCCTGAAGGAAATGTAAAGAATTTCCCCGTTTTTTGGTTTTGTTTTTGAAATTCCTTTTTATAGTGTGTTTGAACTGATTCTCGCTGCCATGTTTATGCCAGTCTAGACACACTTGATTCCCTTACAGGGACATATCAATACATAGGTTTTAAGATTCTTACTAGTCAGATCTATTCCTCTGCGGGAAATATGGGGTTTTGAGTCCCTTTCACAGAGGAAGGTGTAGGTCTTGTCTATTCCACAGTTGGTTTTAGAAATGGTACCTGTGCTTATATCAAACTCTGGTTTTATGCATCACCCCACCTCTCCTTTCCCCTTAAGCAGGCATAAGAGTGTTTTCTAAATGTGAGACTCTGTTCTCTTTCCTAACTCAGTTCATGTGTAGCCATGTTTACAGGATCTTCATAAGTGATATCTTATGATAAGTTTCTTTTTCTGTGTGACTTATTTCACTTAGAATCATCGTACCTGAATCCACTCACTTTGCTGCTCCTTGTCTTATGAAATTGATTTCATGGCTGAGGGATATTCCATCGTACATAAATACCACAGTTTTTTGAACCATTTTTATATTTCCTGGGATATTTAAGGTGTACCCAAGTTGAGGTTCTTGTAAGCAGTGCAGGCCTAAATTTGGGGGTGGCTCTGTCTTATTGATTTTCAGTTTTCCCAAGGTATATTCCCTAGACTGGAAGTGCCCTTGGCTCTGTAGCTCTGTTGTTTACTTGTTTTAGGGAACGCAATTCACTCCTCCAGTGAGGAAGTTGGCAATTTACATCCCGCCCATCAGCATAACAAGGCTCCCTGTTCTCCAGGGCCTGTCTTGCCTTTCTGGTTTTTACACATTTGTGGATGTCCCTCTTGACCGGTGGAAAGGGATACTTCTTTGTAGTGCAGATTTGCATTGCCCGCTTGCTTGCTTGGCCAAAAAGGGCGTATGCGTTTTCTCCTGAATATATTCAGGAGAAAACGCATACGCCCTTTTTGGCCAAGTGCGTCATGGTCGAAGTTGTGACCCTCTTCCTGTGCTTTAAAGGCGATTCCAACGTACCTCTTGAAATCTGTTTCCTGCTACTCTGCCTCGCTTTCTAGTCCGCCTCGTTGCCTTCCCTCAACAGATTTTTTGGACGATAGTTGTCCTTTATTACTCTGCCAGTTTGTGAATTGCTGTGCCCCTGAGCTCCATTTTTCAACTCGTTTTTTGTGAGCTGTACGCAAGTCCAAAATTTTGGTTCAGGACCTATACTGGTTCCCGGTGGGTGGCTGAGACTCTGGTTAATTCTTCTTCCTGCCGGGAAATTAGAGTGACATGTGCCCGTCCAAATGCCTAACAGCTACTCTCTCATTGGTTCGCCCTCTTCCCTTCCATTCTCTGCAAAATTGGCAACCTGTGCGAACCAGGAGGTTAAAGGGGTTGTCTCTCCAAGTTGGGAGATTGATAGTAAAGCAGTTGGAAAGTCAAACCGGAGCACCAGGAGAGGGACTACTCGTTGAGTTTTAGAAACCTTTTGTATTCACAGTGTGTCCGTTCTCTAGGTTTCCCGTACATGTTAGAGCTGTAGTAATATTCCCTTCAACATGGAGAGTTGGGACCCATGGAATGGGGGCCATGAATTTTTGCTTTAAAGGGTCTGCATTTGCTCACCCAATCTCACCAATCCTCTCAGTCCCAGGTGTCCAGCCTTATGCCACATCCATCTGTCATTGTAGATAGGGTCATTCCAGGTTTCATCAGAGACCCTGAAGGAAATGTAAAGAGTTTCCCTGTTTTTTGGTTTTGTTTTTGAAATTCCTTTTTATAGTGTGTTTGAGCTGATTCTCGCTGCCATGTTTATGCCAGTCTAGACACACTCGATTCCCTTACAGAGACATATCAATACATAGGTTTTAAGATTCTTACTAGTCAGATCTATTCCTCTGCGGGAAATATGGGGTTTTGAGTCCCCTTCACTGAGGAAGGTCTAGGTCTTGTCTATTCCACAGTTGGTTTTAGAAATGGTACCTGTGCTTATATCAAACTCTGGTTTTATGCATCACCCCACCTCTCCTGTCCCCTTAAGCAGGCATATGAGTGTTTTCTAAATGTGAGACTCTGTTCTCTTTCCTAACTCAGTTCATGTGTAGCCATGTTTACAGGATCTTCATAAGTGATATCTTATGATAAGTTTCTTTTTCTGTGTGACTTATTTCACTTAGAAACATCGTACCTGAATCCACTCAATTTCCTGCTCCTGGTCTTATGACATTGATTTCATGGCTGAGGGATATTCCATCGTACATAAATACCACAGTTTTTTGAACCATTTTTATATTTCCTGGGATATTTAAGGTGTACCCATGTTGAGCTTCTTGTAAGCAGTGCAGCCCTAAATTTGGGGGTGGCTCTGTCTTATTGATTTTCAGTTTTCCCAAGGTATATTCCCTAGACTGGAAGTGCCCTTGGCTCTGTAGCTCTGTTGTTTACTTGTTTTAGGGAAAGCAATTCACTCCTCCAGTGAGGAAGTTGGCAATTTACATCCCGCCCATCAGCATAACAAGGCTCCCTGTTCTCCTGGGCCTGTCTTGCCTTTCTGGTTTTTACACATTTTGTGGATGTCCCTTTTGATCGGTGGGAAGTGATACTTCTTTGTAGTGCAGATTTGCATTGCCCGCTTGCTTGCTTGGCCAAAAAGGGCGTATGCATTTTCTCCTGAATATATTCAGGAGAAAACGCATATGCCCATTTTGGCCCAGTGCATCATTGTCGAAATTGTGCCCCCTTTCTGGTGCTTTAAAGGCAATTCCAACGTACCGCTTGAAATCTGTTTCCTGCTATTCTGCGTCGCTTTCAAGTCCACCTCGTTCCCTTCCCTCAACAGATTTTTGGACGATAGTTGTCCTTTATTACTCTGCCAGTTTGTGAATTGCTGGGCCCCTGAGCTCCATTTTTCAACTCGTTTTTTGTGAGATGTATGCATGTCCAAAATTTTGGTTCAGGACCTATACTAGTCCCCTGTGGGTGGCTGAGTCTTTGTTTAATTCTTCTTCTTGCCGGGAAATTAGAGTGACATGTGCCCGTCCAAATGCCTAACAGATACTCTCTCATTGTTTTCCCTCTTCCCTTCCATCCTCTCCCAAATTGGCTACCTGTGCGAACTAGGAGCTTATGGGGCTGTCTCACCAAGTTGGGAGATTGATAGTAAAGCAGTTGGAAAGTCAAACCGGAGCACCAGGAGAGGGACTATTCGTCGAGTTTCAGAAACCTTTTGTATTCACACTGTGTCCATTCTCTAGGTTTCCCGTACATGTTATAGCTGTAGTAATATTCCCTTCAACATGGAGAGTTGGGACCCATGGAAATGGGGCCATGCATTTTTGCTTTAAAGGGTCTGCATTTGCTCACCCAATCTCACCAATCCTCTCAGTCCCAAGTGTCCAGCCTTATGCCACATCCAGCTGTCATTGTAGATAGGGTCATTCCAGGTTTCATCAGAGACCCTGAAGGAATTGGAAAGAAATTCCCTGTTTTTTGGTTTTGTTTTTGAAATTCCTTTTTATAGTGGGTTTGATCTGATTCTCGCTGCCATGTTTATGCCAGTCTAGACACACTTGATTCCCTTACGGAGACATATCAATACATAGGTTTTAACATTCTTAGTAGTGAGATCTATTACTCTGTGGGAAATATGGGGTTTTGAGTCCCTTTCACTGAGGAAGGTGTAGGTCTTGTCTTTTCCACAGTTGGTTTTAGAAACGGTATCTGTGCTTATAACAAACTCTGCTTTTATGCATCACCCCAACTCTCCTTCCCCCTTAAACAGGCATAAGAGTGTTTTCTAAATGTGAGACTCTGTTCTCTTTCGTAACTCAGTTCATGTGTAGCCATGTTTACAGGATCTTCATAAGTGATATCTTATGATAAGTTTCTTTTTCTGTGTGACTTATTTCACTTAGAATCATCGTACCTGAATCCACTCACTTTGCTGCTCCTGGTCTTATGACATTGATTTCATGACTGAGGGATATTCCATCGTACGTAAGTACCACAATTTTGTGAACCATTTTTATATTTCCTGGGATATTTAAGGTGTACCCAAGTTGAGGTTCTTGTAAGTAGTGCAGCCCTAAATTTGGGGGTGGCTCTGTCTTATTGATTTTCAGTTTTCCCAAGGTATATTCCCTAGACTGGAAGTGCCCTTGGCTCTGTAGCTCTGTTGTTTACTTGTTTTAGGGAACGCAATGCACTCCTCCAGTGAGGCAGTTGGCCATTTACATCCCACCCTTCAGCATAACAAGGCTCCCTGTTCTCCAGGGCCTGTCTTGCCTTTCTGGTTTTTACATATTTTGTGAATGTCCCTTTTGACCAGAGGGAAGTGATACTTCTTTGTAGTGCAGATTTGCATTGCCCGCTTGCTTGCTTGTCCAAAAAGGGCGTATGCGTTTTCTCCTGAATATATTCAGGAGAAAACTCATACGTCCTTTTTGGCCATGTGCCTCATTGTCGAAGTTGTGCCCCTCTTCCTGCGCTTTAAAGGCGATTCCAACGTACCTCTTGAAATCTGTTTTCTGCTATTCTGCCTCGCTTTCAAGTCTGCCTCATTGCCTTCCCTCAACAGATTTCAGGACGATAGTTGTCCTTTATTACTCTGCAAGGTTGTGAATTGCTGTGCCCCTCAGCTCAAGTTTTCAACTCGTTTTTTGTGAGCTGTACGCAAGTCCAAAATTTTGGTTCAGGACGTGTACTTGTTCCCGGTGTGTGGCTGAGACTTTGGTTAATTCTTCTTCCTGCTGGGAAATTAGAGTGACATGTGCCCGTCCAAATGCCTAACAGCTACTCTCTCATTGGTTCTCCCTCTTCCCTTCCATCCTCTGCCAAATTGGCAACCTGTGCGAACCAGGAGGTTAAAGGGTTTGTCTCTCAAAGTTGTGAGATTGATAGTAAAGCAATTGGAAAGTCAAACCGGAGCACCTGGAGAGGGACTACTCGTTGAGTTTTTTTTTTTTTTTTAAAGTTTATTTATTTATTTTTTCAATTAGTTTCTGCTTTATAACAAAGTGAATCAGTCATACATATACATCTGTTCCCACATCCCTTCCCTCATGCATCTCCCTCCCTCCCACCCTCCCCATCCCACCCCTCTAGGCGGTCACAAAGCACCGAGCTGATCTCCCTGTGCTCTGCGGCTGCTTCCCACTATCTATCTGCCTTACGTTTGGTAGTGTATATATGTCCATGCCTCTCTTTCGCTTTGTCACAGCTTACCCTTCCCCCTCCCCATATCCACAACTCCATTCTCAAGTAGGTCTGTGTCTTTATTCCCGTTTTGCCCCTAGGTCCTTCATGACTTTTTTTTTTTAATTCCGTATATATGTGTTAGCATACGGTATTTGTCTTTCTCTTTCTGACTAACTTCACTCTGTATGACAGACTCTAGGTCTATCCACCTCATTACAAATAGCTCAGTTTCGTTTCTTTTTATGGCTGAGTAATATTCCATTGTATATATGTGCCACATCTTCTTTATCCATTCATCCGATGATTGACACTTAGGTTGTTTCCAGCTCCGGGCTATTGTGAATAGAGCTGCAATGAACATTTTGGTACATGTCTCTTTTGGAATTATGGTTTTCTCAGGGTATATGCCCAGTAGTGGGATTGCTGGGTCATATGGTAGTTCTATTTGTAGTTTTTTAAGGAACCTCCATACCATTCTCCATAGTGGCTGTACCAATTCACATTCCCACCAGCAGTGCAAGAGTGTTCCCTTTTCTCCACACCCTCTCCAGCATTTATTGTTTCTAGATTTCTTGATGATGGCCATTCTGACTGGTGTGAGATGATATCTCATTGTAGTTTTGATTTGCATTTCTCTAATGATTAATGATGTGGAGCATTCTTTCATGTGTTTGTTGGCAGTCTGTATATCTTCTTTGGAGAAATGCCTATTTAAGTCTTCTGCCCATTTTTGGATTGGGTTTTCTGTTTTTTTGCTATTGAGCTGCATGAGCTGTTTATAAATTTTGGAGATTAATCCTTTGTCAGTTGCTTCATTTGCAAATATTTTCTCCCATTCTGAGGGTTGTCTTTTGGTCTTCTTTATGGTTTCCTTTGCTGTGCAAAAGCTTTGAAGTTTCATTAGGTCCCATTTGTTTATCTTTGTTTTTATTTCCATTTCTCTAGGAGGTGGGTCCAAAAGGATCTTGCTGTGATTTATGTCATAGAGTGTTCTACCTATGTTTTCCTCTAAGAGTTGGATAGTTTCTGGCCTTACATTTAAGTCTTTAATCCATTTTGAGCTTATTTTTGTGTATGGTGCTAGGGAATGATCTAATCTCAAACTTTTACATGTCCCTGTCCAGTTTTCCCAGCACCACTTATTGAAGAGGCTGTCCTTTCTCCACTGTCCATTCCTGCCTCCTTTATCAAAGATAAGTTGGCCATATGTGCGTGGGTTTATCTCTGGGCTTTCTATCCTGATCCACTGATCTATCTTTCTGTTTTTATGCCAGTACCAGACTGTCTTGATTACTGTAGCTTTGTAGTATAGTCTGAAGTCAGGGAGCCTGATTCCTCCAGCTCTGTTTTTCGTTCTCAAGATTGCTTTAGCTATTCGGGGCCTTTTGTTTTTCCAAACAAATTTTGAAATTTTTTGTTCTAGTTTTGTGAAAAATGCCATTGGTAGTTTGATAGGGATTGCATTGAATCTGTAGATTGCTTTGGGTAGTAGAGTCATTTTCACAATATTGATTCTTCCAATCCAGGAGCATGGTATATCTCTCCATCTATTTGTATCATCTTTAATTTCTTTCATCAGTGTCTTATAGTTTTCTGCATACACGTCTTTTGTCTCCTTAGGTAGGTTTATTCCTAGATATTTTATTCTTTTTGTTGCGATGGTAAATGGGAGTGTTTTCTTGATTTCATTTTCAGATTTTTCATCATTAGTGTACAGGAATGCCAGAGATTTCTGTACATTAATTTTATATCCTGCTACTTTACCAAATTCATTGATTAGCTCTAGTAGTTTTTCGGTAGCATCTTTAGGATTCTCTATGTATAGTATCATGTCATCTGCAAACAGTGACAGCTTTACTTCTTCTTTTCCAATTTGGATTCCTTTTATTTCCTTTTCTTCTCTGATTGCTGTGGCTAAAACTTCCAAAACTATGTTGAATAATAGTGGTGAGAGTGGGCAGCCTTGTCTTGTTCCTGATCTTAGTGGAAATGGTTTCAGTTTTTCACCATTGAGGACAATGTTGGCTGTGGGTTTGCCATATATGGCCTTTATTATGTTGAGGAAAGATCCCTCTATACCTACTTTCTGCAGGGTTTTTATCATAAATGGGTGCTGAATTTTGTCGAAAGCTTTCTCTGCATCTATGGAGATGATCATATGGTTTTTCTCCTTCAACTTGTTAATATGGTGTATTACATTGATTGATTTGCGAATATTGAAGAATCCTTGCATTCCTGGGATAAACCCCACTTGATCATGGTGTATGATCCTTTTAATGTGCTCTTGGATTCTGTTTGCTAGTATTTTGTTGAGGATTTTTGCATCTATGTTCATCAGTGATATTGGCCTGTAGTTTTCTTTCTTTGTGACATCCTTGCCTGGTTTTGGTATCAAGGTGATGTCGGCCTCGTAGAATGATTTTGGGAGTGTTCCTCCCTCTGATATATTTTGGAAGAGTTTGAGAAGGATAGGTGTTAGCTCTTCTCTAAATGTTTGATAGAATTCACCTGTGAAGCCATCTGGTCCTGGGCTTTTGTTTGATCGAAGATTTTTAATCACAGTTTCAATTTCAGTGCTTGTGATTGGTCTATTCATATTTTCTATTTCTTCCTGAGTCAGTCTTGGCAGGTTGTGCATTTCTAAGAATTTGTCCATTTCTTCCAGGTTGTCCATTTTATTGGAATAGAGTTGCTTATAGTAATCTCTCATAATCTTTTGTATTTCTGCAGTGTCAGTTGTTACTTCTCCTTTTTCATTTCTAATTCTATTGATTTGAGTCTTCTCCCTTTTTTTCTTGATGAGTCTGGCTAATGGTTTGTCAATTTTGTTTATCTTCTCAAAGAACCAGCTTTTAGTTTGGTTGATCTTTGCTATCGTTTCCTTCATTTCTTTTTCATTTATCTCTGATCTGATCTTTATGATTTCTTTCCTTCTGCTAGCTTTGGGGTATTTTTGTTCTTCTTTCTCTAATTGCTTTAGGTGCAGGGTCAGGTTGTTTACTCGAAAAGCTTCCTGTTTCTTAAGGTGGGATTGTATTGCTATAAACTTCCCCCTTAGTACTGCTTTTGCTGCGTCCCATAAGTTTTGGGTCGTCGTGTCTCCATTGTCATTTGTTTCTAGGTATTTTTTAATTTCCTCTTTGATTTCTTCAGTGATCACTTCGTTATTGAGTAGTGTATTGTTTAGCCTCCATGTGTTTGTATTTTTTACACATCTTTTCCTGTAATTGATGTCTAGTCTCATAGCATTGTGGTCGGAGAAGATACTTGATACAATTTCAATTTTCTTAAAATTACCGAGGCTTGATTTGTGACCCAAGATATGATCTATCCTGGAGAATGTTCCATGAGCACTTGAGAAAAATGTGTATTCTGTTGTTTTTGGATGGAATGTCCTATAAATATCAACTAAGTCCATCTCGTTTAATGTATCATTTAAAGCTTGTGTTTCCTTATTTATTTTCATTTTGGATGATCTGTCCATTGGTGAAAGTGGGGTGTTAAAGTCCCCTACTATGATTGTGTTACTGTCGATTTCCCCTTTTATGGCTGTTAGTATTTGCCTTATGTATTGAGGTGCTCCTATGTTGGGTGCATAAATATTTACAATTGTTATATCTTCTTCTTGGATCGATCCCTTTATCGTTATGTAGTGTCCTTCCTTGTCTCTTCTAATAGTCCTTATTTTAAAGTCTATTTTGTCTGATATAAGAATTGCTACTCCAGCTTTCTTTTGATTTCCATTTGCATGGAATATCTTTTTCCATCCCTTTACTTTCAATCTGTATGTGTCTCTAGGTCTGAAGTGTGTCTCTTGTAGACAGCATATATATGGGTCTTGTTTTTGTATCCATTCAGCCACTCTGTGTCTTTTGGTGGGAGCATTTAGTCCATTTACATTTAAGGTAATTATTGATATGTATGTTCCTATTCCCATTTCCTTAATTGCTTTGGGTTCGTTATTGTAGGTATATTCCTTCTGTTGTGTTTCTTGCCTAGAGAAGTTCCTTTAGCATTTGTTGTAAAGCTGGTTTGGTGGTGCTGAACTCTCTCAGCTTTTGCTTGTCTGTAAAGGTTTTAATTTCTCCATCAAATCTGAATGAGATCCTTGCTGGGTAGAGTAATCTAGGTTGCAGGTTTCTCTCCTTCATCACTTTAATTATGTCCTGCCACTCCCTTCTGGCTTGTAGGGTTTCTGCTGAGAGATCAGCTGTTAACCTGATGGGGATTCCCTTGTGTGTTATTTGTTGTTTTTGCCTTGCTGCTTTCAATATGATTTCTTTGTGTTTAATTTTTGACAGTTTGATTAATATGTGTCTTGGTGTATTTCTCCTTGGATTTATTCTGTATGGGACTCTCTGTGCCTCCTGGACTTGATTAACTATTTCCTTTCCCATATTGGGGAAGTTTTCAACTATAATCTCTTCAAATATTTTCTCAGTCCCTTTCTTTTTCTCTTCTTCTTCTGGAACCCCTATAATTCGAATGTTGGTGCGTTTAATGTTGTCCCAGTGGTCTCTGAGACTCTCCTCTGTTCTTTTCATTCTTTTATCTTTATTTTGCTCTGCATCAGTTATTTCCACTATTTTATCTTCCACCTCACTTATCCGTTCTTCTGCCTCAGTTATTCTGCTATTGATCCCATCTAGAGTATTTTTCATTTCATTTATTGTGTTTTTAATCGATGCTTGATTCATCTTTAGTTCTTCTAGGTCCTTGTTAACTGTTTCTTGCATGTTGTCTATTCTATTTCCAAGATTATGGATCTTGGAAATAGAATCTTGGATCAGCTTTACTATCATTATTCTGAATTCTTTTTCAGGTAGACTGCCTATTACCTCTTCATTTGTTAGGTCTGGTAGGTGTTTATCTTGCTCCTTCACCTGCTGTGTGTTTTTCTGCCTTCTCATTTTGCTTATGTTACTGTGTTTGGCGTCTCCTTTTTGCCGGCTGCAGATTCGTAGTTCCCGTTGTTTTTGGTGTCTGACCCCAGTGGCTAAGGTTTTTTCAGTAGGTTGTGTAGGCTTCCTGGTGGGGGGGGACTAAATCCTGTGCTCTGGTGGTTGAGGCTCGATCTTGTCTTTCTGGTGGACAGGTCCACGTCTGGTGGTGTGTTTTGGGGTGCCTATGGCCTTATTATGTTTTTAGGTAGCCTCTCTGCTAATGGGTGGGGTTGTGTTCCTGCCTTGCTAGTTGCTTGGCATAGGGTGACCCGCACTGTAGCTTGCTGGTCGTTGACTGAAGCTGGGTGCTGGTGTTGGGATGGAGATCTCTGGGACATTTTCGCTGCTTGATATAATGTGGAGCTGGGAGGTCTCTTGTGGACCCGTGTCCTGAAGTTGGCTCTCCCACTTCAGAGGCACAGCACTGGCTCCTGGCTGCAGCACCAAGAGCCTTTCATCCACCCGGCTCAGAATAACAGGGAGAAAATGTAGAAAGAAAGAATTAGTAGAAGAAAGAAAGAGAGAGGGAAAGAAAGGAAGAAGGGAAGAAAGGAAGGAAGGAAGGAAGGAAGGAAGGAAGAAAGAAAGGAGGGAGGGAGGGAGGAAGGATGGAAAGAAAGGAGGGAGGGAGGGAGGAAGGAAAGGAAGAAAGACCGGAGGGAGGGAGGAAGGAAAGAAAAAGAAAGTGGAAAGAAGAAGGGTGGGAGGGAGGAAAGAAAAAGAAAGAAGGAAAGGAGGAGCGGAGGGAGGGAGGGAGGAAGGGAGAGTAGGAAAAAAAGAGCAGGTAAAGTAAAATAGAATAAAGTATGAAATATAGTAGCGTTATTAAAATTAGAAAGTAATTATTGAAAAAAAAAAAAAAAAAACAGACCGATAGAACCCTGGGACATATGGTGGAAGCAAAGCTATACAGAGAGAATCTTACACAGAAGATTACACATACACATTCACAAAAAGAGAGCAGGGGGAAAAATCAAAAATCTTGCTCTCCAAGTCCACCTCCTCAATTTGGGATAATTCGTTGTAAAAAGAGGAAAAGTGCGAGAAGTCTGAAATCTTGCTCTCTAAGTCCACCTCCTTAATTTGGAATAATTCGTTGTAAAAAGAGGAAAAGGGGGGAAAGTCTTAAATCTTGTCCTCAAAGTCCACTTCCTCAATTTGGGATGATTCGCTGTCCATTCATGCACTCCACAGACGCAGGGCACATCAAATGGACCATGGAGCTTTAATCTGCTGCCTCCGAGGCTGCACAGAGAGATTTCCCTGCCTCTGCTCTCACAGCTCCCGGGTCTCAGCCTTGCATCTGGCCCCGCCTCTGGGCATAGGTCACCGGAGGGCGTCCGTTCTTCGCTCAGACAGGACGGGTTTAAAGGAGCCGCTGATTCGGGGGCTCTGGCTCACTCAGGCAGAGGGGAGGGAGGGGCGCGCTGTGTGGGGCGGGCCTGCGGCGGCAGAGGCCGGCGTGACGTTGCAGCAGTCCGTGGCGCTCCGTGCGCTTTCCCGGGAAAGCCGTCCCCGGGTCTCGGGGACCCCGGCAGTGGCGGGGTGCAAAGGCCCCCCGGAAGGCGGGGCGGACAGTGACCCGCGCTCGCACACAGGCCCCGCGGCAGCGGCGGCAGCGGCGGCGGCGGCGGGCGGCGGCGGCGGCGGCCCACGCCTGTCTCCGAGGTCCGTGCCTTACCCGTGGCTCATGCCTGTCTCCGGCGCTTCCCCAAGCAGCCCTCTTAATGCCCTCTCCTCGCGCACCAGGAAACAAAAGGGAAAAAAGTCTCTAGCCCCTTCAGCAGCTCCAGACCCTTTCCCCGGACTCCCTCCGGGCTAGCCGTGGTGCACTAACCCCTACAGGCTCTCTTCCTGCCGCCAGCCCCAGTCCTCTCCCTGCGCTCCGACCTCGTTGAGTTTTAGAACCCTTTTGTATTCACACTGTGTCCATTCTCTAGGTTTCCCGTACATGTTATAGCTGAAGTAATATTCCCTTCAACATGGAGAGTTGGGACCCATGGAATGGGGGCCATGGATTTTTGCTTTCAATGGTCTGCATTTGCTCACCCAATCTCACCAATCCTCTCAGTCCCAAGTGTCCAGCCTTATGCCACATCCAGCTGTCATTGTAGATAGGGTCATTCCAGGTTTCATCAGAGACCCTGAAGGAATTGGAAAGAATTTCCCTGTTTTTTGGTTTTGTTTTTGAAATTCCTTTTTATAGTGGGTTTGAGCTGATTCTCGCTGCCATGTTTATGCCAGACTAGACACACTTGATTCCCTTACAGAGACATATCAGTACATAGGTTTTAAGATTCTTACTAGTCAGATCTATTCCTCTGCGGGAAATATGGGGTTTTGAGTCCCTTTCACTGAGAAAGGTGTAGGTCTTTTCTATTCCACAGTTGGATTTAGAAATGGTACCTGTACTTATATCAAACTCGGGTTTTATGCATCACCCCACCTCTCCTTTCTCCTTAAGCAGGCATAAGAGTGTTTTCTAAATGTGAGACTCTGTTCTCTTTCTTAACTCAGTTCATGTGTAGCCATGTTTACAGGAACTTCATAAGTGATATCTTATGATAAGTTTCTTTTTCTGTGTGACTTCACTTAGAATCATCGTACCTGAGTCCACTCACTTTGCTGCTCCTGGTCTTATGACATTGATTTCATGGCTGAGGGATATTCCATCGTACAAAACTACCACAATTTTTTGAACCATTTTTATATTTCCTGGGATATTTAAGGTGTACCCAAGTTGAGGTTCTTGTAAGCCGTGCAGCCCTAAATTTGGGGGTGGCTCTGTCTTATTGATTTTCAGTTTTCCCAAGGTATATTCCCTAGACAGGTAGTGCCCTTGGCTCTGTAGCTCTGTTGTTTTCTTGTTTAGGGAATGCAATGCACACCTCCAGTGAGGCAGTTGTCAATTTACATCCCGCCCATCAGCATAACAAGGCTCCCTGTTCTCCAGGGCCTTTCTTGCCTTTCTGGTTTTTATACATTTGGTGGCTGACACTTTTGACCGGTGGAAAATGATACTTCTTTGTAGTGCAGATTTGCATTGCCTGCTTGCTTGCTTGGCCAAAAAGGGCGTATGCGTTTTCTCCTGAATATATTCAGGAGAAAACGCATACGCCCTTTTTGGCCAAGTGCGTCATTGTCGAAGTTGTGCCCCTCTTCCTATGCTTTAAAGGCGATTCCAACGTACCTCTTGAAATCTGATTCCTGCTATTCTGCCTCGCTTTCAAGTCCGCCTCGTTGCCTTCCCTCAACAGATTATTGGACGATAGTTGTCCTTTATTACTCTGCCAGTTTGTAAATTGCTGTGCCCCTGAGCTCCATTTTTCAACTCGTTTTTTGTGAGCTGTACGCAAGTCCAAAATTTTGATTCAGGACCTATGCTGGATCCCGGTGGGTGGCTGAGACTCTGGTTAATTCTTCTTCCTGCCGGGAAATTAGAGTGACATATGCCCGTCCAAATGCCTAACAGCTACTCTCTCATTAGTTCTCCCTCTTCCCTTCCATCCTCTGCAAACTGGCAACCTGTGCGAACCAGGAGTTTATAGGGGCTGTCTCTCCAAGGGGGGAGATTGATAGTAAAGCAGTTGGAAAGTCAAACCGGAGGACCAGGAGAGGGACTACTCGTTGAGTTTTAGAAACCTTTAGTATTCACAGTGTGTCCATTCTCTAGGTTTCCAGTACATGTTATAGCTGTAGTAATATTTCCGTCAACATGGAGAGTTGGGAACCATGGTATGGGGGCCACGCATTTTTGCATTAAATGGTCTGCATTTGCTCACCCAATCTCACCAATCCTCTCAGTCCCAAGTGTGCAGCCTTATGTCACATCCAGCTGTCATTGTAGATAGGGTCATTCCAGGTCTCATCAGAGACCCTGTAGGAAATGTAAAGAATTTCCCTGTTATTTGGTATTGTTTTTGAAATTCCTTTTTATAGTGGGTTTGAGCTGATTCTCGATGCCATGTTTATGCCAGTCTAGACACACATGATTCCCTTACAGAGACGTATCAATACATAGGTTTTAAGATTCTTACTAGTCTGATCTATTCCTCTCCGGGAAATGTGGGGTTTTGAGTCTCTTTCACTGAGAAAGGTGTAGGTCTTGTCTATTCCACAGTTGATTTTAGAAACGGTACCTGTACTTATATCAAACTCTGGTTTTATGAATCACCCCACCTCTCCTTTCCCCTTAAGCAGGCATAAGAGTGTTTTCTAAATGTGAGACTCTGTTCTCTTTCCTAACTCAGTTCATGTGTAGCCATGTTTACAGGATCTTCATAAGTGATATTTTATGATAAATTTCTTTTTCTGTGTGACTTATTAAACTTAGAATCATCGTACCTGAATCCACTCACTTTGCTGCTCCTGGTCTTATGACATTGATTTCCTGGCTGAGGTTTATTCCATCGTACATAAGTACCACAATTTTTTGAACCATTTTTATATTTCCTGGGATATTTAAGGTGTACCCAAGTTGAGGTTCTTGTAAGCAGTGCAGCCCTAAATTTGGGGGTGGCTCTGTCTTATTGATTTTCAGTTTTCCCAAGGTATATTCCCTAGACTGGAAGTGCCCTTGGCTCTGTAGCTCTGTTGTTTACTTGTTTTAGGGAACACAATGCACTCTTCCAGTAAGGCAGTTGGAAATTTACATCCCGCCTTTCAGAATAACAAGGCTCCCTGTTCTCCAGGGCCTGTCTTGCCTTTCTGGTTTTTACACATTTTGTGGCTGACTCTTTTAACCGGTGGGAAGTGATACTTCTTTGTAGTGCAGATTTGCATTGCCCCCTTGCTTGCTTGGCCAAAAAGGGCGTATGCGTTTCCTCCTGAATATATTCAGGAGAAAACGCATACGCCCTTTTTGGCCAAGTGCGTCATTTTCGAAGTTGTGCCCCTCTTCCCGTGCTTTAAAGGCGATTCCAACGTACCTCTTGAAATCTGTTTCCTGCTATTCTGCCTTGCTTTCAAGTCCGCCCCGTTGCCTTCCCTCAATAGATTTTAGGACGATAGTTGTCCTTTATTACTCTGCCAGGTTGTGAATTGCTGTACCCCTCAGCTCAAGTTTTCAAATCGTTTTTGGTGAGCTCTACGCAAATCCAAAATTTTGGTTTAGGACCTATACTGGTTCCCGGTGGGTGGCTGAGACTTTGGTTAATTCTTCTTCCTGCTGGGAAATTAGAGTGACATGTGCCCTTCCAAATGCCTTACAGCTAATCTCTCATTGGTTCTCCCTCTTCCCTTCCATCCTCTGCCAAATTGGCAACGTGTGCGAACCAGGAGGTTAAAGGGGCTGTCTCTCCAAGTTGGGAGATTGATAGTAAAGCAGTTGGAAAGTCAAACCCGAGCACCAGGAGAGGGACTATTCGTTGAGTTTTAGAAACGTTTTTTATTCACAGAGTGTCTATTCTCTAGGTTTCCCGTACATGTTATAGCTGTAGAAATATGCCCTTTAACCTGGAGAGTTGGGACCCATGGAATGGGGGCCATGCATTTTTGCTTTAAAGGGTCTGCATTTGCTCACCCAATCTCACCAATCCTCTCAGTCCCAAGTGTCCAGCCTTATGCCACATCCAGCTGTCATTGTAGATAGGGTCATTCCAGGTGTCATCACAGACCCTGAAGGAATTGTAAAGAATTTCCCTGTTTTTTGGTTTGGTTTTGAAATTCCATTTTATAGTGGGTGTGAGCTGATTCTCGCTGCCATGTTTATGCCAGTCTAGACACACCTGATTCCCTTACGGAGACATATCAATACATAGGTTTTAAAATTCTTACTAGTCAGATCTATTCTTCTGCGGGAAATATTGGGTTTTGAGTCCCTTTCACTGAGGAAGGTGTAGGTCTTGTCTATACCACAGTTGGTTTTAGAAATGGTACCTGTGCTTATATCAAACTCTGGTTTTATGCATCACCCCACCTCTCCTTTCCCCTTAAGCAGGCATAAGAGTGTTTTCTAAATGTGAGACTCTGTTCTCTTTCCTAACTCTGTTCATGTGAAGCCATGTTTACAGGATCTTCATAAGTGATATCTTATGATAAGTTTCTTTTTCTGTGTGACTTCACTTAGAATCATCGTACCTGAATCCACTCACTTTGATGCTCCTGGTCTTATGACATTGATTTCATGGCTGAGGGATATTCCATCGTACATAAATACCACTGTTTTTTGAAAAATTTTTATATTTCCTTGGATATTTAAGGTGTACCCAAGTTGAGGTTCTTGTAAGCAGTGCAGCCCTAAATTTGGGGGTGGCTCTGTCTTATTGATTTTCAGTTTTCCCAAGGTATATTCCCTAGACTGGAAGTGCCCTTGGCTCTGTAGCTCTGTTGTTTACTTGTTTTAGGGAACGCAATGCACTCCACCAGTGAGGCAGTGGGCAATTTACATCCTGCCCATCAGCATAACAAGGCTCCCTGTTCTCCAGGGCCTGTCTTGCCTTTCTGGTTTTTACACAAATTGTGGATGTCCCTTTTGACCGGTGGGAAGTGATACTTCTTTGTAGTGCAGATTTGCATTGCCCGCTTGCTCACTTGGCCAAAAAGGGCGTATGCGTTTTCTCCTGAATATATTCAGGAGAAAACGCATACGCCCTTTTTGGCCAAGTGCATCATTGTTGAAGTTGTGCCCCTCTTCCTGTGCTTTAAAGGAGATTCTAACGTACCTCTTGACATCTGTTTCCTGCTATTCTGCCTTGCTTTCAAGTCCGCCTCGTTGCCTTCCCTCAACAGATTTTTGGCCCATAGTTGTCCTTTATTACTCTGCCAGTTTGTGAATTGCTGTGCCCCTGAGCTCCATTTTTCAACTCGTTTTTTGTGAGCTGTACGCAAGTCCAAAATTTTGGTTCAGGATCTTTACTGGTTCCCGGTGGGTTTCTAAGACATTGGTTAATTCTTCTTCCTGTCGGGAAATTAGAGTGACATGTGCCCGTCCAAATGCCTAACAGCTACTCTCTCATTAGTTCTCCCTCTTCCCTTCCATCCTCTGCCAAATTGGCAAACTCTGCGAACCAGGAGGTTAAAGGTGTTATCTCTCAAAGTTGGGAGATTGATAGTAAAGCAGTTGGAAAGTCAAACCGGAGCACCAGGAGAGGGACTATTCGTTGAGTTTTAGAAACCTTTTGTATTCACAGTGTTTCCATTCTCTAGGTTTCCTGTACATGTTATAGCTGTAGTAATATTCCCTTCAACATGGAGACTTGGGACTCATGGAATGGGGGCCATGCATTTTTGCTTTAAAGGGTCTGCATTTGCTCACCCAATCTCACCAGTCCTCTCAGTCCCAAGTGTCCAGCCTTATGCCACATCCAGCTGTCATTGTAGATAGGGTGATTCCAGGTTTCATCAGAGACCCTGAAGGAATTGTAAAGAGTTTCCCTGTTTTTTGGTTTTGTTTTTGAAACTCCTTTTTATAGTGGGTTTGAGCTGATTCTCGCTGCCATGTTTATGCCAGTGTACACACTTAATTCCCTTACGGAGACTTAGCAATACATAGGTTTTAGGATTGTTTCTAGTCAGATCTATTCCTCTGCGGGAAATATGTGGTTTTGAGTCCCTTTCACTGAGGAAGGTGTAGGTCTTGTCTATTCCACAGTTTGTTATAGAAATTGTACCTGTGCTTATATCAAACTCTGGTTTTATGCATCACCCCACCTCTCCTCCCCCCTTCAGCAGGCATAACAGTGTTTTCTAAATGTGAGACTCTGTTCTCTTTCTTAACTCAGTTCATGTGTAGCCATGTTTACAGGATCTTCATAAGTGATATCTTATGATAAGTTTCTTTTTCTGTGTGACTTATTTCACTTAGAATCATCGTACCTGAATCCACTCACTTTGCTGCTCCTGGTCTTATGACATTGATTTCATGCCTGAGGGATATTCCATCGTACATAAATACCACAGTTTTTTGAACCATTTTTATATTTCCTGGGATATTTAAGGTGTACCCAAATTGAGGTTCTTGTAAGCAGTGCAGCCCTAAATTTGGGGGTGGAACTGTCTTATTGATTTTCAGTTTTCCCAAGGTATATTCCCTAGACTGGAAGTGCCCTTGGCTCTGTAGCTCTGTTGTTTTCTTGTTTTAGGGAACACAATGCACTCCTCCAGTGAGACAGTTCGCAATTTACATCCCGCCCATCAGCATGACAAGGCTCCCTGTTCTCCAGGGCCGGTCTTGCCTTTCTGGTTTTTACACATTTGTGGATGTCCCTCTTGACCAGTGGGATGTGATACTTCTTTGTAGTGCAGATTTGCATTGCCCGCTTGCTTGCTTGGCCAAAAAGGGCGTATGTGTTTTCTCCTGAATATATTCAGGAGAAAAAGCATACAACCTTTTTGGCCAAGTGCGTCATTGTCGAAGTTGTGCCCCTCTTCCTGTGCTTTAAAGGTGAATCCAACGTACCTCTTGAAATCTGTTTCCTACTATTCTGCCTCGCATTCAAGTCTGTGTCGCTGCCTTCCCTCAACAGATTTTTGGACGATAGTTGTTCTTTATTACTCTGCCAGTTTGTGAATTGCTGTGCCCCTGAGCTCCATTTTTCAACTCGTTTTTTGTGAGCTGTACGCAAGTCCAAAATTTTGGTTCAGAACCTATACTGGTTCCCGGTGGGTGGCTGAGACTCTGGTTAATTCTTCTTCCTGCCGGGAAATTAGAGTGACATGTGCCCGTCCAAATGTCTAACAGCTACTGTCTCATTGGTTCTCCCTCTTCCCTTCCATCCTCTGCCAAATTGGCAACGTGTGTGAACCAGAATTTTAAAGGGGCGGTCTCTCCTATTTGGGAGATTGATATTAAAGCAGTTGGAAAGTCAAACCGGAGCACCAGGAGAGGGACTATTCGTTGAGTTTTAGAAACCTTTTGTATTCACAGTGTGTCCATTCTCTTGGTTTCCCGTACATGTTATAGCTGTAGTAATATTCCCTTCAACATGGAGAGTTGGGACCCATGGAATGGGGGCCAGGCATTATTGCTTTAAAGGGTCTGCATTTGCTCACCCAATCTCACCAATCCTCTCAGTCCCAAGTGTCCAGCCTTATGCCACATCCCGCTGTCATTGTAGATATGGTCATTCCAGGTTTCATCAGAGACCCTGAAGGAATTGTAAAGAATTTCCCTGTTTTTTGGTTTTGTTTTTGAAACTCCTTTTTATAGTGGGTTTGAGCTGATTTTCGCTGCCATATTTATGCCAGTCTACACACTTAATTCCCTTATGGACACATAGCAATACATAAGTTTTAGGATTGTTTTTAGTCAGATCTATTCCTCTTTCGGAAATATGTGGTTTTGTGTCCCTTTCACTGAGGAAGGTGTAGGTCTTGTCTATTCCACAGTTGGTTATAGAAATTGTACCTGTGCTTATATCAAACTCTGGTTTATGCATCACCCCACCTCTCCTCCCCCCTACAGCAGGCATAACAGTGTTTTCTAAATGTGAGACTCTATTCTCTTTCTTAAATCAGTTCATGTGTAGCCATGTTTACAGGATCTTCATAAGTGATATCTTATGATAAGTTTCTTTTTCTGTGTGACTTCACTTAGAATCATCGTACCTGCATCCACTCACTTTGCTGCTCCTGGTCTTATGACATTGATTACATGGCTGAGGGATATTCCATCGTACATATGTACCACAATTTTTTGAACCATATTTATATTTCCTGGGATATTTAAGGTGTACCCAAGTTGTGGTTCTTGTAAGCAGTGCAGCCCTAAATTTGTGGGTGGCTCTGTCTTATTGATTTTCAGTTTTCCCAAGGTATATTCCCTAGACTGGAAGTGCCCTTGGCTCTGTAGCTCTGTTGTTTACTTGTTTTAGGGAACACAATGCACTCCTCCCATGAGTCAGTTGGCAATTTACATCCTGCCCATCAGCATAACAAGGCTCCCTCTTCTCCAGGGCCTGTCTTGCCTTTCTGGTTTTTACATATTTTGTGGAGGTCAGTTTTACCGGTAGTAAGTGATACATCTTTGTAGTGCAGATTTGCATTGCCCGCTTGCTTGCTTGGCCAAAAAACGGCGTATGCGTTTTCTCCTGAATATATTCAGGAGAAAACGCATACGCACTTTTTTGCCAAGTGCGTCATTGTCGAAGTTGTTCCCCTCTTCCTGTGCTTTAAGGGCGATTCCAAGGTACCTCTTGAAATCTGTTTCCTGCTATTCTGCCTCGCTTTCAAGTCCGCCTCGTTGCCTTCCCTCAACAGATTTTTGGACGAGAGTTGTCCTTTATTACTCTGCCAGTTTGTGAATTACTGTGACCCTGAGCTCCATTTTACAACTCGTTTTTTGTGAGCTGAACGCAAGTCCATAATTTAGGTTCAGGACCTATACAGGTTCCTGGTGGGTGGCTCTGACTTTGGTTAATTCTTCTTTCTGCCGGGAAATTAGAGTGACATGTGACCGTCCAAATGCCTAACAGCTAGTCTCTCATTGGTTCTCCCTCTTCCCTTCCATCCTCTGCAAATTTGGCAACCTGTGCGAACCAGGAGCTTAAAGGGGCTGTCTCTCCAAGTTGGGAGATTGATAGTAAAGCAGTAGGAATGTCAAACCAGAGCACCAGGAGAGGGACTATACGTTGCGTTTTAGAAACCTTTTGTATTCACAGTGTGTCCATTCTCTAGGTTTCCCGTACATGTTATAGCTGTAGTAATATTGCCTTCAACCTGGAGAGTTGGAACCCATGGAATGGGGGCCATGCATTATTGCCTTAAAGGGTCTGCATTTTCTCACCCAATCTCACCAATCCTCTCAGTCCCAAGTGTCCAGCCTTATGCCACATCCAGCTGTCATTGTAGATAGGGTCACTCCAGGTTTCATCAGAGACCCTGAAGGAATTGTAAAGAAATTCCCGGTTTTTTGGTTTTGTTTTTGAAATTCCTTTTTATAGTTGGTTTGAGCTGATTCTCGCTGCCATGTTTATGCCAGTCTAGACACACTTGATTCCCTTACGGAGACATATCAATACATAGGTTTTAAGATTCTTACTAGTCAGATCTAATCCTCTGCGGGAAATATGGTGTTTTGAGTCCCTTTCACTGAGGAAGGTGTAGGTCTTTTCTATTCCACAGGTGGTTTTAGAAACGGTACCTGTGCTTATATAAAACTCTGATTTTATGCATCACCCCACCTCTCCTTCCCCATTAAGCAGGCATAAGAGTGTTTTCTAAATGTGAGACTCTGTTCCCTTTCCTAACTCAGTTCATGTGTAGCCATGTGTACAGAATCTTCCTAAGTGATATCTTATGATCAGATTATTTTTCTGTGTGACTTATTTCACTTAGAATCATCGTACCTGAATCCACTCACTTTGCTGCTCCTGGTCTTATGACATTGATTTCATGGCTGAGGGATATTTCATCGTACATAAGTACCACAATTTTTTGAACCATTTTTATATTTCCTGGGATATTTAAGGTGTACCCAAGTTGAGGTTCTTGTAAGCAGTGCAGCCCTAAATTTGGGGGTGGCTGTGTCTTATTGATTTTCAGTTTTCCCAAGGTATATTCCGTAGACGGGAAGTGCCCATGGCTCTGTATCTCTGTTGTTTACTTGTTTTAGAGAACACAATGCACTCCTCCAGTGAGGCAGTTGGCAATTTACATCCCGCCCATCAGCATAACAAGGCTCCCTGTTCTACAGGGCCTGTCTTGCCTTTCTGGTTTTTACACATTTTGTGGATGTCCCTTTTGACCGGTGGGAAGTGATACTTCTTTGTAGTGCAGATTTGCATTGCCCGCTTGCTTGCTTGGCCAAAAAGGGCGTATGCGTTTTCTCATGAATATATTCAGGCGAAAACGCATACGCCCTTTTTGGCCAAGTGCATCATTGTCGAAATTGTGCCCCTTTTCCTGTGCATTACAGGCGATTCCTACGTACCTATTGAAATCTGTTTCCTGCTATTCTGCCTCCATTTCAAGTCGGCCTCGATGCCTTCCCTCAACAGATTTTTGGACGAGAGTTGTCCTTTATAACTCTGCCATTTTGTGAATTGCTGTGCCCCTGAGCTCCAGTTTCAACCCGTTTTTTGTGAGATGAACACAAGTCCAAAATTTTGGTTCAGGACCAATACTGGTTCCAGGTGGGTGGCTGAGATTTTGGTTAATTATTCTTCCTGCTGGGAAATTAGAGTGACATGTGCCCGTCCAAATCTCTAACATCTACTATCTCATTTGTTCTCCCTCTTCCCTTCCATCCTCTGCCAATTCGGCAACCTATGCGAACCAGGAGGTTAAAGGGGCTGTCTCTCCAAGTTGGGAGATTGATAGTAAAGCAATTGGAAAGTCAAACCGGAGCACCAGGAAAGGGACTATTCGTTGAGTTTTAGAAACCTTTTGTATTCACAGTGTGTCCATTCTCTAGGTTTCCTGTACATGTTATAGCTGTAGTAATATTCCCTTCAACCTGGAGAGTTGGGACCCATGGAATGGGTGTCGTGCATTATTGCTTTATAGGGTCTGCATTAGCTTACCCAATCTCACCAATCCTCTCAGTCCCACGTGTCCAGCCTTATGCCACATCCAGCTGTCATTGTAGATAGGGTCATTCCAGGTTTCGTCAGAGACCCTGAAGGATATGTAAATAATTTCCCTGTTTTCTTTTTTATAAATCATTTTTATAATGGGTTTGACCTGATTCTCGCTGCCATGTTTATGCAGGTCTAGACACACTTGATTCCCTAATGGAGACATATCAATACATAGGCTTTAAGATTCTTACTAGTCAGATCTATTACTCTGCGGGAAATATGGGTGTTTCATTCCCTTTCACTGAGGAAGGTGTAGTTGTCTATTCCAAAGTTGTTTTTTGGAACGGTACCTGTGCTTATATCAAACTCTGCTTTTATGCATCACGCCACCTCTCCTTCCCCCTTAAGGAGGCATAAGAATGTTTTCTAAATGTGAAAATCTGTTCTCTTTCCTAATTCAGTTCTTGTGTAGCCATGTTTACAAGAACTTCATAAGTGATATCTTATGATAAGTTTCTTTTTCTGTGTGACTTATTTCACTTAGAATCATCGTACCTGAATCCACTCACTTTGCTGCTACTGGTCTTATGACATTGATTTCAGGGCTGAGGAATATTCCATCATACGTAAGTACCACAATTTTTAAACCATTTTTATATTTCCTGGGATATTTAAGGTGTACCCAAGTTGAGGTTCTTGTAAGCAGTGCAGCCCTTAATTTGGGGGTGGCTCTGTCTTATTGATTTTCAGTTTTTCCAAGGTATATTCCCTAGACTGGAAGTGCCCTTGCCTCTGTAGCTCGGTTGTTTACTTGTTTTTTTTTTTTTTTTTTTTTTTTTTTTTTTTTTTTTTTTTTTTTTTTGCGTTATGCGGGCCTCTCACTGTTGTGGCCTCTCCCCTTGCGGAGCGCAGGCTCCGGACGCACAGGCTCAGCGGCCATGGCTCACGGGCCTAGCCGCTCTGCGGCATGTGGGATCTTCCCGGACCGGGGCACGAACCCGTGTCCCCTGCATCGGCAGGCGGACTCTCAACCACTGCGCCACCAGGGAAGACCTGTTTACTTGTTTTATGGAACACAATGCACTCCTCCAGTGAGGCAGTTGGCAGTTTACATCCAGCCCATCAGCAGAACAAGGCGCCCTCTTTTCCAGGGACTGTCTTGCCTTCCTGGTGTTTACATATTTTGTGGATGTCCCTTATGAACGGTGGGAAGAGATACTTCTTTGTACTGCAGATTTGCATTGCCCGCTTGCTTGCCTGGCGAAAAAGGGTGTATGTGTTATCTCTTGAATATATTCAGGAGAAAATGCATATGCCCTATTTGGCCAAGTGCATCATTGTCGAAGTTGAGCCCCACTTCCTGTGCATTACACTCGATTCTTACGTACCTCTTGAAATGTGTTTCCTACTCTTCTGCCTCACTTACAATTCGGCCTCGTTGCCTTTCCTCAACAGAGTTTTGGACGATAGTTGTCCTTTATTACTCTGCCAGTTTGTGAATTGCTGTGTCCCTGAGCTCCATTTTTAACTCGTTTTTTGTTAGCTGAAGGCAAGTCCAAAATTTTGGTTCAAGACCTATACTGGCTCCCGGTGGGTCGCTGAGACTTTGGTTAATTCTTCTTCCAGCCGGGAATTTAGAATGACATGTGTCCGTCCAAATGCCTAACAGCTACTCTCTCATTGGTTCTCCCTCTTCCCTTCCATCCTCTGCCAAATTGCCAATCTGTGCGAACCAGTAGGTTAAAGGGGCTTTCTCTCCAAGTTGGGAGACTGATAGTAAAGCAGTTGGAAAGTCAAACCGGAGCATCATGAGAGGTACTATTCGTTGAGTTTTAGAAACCTTTCGTATTCACTTTGTGTCCATTCTCTAGGTTTCCCTTACATGTTATAGCTGTAGTAATATTCCCTCAAACCTGCAGATTTGGGACCCATGGAATGGGGGCCATGCATTTTTGCTTTAAAGGGTCTGCATTTGCTCACCCAATCTCACCAATCCTCTCAGTCCCAAGTGTCCAGCCTTATGCCACATCCAGCTGTCATTGTAGACAGGGTCATTCCTGGTTTCATCGGAGACCCTGAAGGAATTATAAAGAATTACCCGGTTTTTTGGTATTGTTTTTGGAATTCCTTTTTATAGTGGGTTTGATCTGATTCTCGCTGCCATGCTTATGCCAGTCTAGACACACTTGATTCCCTAACGGAGACATATCAATACATAGGTTTTAAGATTCTTACTAGTCAGATCTATTCCTCTGCGGGAAATATGGGGTTTTGAGTCCCTTTCACTGAGGAAGGTGTAGGTCTTTTCTATTCCACAGGTGGTTTTAGAAACGGTAACTGTGCTTATATCAAACTCTTGTTTTATGCATCCCCCAACATCTCCTTCCCCATTGAACACGCATAACAGTGTTTTCTAAATGTGAGACACTGTTCTCTCTCCTAACTCAGTTCATGTGTAGCCATGTGTACAGGATCTTCCTATGGGATATCATATGATAACTTTCTTTTTCTGTGTAAATTATTTCACTTAGTATCATCGTACCTGAATCCACTCACTTTGCTGCTCCTGGTCTTATGAAATTGATTTCATGGCTCAGGGATATTCCATGGTACATAAGTACCACAATTTTTTGAACCATTTTTATTTTTCTTGAAATATTTAAGGTGTACCCAAGTTGAGGTTCTTGTAAGCAATGCAGCCCTAAATTTGGGGGTGGCTCTCTCTTATTGATTTTCAGTTTTCTCAAGGTATATTCCCTAGACGGGAAGTGCCCTTGGCTCTGTAGCTCTGCTGTTTACTTATTTTAGGGAACACAATGCACTCCGCCAGTGAGGCAGTTGGCAATTTACATCCCGCCCATCAGCATAACAAGGCTCCCTGTTCTCCAGGGCTGTCTTGCCTTTCTGGTTTTTACACATTTTGTGGATGTCCCTTTTGACCGGTGGGAAGTGATACTTCTTTGTAGTGCAGATTTGCATTGCCCGCTTGCTTGCTTGGCCAAAAAGGGCGTATGCGTTGTCTCCTGTGTATATTCAGGAAAAAACGCATTCACCCTTTTTGGCCAAGTACATCACTGTCGAAGTTGTTCCCCTCTTCCTGTGTTTTAAAGGCGATTCCAACGTACATCTTGAAATCAGTTTCCTGCTATTCTGCCTGGCTTTCAAGTCCGCTCGTTGCCTTCCCTCAACAGATTTTTGGACGATAGTTGTCCTTTATTACTCTGCCAGTTTGTGAATTGCTGTGCCCCTGAGCCCCATTTTTCAACTTGTTTTTTGTGAGCCGAACGCAAGTCCAAAATTTTGGTTCAGGAACTCTACTGGTTCCCGGTGGATGGCTGAGACTTTGGTTAATTCTTCTTCCTGCCGGTTAATAAGAGTGACATGTGCCCGTCCAAATGCCTAACAGCTAGTCTCTCATTGGTTCTCCCTCTTCCCTTCCATCCTCTGCCAAATTGGCAACGTGTGCGAACCAGGAGCTTAAAGGGGCTGTCTCTCCAATTTGGAAGATTGATAGTAAAGCAGTTGGAAAGTCAAACCAGAGCACCAGGAGAGGGACTACTCGTTGAGTTTTAGAAACCTTTTGTATTCGCAGTGTGTCCATTCTCTAGGTTTCCTGTACATGTTATAGCTGTAGTAATATTACCTACAACCTCGAGAGTTGGGACCCATGGAATGGGGGCCATGCATTTTTGCTTTAAAGGGTCTGCATTTGCTCATCCAATCTCACCAATCCGCTCAGTCCCAAGTGTCCAGCCTTATGTCATATCCAGCTGTCATTGTAGATAGGGTCATTCCAGGTTTCATCAGAGACCCTGAAGGAATTGTAAAGAATTTCCCTGTTTTTTGTTTTGTTTTTGAAATTCCTTTTTATAGTGGGTTTGAGATGATTCTCGCTGTCATGTTTATGATAGTCTAGACACACTTGATTCCCTTACGGAGACATATCAATACATAGGTTTTAAGATTATTACTAGTCAGATCTATTCCTCTGTGGGAAATATGGGGTTTTGAGTCCCTTTCCCTGAGGAAGGTGTTGGTCTTGTCTATTCCAAAGTTGGTTTTAGAAATGGTACCTGTGCTTATATCAAACTCTGGTTTTATGCATCACCCCACATCTCCTTCCACCATAAGCAGGCATAAGAGTGTTTTCTAAATGTGAGACTCTGTTCTCTTTCCTAACTCAGTTTATGTGTAGCCATGTTTAGAGGATCATCATAAGTGATATCTTATGATAAGTTTCTTTTTCTGTGTGACTTATTTCACTTAGATTCATCGTTGCTGAATCCACTCACTTTGCTGCTCCTGGTCTTATGACATAGATTTCATGGCTGAGGGATATTTCATCGTACATAGGTACCACAATTTTTTGAACCATTTTTATATTTCCTGGGATATTTAAGGTGTATCAAAGTTGAGGTATTTGTAAGCAATGCAGCCCTAAATTTGGGGGTGGCTCTGTCTTATTGATTTTCAGATTTCCAAAGGTATATTCCCTAGATGGGAAGTGCCCTTGGCTCTGTAGCTCTGTTGTTTACTTGTTTTAGGGAACACAATGCACTCCACCAGTGAGGCAGTTGGCAATTTACATCCCGCCCATCAGCATAACAATGCTCCCTGTTCTCTAGGGCCTGTCTTGCCTTTCTGGTTTTTACACATTTTGGGGATGTCACTTTTGACTGGTGGGAAGTGATACTTCTTTGTAGTTCAGATTTGCATTTCCCGCTTGCTTGCCTGGCCAAAAAGGGCGTATGCGTTTTCTCCTGAATATATTCAGGAGAAAATGCATACGCCGTTTTTGGCCAAGTGCATCATTGTCGAAGTTGTGCCCCTCTTCCTGTGCTTTAAAGGCGATTCCAACGTACCTCTTGAAATCTGTTTCCTGCTATTCTGCTTCGCTTTCAAGTCCACCTCGTGGCGTTCCCTCAACAGATTTTTGGACGATAGTTGTCCTTTATTACTCTGCCAGTTTGTGAATTGCTGTGCCCCTGAGCTCCATTTTTCAACTCGTTTATTGTGAGCTGTACGCAAGTCCAAAATTTTGGTTCAGGACCTATACTGGTTCCCGGTGGGTGGCTGAGACTCTGGTTAATTCTTCTTCCTGCCGGGAAATTAGAGTGACATGTGCCCGTCCAAATGCCTAACAGCTACTCTCTCATTGGTTCTCCCTCTTCCCTTCCATCCTCTGCCAAATTGGAAACCTGTGCGAACCAGGAGGTTTAAGGGGTTGTCTCTCCAAGTTGGGAGATTGATGGTAAAGCAGATAGAAAGTCAAAGAGGAGCACCATGAGAGGGACTACTCGTTGAGTTTTAGAAACCTTTTGTAATCACAGTGTGTCCATTCTATAGGTTTCCCGTACATGTTATAGATATAGTAATATTCCCTTCAACATGGAGATTTGGGACGCATGGAATGGGGGCCATGCATTTTTGCTTTAAAGGGTCTGCATTTGCTCACCCAATCTCACCAATCCTCTCAGTCCCAAGTGTCCAGCCTTATGCCACATCCAGCTGTCATTGTAGATAGGGTCATTCCAGGTTTCATCAGAGACCCTGAAGGAATTGTAAAGAATTTCCCGGTTTTTTGGTTTTGTTTTTGAAATTCCTTTTTATAGTGGGTTTGAGCTGATTCTCGCTGCCATGATTATGCCAGTCTAGACAAACTTGATTCCCTAACGGAGACATATCAATACATAGGTTTTAAGATTCTTACTAGTCAGATCTATTCCTCTGCGGGAAATATGGGGTTTTGAGTCCCTTTCACTGAGGAAGGTGTAGGTCTTTTCTATTCCACAGGTGGTTTTAGAAACGGTACCTGTGCTTATATCAAACTCTGGTTTTATGCATCACCCCACTTCTCCTTACCCCTTAAGCAGGCATAACAGTGTTTTCTAAATGTGAGACTCTGTTCTCTTTCTTAAATCAGTTCATGTGTAGCCAAGTTTACAGGATCTCCATAAGTGATATCTTATGATAAGTTTCTTTTTTCTGTGTGACTTATTTCACTTAGAATCATCGTACATGAATCCATTCACTTTGCTGCTCCTGGTCTTATGAGATTGATTTCATGGCTGAGGGATATTCCATCGCACAAAAGTACCACAATTTTTTGAACCATTTTTATATTTCCTGGGATATTTAAGGTGTACCCAAGTTGAGGTTCTTGTAAGCAGTGCAGACCTAAGTTGGGGTGGCTCTGTGTTATTGATTTTCAGTTTTCCCAAGGTATATTCCCTAGACTGGAAGTGCCCTTGGCTCTGTAGCTCTGTTGTTTACTTGTTTTTGGGAACACAGTGCACTCCTCCTGTGAGGCAGTTGGAAATTTACATCCCGCCCATAAGCATAACAAGGCTCCCTGTTCTCCAGGGCCTGTCTTGCCTTTCTGGTTCTTACACATTTTGTGGATGTCCCTTTTGTCCGGTGGGAAGTGATACTTCTTTATAGTGCAGATTTGCATTGCCCGCATGCTTGCTTGGCCAAAAAGGGCGTATGATTTTTCTCCGGAATATATTCAGGAGAAAACGATACGCCCTTTTTGGCCAAGTGCATCATTGTCGAAGTTGTGCCCCTCTTCCTGGGCTTTAAAGGTGATTCCAACGTACCTCTTGAAATCTGTTTCCTGCTATTCTGCCTCGCTTTCAAGTCCGCCTCGTTGCCTTCCCTCAACAGATTTTTGGACGATAGTTGTCCTTTATTACTCTGCCAATTTGTGAATTGCTGAGCCCCTGAGCTCCATTTTTCAACTCGTTTTTTGTGAGCTGAACGCAAGTCCAAAATTTTGGTTCAGTACCTATAATGGTTCCCGTTGGGTGGCTGAGACTTTGGTTAATTCTTTTTTCTGCCGGGAAATTAGACTGACATGTGCCCGTCCAAATGCCTAACAGCTAGTCTCTCATTGGTTCTCCCTATTCCCTTCCATCCTCTGCCAAAATGGCAACCTGTGCGAACCAGGAGCTTAAAGGGGCTGTGTCTCCAAGTTGGGAGATTGATAGTAAAGCAGTTGGAAAGTCAAACCGGAGCACCAGGTGAGGGACTATTCGTTGAATTTTAGAAACAATTTGTATTCACAGTGTGTCCATTCTCTAGGTTTCCCATACTTGTTATAGCTGTAGTAATATTCCCTTCAACCTAGAGAGTTGGGACCCATGGAATGGGGGCCATGCATTATTGCTTTAAAGGGTGTGCATTGGCTCACCCAATCTCACCAATCCTCTCAGTCCCAAGTGTCCAGCCTTATGCCACATCCAGCTGTCATTGTAGATAGGGTCATTCCAGGTTTCATCAGAGACCCTGAAGGAATTGTAAAGAATTTCCCGGTTTTTTGGTTTTGTTTTTGAACTTCCTTTTTATAGTGGGTTTTTGCTGATTCTCGCTGCCATGTTTATGCCAGTCTAGACACACTTGATTCCCTAACGGAGACCTATCAATACATTGGTTTTAAGATTCTTACTAGTCAGATCTATTCCTCTGCGGGAAATATGGGGTTTTGAGTCCCTTTCACTGAGGAAGGTGTAGGTCTTTTCTATTCCACAGGTGGTTTTAGAAACGGTACCTGTGCTTATATCAAACTCTGGTTTTGTGCATCACCCCACATCTCCTTCCCCATTAAACAGGCATAACAGTGTTTTCTAAATGTGAGACTCTGTTCTCTTTCCTAACTCAGTTCATGTGTAGCTATGTGTACAGGATCTTCCTAAGGGATATCATATGATAAGTTTCTTTTCCTGTGTAAATTATTTCACTTAGTATCATCGTACCTGAATCCACTCAGTTTGCTGCTACTGGTCTTATGAAATTGATTTCATGGCTGAGGGATATTCCATCGTACATAAGTACCACAATTTTTTGAACCATTTTTATATTTCCTGGGATATTTCAGGTGTACCCAAGTTGAGGTTCTTGTAAGCAATGCAGCCCTAAATTTGGGGGTGGCTCTGTCTTATTGATTTTCAGTTTTCCCAAGGTATATTCCCTAGACGGGAAGTGCCCTTGGCTCTGTAGCTCTGCTGTTTACTTGTTTTAGGGAACACAATGCACTCCGCCAGTGAGGCAGTTTGCAATTTACATCCCGCCCATCAGCATAACAAGGATCCCTGTTCTCCAGTGCCTGTCTTGCCTTTCTGGTTTTTACACATTTTGTGGATGTCCCTTTTGACCGGTGGGAAGTTATACTTCTTTTTTGTGCAGATTTGCATTGCCCGCTTGATTGCTTGGCCAAAAAGGGCGTATGAATTGTCTCCTGAATATATTCAGGAAAAAACACATTCGCCCTTCTTGGCCAAGTGCATCATTGTCGAAGTTGTTCCCCTCTTCCTGTGTTTTAAAGGCTATTACAACGTACCTCTTGAAATCAGTTTCCTTCTATTCTGCCTCGCTTTCAAGTCCGCTAGTGGCGTTCCCTCAACAGATTTTTGGACGATAGTTGTCCTTTATTACTCTGCCAGTTTGTGAATTGCTGTGCCCCTGAGCCCCATTTTTCAACTTGGTTTTTGTGAGCTGAACGCAAGTCCAAAATTTTGGTTCAGGAGCTCTACTGGTTCCCGGTGGATGGCTGAGACTTTGGTTAATTCTTCTTCCTGCCGGGTAATAAGAGTGACATGTGCCCGTCCAAATGCCTAACAACTAGTCTCTCATTGGTTCTCCCTCTTCCCTTCCATCCTCTGCCAAATTGGCAAACTGTGCGAACCAGGAGCTTAAATGGGCTGTCTCTCCAAGTTGGAAGATTGATAGTAAAGCAGTTGGAAAGTCAAACCAGAGCACTAGGAGAGGGACTACTCGTTGAGTTTTAGAAACCTTTTGTATTCTCAGTGTGTCCATTCTCTAGGTTTCCCGTACATGTTATAGCTGTAGTAATATTCCCTTCAACCTGGAGAGTTGGGACCCATGGAATGGGGGCCATGCATTTTTGCTTTAAAGGGTCTGCATTTGCTCACCCAATCTCACCAATCCTCTCAGTCCCAAGTCTCCAGCCTTATGCCACATCCAGCTGTCATTGTAGATAAGGTCATTCCAGGTTTCATCAGAGACCCTGAAGGAATTGTAAAGAATTTCCCGGTTTTTTGGTTTTGTTTTTGAAATTCCTTTTTATAGTGGGTTTGAGCTGATTCTCGCTGCCATGCTTATGCCAGTCAAGACACACTTGATTCCCTAACTGAGACATATCAATACATAGGTTTTAAGATTCTTACTAGTCAGATCTATTCTTCTGCGGGAAATATGGGGTTTTGAGTCCCTTCCACTGAAGAAGGTGTAGGTCTTTTCTATTCCACAGGTGGTTTTAGAAACGGTACCTGTGCTTATATCAAACTCTGGTTTTATGCATCACCCCACATCTCCTTCCCCATTAAGCAGGAATAAGAGTGTTTTCTAAATGTGAGACTCTGTTCTCTTTCCTAACTCAGTTCATGTGTAGCCATGTGTACAGGATATTCCTAAGTGCTATCTTATGATCAGATTCTTTTTCTGTGTGACTTATTTCACTTAGAATCATCGTACCTGAATCCACGCACTTTGCTGCTCCTGGTCTTATGACATTGATTTCATGGCTGAGGGATATTTCATCGTAAATATGTACCACAATTCTTTGAACCATTTTTATATTTCCTGGGATATTTCAGGTGTACCAAAGTTGAGGTTCTTGTAAGCAATGCAGCCCTAAATTTGGGGGTGGCTCTGTCTTATTGATTTCCACTTTTTCCAAGGTATATTCCCTAGACGGGAAGTGCCCTTGGCTCTGTAGATCTGTTGTTTACTTGTTTTAGGGAACACAGTGCACTCCTCCAGTGAGGCAGTTGGCAATTTACATCCCGCCCATCAGCATAACAAGGCTCCCTGTTCTCCAGGGCCTGTCTTGCCTTTCTGGTTCTTACACATTTTGTGGATGTCCCTTTTGTCCGGTGGGAAGTGATACTTCTTTATAGTGCAGATTTGCATTTCCCGCATGCTTGCTTGGCCAAAATAGGGCGTATGATTTTTCTCCTGAATATATTCAGGAGAAAATGCATACGCCCTTTTTGGCCAAGTGCATCATTGTCGAAGTTGTGCCCCTCCTCCTGTGCTTTAAAGGCGATTCCAACGTACCTCTTGAAATCTGTTTCCTGCTATTCTGCCTCGCTTTCAAGTCCGCCTCGTTGCCTTCCCTCAACAGATTTTTGGACGATAGTTGTCCTTTATTACTCTGCCAATTTGTGAATTGCTGAGCCCCTGAGCTCCATTTTTCAACTCGTTTTTTGTGAGCTGAACGCAAGTCCAAAATTTTGGTTCAGTACCTATAATGTTTCCCGTTGGGTGGCTAAGACTTTGGTTAATTCTTCTTCCTGCCGGGAAATTAGAGTGACATGTGCCCGTCCAAATGCCTAACAGCTACTCTCTCATTGGTTCTCCCTCTTCTCTTCCATCCTCTGCCAAATTGGCAACCTGTGCGAACCAGGAGCTTAAAGGGGCTGTGTCTCCAAGTTGGGAGATTGATAGTAAAGCAGTTGGAAAGTCAAACCGGAGCACCAGGAGAGGGACTATTCGTTGAATTTTAGAAACCTTTTGTATTCACAGTGTGTCCATTCTCTAGGTTTCCCGTACATGTTATAGCTGTAGTAATATTCCCTTCAACCTGGAGAGTTGGGACCCATGGAATGGGGGCCATGCATTTTTGCTTTAAAGGGTCTGCATTTGCTCACCCAATCTAACCAATCCTCTCAGTCCCAAGTGTCCAGCCTTATTTCACATCCAGCTGTCATTGTAGAAACGGTCTTTCCAGGTTTCATCAGAGACCCTGAAGGAATTGTAAAGAATTTCCCTGTTTTTTAATTTGTTTTTGAAATTCCTTTTTATAGTGGGTTTGAGCTGATTCTCGCTGCCATGTTTATGCCAGTCTAGACACACTTGATTCCCTTACGGAGACATATCAATACATAGGTTTTAAGATTTTTACTAGTCAGATCTATTCCTCTGTGGGAAATATGGGGTTTTGAGTCTCTTTCCCTGAGGAAGGTGTAGGTCTTGTCTATTCCACAGTTGGTTTTAGAAATAGTATCTCTGCTTATATCAAACTCTGGTTTTATGATCACCCCACCTCTCCTTTCCCCTTAAGCAGGCATAAGAGTGTTTTCTAAATGTGAGACTCTGTTCTCTTTCCTAACTCAGTTCATGTGTAGCCATGTTTACAGGATCTTCATAAGTGATATCTTATGATAAGTTTCTTTTTCTGTGTGACTTATTTCACTTAGAATCATCGTACCTGAATCCACTCACTTTGCTGCTCCTGGTCTTATGACATTGATTTCATGGCTGAGGGATATGCCATCGTACATAAATACCACAGTTTTTTGAACCATTTTTATATTTCCTGGGATATTTAAGGTTTACCCAAGTTGAGTTTCTTGTAAACAGTGCAGCCCTAAATTTGGGGGTGGCTCTGTCTTATTGATTTTCAGTTTTCCCAAGGTATATTCCCTAGACTGGAAGTGCCCTTGGCTCAGTAGCTCTGTTGTATACTTGTTTTAGGGAACGCAATGCACTCCTCCAGGGAGGCAGTTGGAAATTTACATCCCGCCCATCAGCATAATATGGCTCCCTGTTCTCCAGGGCCTGTCTTGCCTTTCTGGTTTTTACATATTTTGGGGATATCACTTTTGACCGGTGGGAAGTGATACTTCTTTGTAGTGCAGATTTGTATTGCCCACTTGCTTGCTTGGCCAAAAAGGGCATATGCGTTTTCTCCTGAATATATTCAGGAGAAAACGCTTACGCCCTTTTTCGCCAAGTGCGTCATTGTCGAAGTTGTGCCCCTCTTCCTGTGCTTTAAAGGCGATTCCAACGTACCTCTTGAAATCTGTTTCCTGCTATTCTGCCTCGCTTTCAAGTCCGCCTCGTTGCCTTCCCTCAACAGATTTTTGGATGATAGTTGTCCTTTATTACTCTGCCAGTTTGTGAATTGCTGTGCCCCTGAGCTCCATTTATCAACTCGTTTTTTGTGAGCTGTACGCAAGTCCAAAATTTTGGTTCAGGACCTATACTGGTTCCCGGTGGGTGGCTGAGACTCTGGTTAATTCTTCTTCCTGCCGGGAAATTAGAGTGACATGTGCCCGTCCAAATGCCTAACAGCTACTCTCTCATTGGTTCTCCCTCTTCCCTTCAATCCTCTGCCAAATTGGAAACCTGTGCGAACCAGGAGGTTAAAGGGGTTGTCTCTCCAAGTTGGGAGATTGATAGTAAAGCAGTTGGAAAGTCAAAGCGGAGCACCAGGAGAGGGACTACTCGTTGAGTTTTAGAAACCTTTTGTATTCACAGTGTGTCCATTCTGTAGGTTTCCCGTACATGTTATAGATATAATAATGTTCCCTTCAACATGGAGATTTGGGACCCATGGAATGGGGGCCATGCATTTTTGCTTTAAAGGGTCTGCATTTGCTCATCCAATCTCACTAATCCTCTCAGTCCCAACTCTCCAGCCTTATGCCACATCCAGCTGTCATTGTAGATAGCGTCATTCCAGGTTTCATCAGAGACCCTGAAGGAATTGTAAAGAATTTCCCGGTTTTTTGGTTTTGTTTTTGAAATTCCTTTTTATAGTGGGTTTGAGCTGATTCTCGCTGCCATGCTTATGCCAGTCTAGACACACTTGATTCCCTAACGGAGACATATCAATACATAGGTTTTAAGATTCTTACTAGTCAGATCTATTCCTCTGCGGGAAATATGGGGTTTTGAGTCCCTTCCACTGAAGAAGGTGTAGGTCTTTTCTATTCCACAGGTGGTTTTAGAAACGGTACCTGTGCTTATATCAAACTCTGGTTTTCTGCATCACCCCACATCTCCTTCCACCATAAGCAGGCATAAGAGTGTTTTCTAAATGTGAGACTCTGTTCTCTTTCCTAACTCAGTTCATGTGTAGCCATGTTTAGAGGATCATCATAAGTGATATCTTATGATAAGTATCTTTTTCTGTGTGACTTATTTCACTTAGAATCATCGTACCTGAATCCACTCACTTTGCTGCTCCTGGTCTTATGACATTGATTTCATGGCTGAGGGATATTTCATCGTACATAAGTACCACAATTTTTTGAACCATTTTTATATTTCCTGGGATATTTCAGGTGTACCAATGTTGAGTTTCTTGTAAGCAATGCAGCCCTAAATTTGGGGGTGGCCCTGTCTTATTGATTTTCACTTTTTCCAAGGTATATTCCCTAGACGGGAAGTGCCCTTGGCTCTGTAGCTCCGTTGTTAACTTGTTTTAGGGAACACAATGCACTCCTCCAGTGAGGCAGTTGGCAATTTACATCCCGCCCATCAGCATAACACGGTTCCCTGTTCTCCAGGGCCTGTCTTGCCTTTCTGGTTTTTACACATTTTGGGGATGTCCCTTTTGACCGGTGGGAAGTGATACTACTTTGTAGTGCAGATTTGCATTGCCCGCTTGCTTTTTGGCCAAAAAGGGCGTATGCGTTTTCTCCTGAATATATTCAGGAGAAAACGCATACGCCCTTTTTGGCCAAGTGCATCATTGTCGAAGTTGTGCCCCTCTTCCTGTGCTTTAAAGGTGATTCCAACGTACCTCTTGAAATCTGTTTCCTACTATTCTGCCTCGCTTTCAAGTCCACCTCGTTGCCTTCCCTCAACAGATTTTTGGACGATAGTTGTCCTTTATTACTCTGCCAGTTTGTGAATTGCTGTGCCCCTGAGCTCCATTTTCACCTCGTTTTTTGTGAGCTGAACGCAAGTCCAAAATTTTGGTTCAGGACCTATACTGTTTCCCGGGAGGTGGCTGAGACTTTGGTTGATTATTCTTCCTGCCGGGAAATTAGAGTGTCATGTGCCTGTCCAAATGCCTAACAGCTACTCTCTCATTGGTTCTCCCTCTTCCCTTCCATCCTCTGCCAAATTGGCAACCTGTGTGAACCAGGAGCTTAAAGGGGCTGTCTCTCCAAGTTGGAAGTTTCATAGTAAAGCAGTTGGAAAGTCAAACCGGAGCACCAGGGGAGGGACTATTCGTTGAGTTTTAGAAACATTTTGTATTCGAAGTGTGTCCATTCTTTAGGTTTCCCGTACATGTTATAGCTGTAGTAATATTCCCTTTAACCTGGAGAGTTGGGACCCATGGAATGGGGGCCATGCATTTTTGCTTTAAAGGGTCTGCATTTGCTCACCCAATCTCACCAATCCTCTGAGTCCCAAGTTTCCAGCCTTATGACACATCCAGCTGTCATTGTAGATAGGGTCATTCCAGGTTTCATCAGAGACCCTGAAGGAATTGTAAAGAACTTCCCTCTTTTTTGTTTTGTTTTTGAAATTCCTTTTTATAGTGGGTTTGAGCTGATTCTCGCTGCCATGTTTATGCCTGTCTAGACACACTTGATTCCCTTACGAAGACATATCAATACATAGGTTTTAAGATTTTTACTAGTCAGATCTATTCCTCTGCAGGAAATATGGGGTTTTGAGTCCCTTTCACTGCGGAAGGTGTAGGTCTTGTCTATTCCTTAGTTGGTTTTAGAAACGATACCCGTGCTTATATCAAACTCTGGTATTATGCATCACCCCACTTCTCCTTACCCATTAAGCAGGCATAACAGTGTTTTCTAAATGTGAGACTCTGTTCTCTTTCTTAAATCAGTTCATGTGTAGCCATGTTTACAGGATCTCCATAAGTGATATCTTATGATAAGTTTCTTTTTTCTGTGAGACTTATTTCACTTAGAATCATCGTACCTGAATCCACTCACTTTGCTGCTCCTGTTCTTATGACATTGATTTCATGGCTGAGGGATATTCCATCGTACAAAAGTACCACAATTTTTTGAACCATTTTTATATTTCCTGGGATATTTAAGGTGTACCCAAGTTGAGGTTCTTGTAAGCAGTACAGCCCTAAGTTGGGGTGGCTCTGTCTTACTGATTTTCAGTTTTCCCAAGGTATATTCCCTAGACTGGAAGTGCCCTTGGCGCTGTAGCTCTGTTGTTTACTTGTTTTAGGGAACACAGTGCACTCCTCCTGTGAGACAGTTGGAAATTTACATCCCGCAAATCAGCATAACAAGGCTCCCTGTTCCCCAGGGCCTGGCTTGCCTTTCTGGTTCTTACACATTTTGTGGATGTCCCTTTTGTCCGGTGGGAAGTGATACTTCTTTATAGTGCAGATTTGCATTGCCCGCCTGCTTGCTTGGCCAAAAAGGGCGTATGATTTTTCTCCTGAATATATTCAGGAGAAAACGATACGCCCTTTTTGGCCAAGTGCATCATTGTCGAAGTTGTGCCCCTCTTCCTGTGCTTTAAAGGCGATTCCAACGTACCTCTTGAAATCTGTTTCCTGCTATTCTGCCTCGCTTTCAAGTCCGCCTCGTTGCCTTCCCTCAACAGATTTTTGGACGATAGTTGTCCTTTATTACTCTGCCAATTTGTGAATTGCTGAGCCCCTGAGCTCCATTTTTCAACTCGTTTTTTGTGAGCTGAACGCAAGTCCAAAATTTTGGTTCAGGACCTATATTGGTTCCCGTTGGGTAGCTGAGACTTTGGTTAATTCTTCTTCCTGCCGGGAAATTAGACTGACATGTGCCCGTCCAAATGCCTAACAGCTAGTCTCTCATTGGTTCTCCCTCTTCCCTTCCATCCTCTGACAAATTGGCAACCTGTGCAAACCAGGAGCTTAAAGGGGCTGTGTCTCCAAGTTGGGCGATTGATAGTAAAGCAGTTGGAAAGTCAAACCGGAGCACCAGGTGAGGGACTATTCGTTGAATTTTAGAAACCTTTTGTATTCACAGTGTGTCCATTCTCTAGGTTTCCCGTACATGTTATAGCTGTAGTAATATTCCCTTCAACTTGGAGAGTTGGGACCCATGGAATGGGGGCCATGCATTATTGCTTTAAAGGGTCTGCATTGGCTCACCCAGTCTCACCAATACTCTCAGTCCCAAGTGTGCAGCCTTATGCCACATCCAGCTGTCATTGTAGATAGGGTCATTCCAGGTTTCATCAGAGACCCTGAAGGAATTGTAAAGAATTTCCCTGTTTTTTGGTTTTGTTTTTGAAATTCCTTTTTATAGTGGGTTTGAGCTGATTCTCGCTGCCATGTTTATGCCAGTCTAGACACACTTGATTCCCTAACGGAGACGTATCAATACATTGGTTTTAAGATTCTTACTAGTCGGATCTATTCCTCTGCGGGAAATATGGGGTTTTGAGTCCCTTTCACTGAGGAAGGTGTAGGTCTTTTCTATTCCACAGGTTGTTTTAGAAACGGTACCTGTGCTTATATCAAACTCTGGTTTTATGCATCACCCCACATCTCCTTCCCCATTAAACAGGCATAACAGTGTTTTCTAAATGTGAGACTCTGTTCTCTTTCCTAAATCAGTTCATGTGTAGCTATGTGTACAGGATCTTCCTAAGGGATATCATATGATAAGTTTCTTTTTCTGTTTAAATTATTTCACTTAGTATCATCGTACCTGAATCCACTCACTTTGCTGCTCCTGGTCTTATGACATTGATTTCATGGCTGAGGGATATTCCATCGTACATAAGTACCACAATTTTTTGAACCATTTTTATATTTCCTGGGATATTTAAGGTGTACCCAAGTTGAGGTTCTTGTAAGCAATGCAGCCCTAAATTTGGGGGTGGCTCTGTCTTATTGATTTTCAGTTTTCCCAAGGTATATTCCCTAGACGGGATGTGCCCATGGCTCTGTAGCTGTGCTGTTTACTTGTTTTAGGGAACACAATGCACTCCGCCAGTGAGGCAGTTGGCAATTTACATCCCGCCCATCAGCATAACAATGTTCCCTGTTCTCCAGGGCCTGTCTTGCCTTTCTGGTTTTTACACATTCTGTGGATGTCCCTTTTGACCGGTGGGAAGTGATACTTCTTTGTAGTGCAGATTTGCATTGCCCGCTTGCTTGCTTGGCCAAAAAGGGCGTATGCGTTGTCTCCTGAATATATTCAGGAAAAAACGCATTCGCTCTTTTTGGCCAAGTGCATCATTGTCGAAGTTGTTCCCCTCTTCCTGTGTTTTAAAGGCGATTCCAACGTACCTCTTGAAATCAGTTTCCTGCTATTCTGCCTCGCTTTCAAGTCCGCTCGTTGACTTCGCTCAACAGATTTTTGGACGATAGTTGTCCTTTATTACTCTGCCAGTTTGTGAATTGCTGTACCCCTGAGCCCCATTTTTCAACTTGTTTTTTGTGAGCTGAACGCAAGTCCAAAATTTTGGTTCAGGAACTCTACTGTTTCCCGGTGGATGGCTGAGACTTTGGTTAATTCTTCTTCCTGCCGGGAAATTAGACTGACATGTGCCCGTCCAAATGCCTAACAGCTAGTCTCTCATTGGTTCTCCCTCTTCCCTTCCATCCTCTGCCAAATTGGCAACCTGTGCGAACCAGGAGCTTAAAGGGGCTGTGTCTCCAAGTTGGGCGATTGATAGTAAAGCAGTTGGAAAGTCAAACCGGAGCACCAGGTGAGGGACTATTCGTTGAATTTTAGAAACCTTTTGTATTCACAGTGTGTCCATTCTCTAGGTTTCCCGTACATGTTATAGCTGTAGTAATATTCCCTTCAACTTGGAGAGTTGGGACCCATGGAATGGGGGCCATGCATTATTGCTTTAAAGGGTCTGCATTGGCTCACCCAATCTCACCAATCCTCTCAGTCCCAAGTGTCCAGCCTTATGCCACATCCATCTGTCATTGTAGATAGGGTCATTACAGGTTTCATCAGAGACCCTGAAGGAATTGTAAAGAATTTCCCGGTTTTTTGGTTTTGTTTTTGAAATTCCTTTTTATAGTGGGTTTGAGCTGATTCTCGCTGCCATGTTTATGCCAGTCTAGACACACTTGATTCCCTAACGGAGACGTATCAATACATTGGTTTTATGATTCTTACTAGTCAGATCTATTCCTCTGAGGGAAATATGGGGTTTTGAGTCCCTTTCACTGAGGAAGGTGTAGGTCTTTTCTATTCCACAGGTGGTTTTAGAAACGGTACCTGTGCTTATATCAAACTCTGGTTTTATGCATCACCCCACATCTCCTTCCCCATTAAACAGGCATAACAGTGTTTTCTAAATGTGAAACTCTGTTCTCTTTCCTAACTCAGTTCATGTGTAGCTATGTGTACAGGATCTTCCTAAGGGATATCATATGATAAGTTTCTTTTTCTGTTTAAATTATTTCACTTAGTATCATCGTACCTGAATCCACTCACTTTGCTGCTCCTGGTCTTATGACATTGATTTCATGGCTGAGGGATATTCCATCGTACATAAGTACCACAATTTTTTGAACCATTTTTATATTTCCTGGGATATTTAAGGTGTACCCAAGTTGAGGTTCTTGTAAGCAATGCAGCACTAAATTTGGGGGTGGCTCTGTCTTATTGATTTTCAGTTTTCCCAAGGTATATTCCCTAGACGGGATGTGCCCATGGCTCTGTAGCTCTGCTGTTTACTTGTTTTAGGGAACACAATGCACTCTGCCAGTGAGGCAGTTGGCAATTTACATCCCGCCCATCAGCATAATATGGCTCCCTGTTCTCCAGGGCCTCTCTTGCCTTTCTATTTTTTACACATTTTGTGGATGTCCCTTTTGACCGGTGGGAAGTGATACTTCTTTGTAGTGCAGATATGTATTGCCCGCTTGCTTGCTTGGCCAAAAAGGGCATATGCGTTTTCTCCTGAATATATTCAGGAGAAAACGCTTACACCCTTTTTGGCCAAGTGCGTCATTGTCGAAGTTGTGCCCCTCTTCCTGTGATTTAAAGGTGATTCCAACGTACCTCTTGAAATCTGTTTCCTGCTATTCTGCCTCGCTTTCAAGTCCGCCTCGTTGCCTTCCCTCAACAGATTTTTGGACCATAGTTGTCCTTTATTACTCTGACAGTTTGTGAATTGCTGTGCCCCTGAGCTCCATTTTTCAACTCGTTTTTTGTGAGCTGTACGCAAGTCCAAAATTTTGGTTCAGGACCTATACTGGTTCCCGGTGGGTGGCTGAGACTCTGGTTAATTCTTCTTCCTGCCGGGAAATTAGAGTGACATGTGCCCGTCCAAATGCCTAACAGCTACTCTCTCATTGGTTCTCCCTCTTCCCTTCCATCCTCTGCCAAATTGGCAACCTGTGCGAACCAGGAGGTTAAAGGGGTTGTCTCTCCAAGTTGGGAGATTGATAGTAAAGCAGTTGGAAAGTCAAAGCAGAGCACCAGGAGAGGGACTACTCGTTGAGTTTTAGAAACCTTTTGTATTCACAGTGTGTCCATTCTGTAGGTTTCCCGTACATGTTATAGATATAGTAATATTCCCTTCAACATGGCGATTTGGGACCCATGGAATGGGGGCCATGCATTTTTGCTTTAAAGGGTCTGCATTTGCTCACCCAATCTCACCAATCCTCTCAGTCCCAAGTGTCCAGCCTTATGCCACATCCAGCTGTCATTGTAAATAAGGTAATTCCAGGTTTCATCAGAGACCCTGAAGGAATTGTAAAGAATTTCCCGTTATTTTGGTTTTGTTTTTGAAATTCCTTTTTATAGTGGGTTTGAGTTGATTCTCGCTGCCATGCTTATGCCAGTCTAGACACACTTGATTCCCTAACGGAGACATATCAATACATAGGATTTAAGATTCTTACTAGTCAGATCTATTCCTCTGCGGGAAATTTGGGGTTTTGAGTCCCTTCCACTGAAGAAGGTGTAGGTCTTTTCTATTCCACAGGTGGTTTTAGAAACGGTACCTGTGCTTATATCAAACTCTGGTTTTATGCATCACCCCACATCTCCTTCCCCATTAAACAGGCATAACAGTGTTTTCTAAATGTGATACCCTGTTCTCTTTCCTAACTCAGTTCATGTGTAGCCATGTGTACAGGATCTTCCTAAGGGATATCATATGATAAGTTTCTTTTTCTGTGTAAATTATTTCACTTAGTATCATCGTACCTGAATCCACTCACTTTGCTGCTCCTGGTCTTATGAAATTGATTTCATGGCTGAGGGATATTCCATCGTACATAAGTACCACAATTTTTTGAACCATTTTTATATTTCCTGGGATATTTAAGGTGTACCCAAGTTGAGGTTCTTGTAAGCAATGCAGCCCTAAATTTGGGGGTGGCTCTGTCTTATTGATTTTCAGGTTTCCCGAGGTATATTCCCTAGACGGGATGTGCCCTTGGCTCTATAGCTCTGCTGTTTACTTGTTTTAGGGAACACAATGCACTCCGCCAGTGAGGCAGTTGGCAATTTACATCCCGCCCATCAGCATAACAAGGCTCCCTGTTCTCCAGGGCCTGTCTTGCCTTTCTGGTTTTTACACATTTTGTGGATGTCCCTTTTGTCCGGTGGGAAGTGATACTTCTTTGTAGTGCAGATTTGCATTGCCCGCTTGCTTGCTTGGCCAAAAAGGGCGTATGCTTTGTCTCCTGAATATATTCAGGAAAAAACGCATTCGCCCTTTTTGGCCAAGTGCATCATTGTCGAAGTTGTTCCCCTCTTCCTGTGTTTTAAAGGCGATTCCAACGTACCTCTTGAAATCAGTTTCCTGCTATTCTGCCTCGCTTTCAAGTCCGCTCGTTGCCTTCCCTCAACAGATTTTTGGACGATAGTTGTCCTTTATTACTCTGCCAGTTTGTGAATTGCTGTGCCCCTGAGCCCCATTTTTCAACTTGTTTTTTGTGAGCTGAACGCAAGTCCAAAATTTTGGTTCAGGAACTCTACTGGTTCCCGGTGGATGGCTGAGACTTTGGTTAATTCTTCTTCCTGCCGGGTAATAAGAGTGACATGTGCCCATCCAAATGCCTAAGAGCTAGTCTCTCTTTGGTTCACCCTCTTCCCTTCCATCCTCTGCCAAATTGGCAACCTGTGTGAACCAGGAGCTTAAAGGGGCTGTCTCTCCAAGTTGGAAGATAGATAGTAAAGCAGTTGGAAAGTGAAACCAGAGCACCACGAGAGGGACTACTCGTTGAGTTTTAGAAACCTTTTGTATTCGCAGTGTGTCCATTCTCTAGGTTTCCCGTACATGTTATAGCTGTAGTAATATTCCCTTCAACCTGGAGAGTTGGGACCCATGGAATGGGAGCCATGCATTTTTGCTTTAAAGGGTCTGCATTTGCTCACCCAATCTCACCAATCCTCTCAGTCCCAAGTGTCCAGTCTTATGCCACATCCAGCTGTCATTGTAGATCGGGTCATTCCAGGTTTCCTCAGAGACCCTGAAGGAATTGTAAAGAATTTCCCTGTTTTTAGTTTTGTTTTTGAAATTCTTTTTATAGTGGGTTTGAGCTGATTCTCGCTGCCATGTTTATGGCAGTCTAGACACACTTGATTCCCTTACAGAGACATATCAATACATAGGTTTTAAGATTTTTACTAGTAAGATCTATTCCTCTGCGGGAAATATGGGGTTTTGAGTCCCTTTCACTGAGGAAGGTGTAGGTCTTGTCTATTCCAAAGTTGGTTTTAGAAACGGTACCTGTGCTTATATCAAACTCTGGTTTTATGCATCACCCCACATCTCGTTCCACCATAAGCAGACATAAGAGTGTTTTCTTAATGTGAGACTCTGTTCTCTTTCCTAACTCAGTTTATGTGTAGCCATGTTTAGAGGATCATCATAAGTGATGTCTTATGATAAGTTTCTTTTTCTGTGTGACTTATTTCACTTAGATTCATCATTGCTGAATCCACTCACTTTGCTGCTCGTGGTCTTATGACATTGATTTCATGGCTGAGGGATATTTCATCGTACATAAGTACCACAATTTTTTGAACCATTTTTATATTTCCTGGGATATTTACGGTGTACCAAATTTGAGGTTCTTGTAAGCAATGCAGCCCTAAATTTGGGGGTGGCTCTGTCTTATTGATTTTCAGTTTTCCAAAGGTATATTCCCTAGACGGGAAGTGCCCTTGGCTCTGTAGCTCTGTTGTTTACTTGTTTTAGGGAACACAATGCACTCCACCAGTGAGGAAGATGGCAATTTACATCCCGCCCATCAGCATAACAAGGCTCCCTCTTCTCCAGGGCCTGTCTTGCCTTTCTGGTTTTTACACATTTTGGGGATATCCCTTTTGACCGGTGGGAAGTGATACTTCTTTGTAGTGCAGATTTGCATTGCCCGCTTGCTTACTTGGCCAAAAAGGGCGTATGCGTTTTCTCCTGAATATATTCAGGAGAAAATGCATACGCCCTTTTTGGCCAAGTGCATCATTGTCGAAGTTGTGCCCCTCTTCCTGTGCTTTAAAGGCGATTCCAACGTACCTCTTGAAATCTGTTTCCTGCTATTCTGCCTCGCTTTCAAGTCCGCCTCGTTGCCTTCCGTCAACAGATTTTTGGACGATAGTTGTCCTTTATTACTCTGCCAGTTTTTGAATTGCTGTGCCCCTGAGCTCCATTTTTCAACTCGTTTTTTGTGAGCTGAACGCAAGTCCAAAATTTTGGTTCAGGACCTATACTGGTTCCCGGTGTGTGGCTGAGACTTTGGTTGATTTTTCTTCCTGCCGTGAAATTAGAGTGACATGTGCCTGTCCAAATGCCTAACAGCTACTCTCTCATTGGTTCTCCTTCTTCCCTTCCATCCTCTGCCAAATTGGCAACCTGTGTGAAACAGGAGCTTAAAGGGGCTGTCTCTCCAAGTTGGAAGATTGATAGTAAAGCAGTTGGAAAGTCAAACTGGAGCACCAGTGGAGGCACTATTCGTTGAGTTTTAGAAACATTTTGTATTCGCAGTGTGTCCATTCTCTAGGTTTCCCGTACATGTTATAGCTGTAGTAATATTCCCTTCAACCTGGAGAGTTGGGACCCATGGAATGGGGGCCATGCATTTTTGCTTTAAAAGGTCTGCATTTGCTCACCCAATCTCACCAATCCTCTCAGTCCCAAGTGTCCAGCATTATGCCACATCCAGCTGTCATTGTAGATAGGTTCATTCCAGGTTTCATCAGAGACCCTGAAGGAATTGTAAAGAATTTCCCTGTTTTTTGTTTTGTTTTTGAAATTCCTTTTTATAGTGGGTTTGAGATGATTCTCGCTGCCATGTTTATGCCAGTCTAGACACACTTAATTCCCTTACGGAGACATATCAGTACATAGGTTTTAAGATTTTTACTAGTCAGATCTATTCCTCTGCAGGAAACATGGGGTTTGAGTCCCTTTCACTGCGGAAGGTGTAGGTCTTGTCTATTCCAAAGTTGGTTTTAGAAACGTGACCCGTGCTTATATCAAACTCTGGTTTTATGCATCACCCCACCTCTCCTTCCCCTTTAAGCAGGCATAACAGTGTTTTCTAAATGTGAGACACTGTTCTCTTTCTTAAATCAGTTCATGTGTAGCCATGTTTACAGGATCTTCATAAGTGATATCTTATGATAAGTTTCTTTTTTCTGTGTGACTTATTTCACTTAGAATCATCGTACCTGAATCCACTCACTTTGCTGCTCCTGGTCTTTTGACATTGATTTCATGGCTTAGGGATATTCCATCGTACAAAAGTACCACAATTTTTTGAACCATTTTTATATTTCCTGGGATATTTAAGGTGCACCCAAGTTGAGGTTCTTGTAAGCAGTGCAGGCCTAAGTTGGGGTGGCTCTGTCTTATTGATTTTCAGTTTTCCCAAGGTATATTCCCTAGACTGGAAGTGCCCTTGGCTCTGTAGCTCTGTTGTTTACTTGTTTTAGGGAACGCAATGCACTCCTCCAGGGAGGCAGTTGGCAATATACATCCCGCCCATCAGCAAAATATGGCGCCCTGTTCTCCAGGGCCTGTCTTGCCTTTCTATTTTTTACATATTTTGTGGATGTCCCTTTTTACCGGTGGGAAGTGATACTTCTTTGTAGTGCAGATTTGCATTGCCCGCTTGCTTGCTTGGCCAAAAGGGGCGTATGCGTTTTCTCCTGAATATATTCAGGAGAAAACTCATACGCCCCTTTTGGCCAAGTGCGTCATTGTCGAAGTTGTGCCCCACTTCCTGTGCTTTAAAGGCGATTCCAACGTACCTCTTGAAATCTGTTTCCTGCAATTCTGCCTCGCTTTCAAGTCCACCTCGTTGCCTTCCGTCAACAGATTTTTGGACGATAGTTGTCCTTTATTACTCTGCCAGTTTGTGAATTGCTGTGCCCCTGAGCTCCATTTTTCAACTCGCTTTTTGTGAGCTGTACGCGAGTCCAAAATTTTGGTTCAGGACCTGTACTGGTTCCCGGTGGGTGGCTGAGACTCTGGTTAATTCTTCTTCCTGCCGGGAAATTAGAGTGACATGTGCCCGTCCAAATGCCTAACAGCTACTCTCTCATTGGTTCTCCCTCTTCCCTTCCATCCTCTGCCAAATTGGAAACCTGTGTGAACCAGGAGGTTAAAGGGGTTGTCTCTCCAAGTTGGGAGATTGATAGTATAGCAGTTGGAAAGTCAAAGCGGAGCACCAGGAGAGGGACTACTCGTTGAGTTTTAGAAACCTTTTGTATTCACAGTGTGTCCATTCTGTAGGTTTCCCGTACATGTTATAGATATAGTAATATTCCCTTCAACATGGAGATTTGGGACCCATGGAATGGGGGCCATGCATTTTTGCTTTAAAGGGTCTGCATTTGCTCACACAATCTCACCAATCCTATCAGTCCCAAGTGTCCAGCCTTATGCCACATCCAGCTGTCATTGTAGATAGGGTCATTCCAGGTTTCATCAGAGACCCTGAAGGAATTGTAAAGAATTTCCCGGTTTTTTGGTTTTGTTTTTGAAATTCCTTTTTATAGTGGGTTTGAGCTGATTCTCGCTGCCATGCTTATGCCAGTCTAGACACACTTGATTCCCTTACGGAGACATATCAATACATAGGTTTTAAGATTCTTACTACTCAGATCTATTCCTCTGCGGGAAATATGGGGTTTTGAGTCCCTTTCACTGAGGAAGGTGTAGGTCTTTTCTATTCCACAGGTTGTTTTAGAAACGGTACCTGTGCTTATATCAAACTCTGGTTTTATGCAACACCCCACATCTCCTTCCCCATTAAACAGGCATAGGAGTGTTTTCTAAATGTGATACTCTGTTCTCTTTCCTAACTCAGTTCATGTGTAGCCAGGTGTACAGGATCTTCCTAAGTGATATCTTATGATAAGTTTCTTTTTCTGTGTGACTTATTTCACTTAGTATCATCGTACCTGAATCCACTCACTTTGCTGCTCCTGGTCTTATGACATTTATTTCATGGCTGAGGGATATTCCATCGTACATAAGTACCACAATTTTTTGAACCATTTTTATATTTCCTGGGATATTTAAAGTGTACCCAAGTTGAGGTTCTTGTAGGCAATGCAGCCCTAAATTTGGGGGTGGCTCTGTCTTATTGATTTTCAGTTTTCCCAAGGTATATTCCCTCGACGTGAAGTGCCCTTGGCTCTGTAGCTCTGCTGTTTACTTGTTTTAGGGAACACAATGCACTCCTCCAGTGAGGCAGTTGGCAATTTACATCCCGCCCATCAGCATAACAAGGCTCACTGTTCTCCAGGGCCTGTCTTGCCTTTCTGGTTTTTACACATTTTTTGGATGTCCCTATTGACCGGTGGGAAGTGATACTTCTTCGTAGTGAAGATTTGCATTGCCCGCTTCCTTGCTTGGCCAAAAAGGACGTATGTGTTTTCTCCTGAATATAATCAGGAGAAAACGCATACGCCCTTTTTGGCCAAGTGAATCATTGTCGAAGTTGTGCCCCTCTTCCTGTGCTTTAAAGGCGATTCCAACGTACCTCTTGAAATGTGTTTCCTGCTATTCTGCCTCACTTTCAAGTCCGCCTCGTTGCCTTCCGTCAACAGATTTTTGGACGATAGTTGTCCTTTATTACTCTGCCAGTTTTTGAATTGCTGTGCCCCTGAGCTCAATTTTTCAACTCGTTTTTTGTGAGCTGAACGCAAGTCCAAAATTTTGGTTCAGGACCTATACTGGTTCCCCGTGGGTGGCTGAGACTTTGGTTGATTATTGTTCCTGCCGGGAAATTAGAGTGACATGTGCCTGTCCAAATGCCTAACAGCTACTCTCTCATTGGTTCTCCCTCTTCCCTTCCATCCTCTGCCAAATTGGCAACCTGTGTGAACCAGGAGCTTAAAGGGGCTGTCTCTCCAAGTTGGAAGATTGATAGTAAAGCAGTTGGAAATTCAAACCGGATCACCAGGGGAGGGACTATACGTTGAGTTTTAGAAACATTTTGTATTCACAGTGTGTCCGTTCTCTAGGTTTCCCGTACATGTTATAGCTGTAGTAATATTCCCTTCAACCTGGAGAGTTGGGACCCATGGAATGGGGGCCATGCATTTTTGCTTTAGAGGGTCTGCATTTGCTCACCCAATCTCACCAATCCTCTCAGTCCCAAGTGTCCAGCATTATGCCACATCCAGCTGTCATTGTAGATAGGGTCATTCCAGGTTTCATCAGAGACCCTGAAGGAATTGTAAAGAATTTCCCGGTTTTTTGGTTTTGTTTTTGAAATTCCTTTTTATAGTGGGTTTGAGCTGATTCTCGCTGCCATGCTTATGCCAGTCTAGACACACATGATTCCCTTACGGAGACATATCAATACATAGGTTTTAAGATTCTTACTAGTCAGATCTATTCCTCTGCGGGAAATATGGGGTTCTGAGTCCCTTTCACTGAGGAAAGTGTAGGTCTTTTCTATTCCACAGGTGGTTTTAGAAACGGTACCTGTGCTTATATCAAACTCTGGTTGTATGCAACACCCCACATCTCCTTCCCCATTAAACAGGCATAGGAGTTTTTTCTAAATGTGATACTCTGTTCTCTTTCCTAACTCAGTTCATGTGTAGCCAGGTGTACAGGATCTTCCTAAGTGATATCTTATGATAAGTTTCTTTTTCTGTGTGACTTATTTCACTTAGTATCATCGTACCTGAATCCACTCACTTTGCTGCTCCTGGTCTTATGACATTTATTTCATGGCTGAGGGATATTCCATCGTACATAAGTACCACAATTTTTTGAACCATTTTTATATTTCCTGGGATATTTTAGGTGTACCCAAGTTGAGGTTTTTGTAAGCAATGCAGCCCTAAATTTGGGGGTGGCTCTGTCTTATTGATTTTCAGTTTTCACAAGGTATATTCCCTCGAAGGGAAGTGCCCTTGGCTCTGTAGTTCTGCTGTTTACTTGTTTTAGGGAACACAATGCACTCCTCCAGTGAGGCAGTTGGCAATTTACATCCCGCCCATCAGCATAACAAGGCTCCCTGTTCTCCAGGGCCTGTCTTGCCTTTCTGGATTTTACACATTTTGTGGATGTCCCTATTGACCGGTGGGAAGTGATACTTCTTTGTAGTGCAGATTTGCATTGCCCGCTTCCTTGCTTGGCCAAAAAGGACGTATGTGTGTTCTCCTGAATATAATCAGGAGAAAACGCATACGCCCTTTTTGGCCAAGTGCATCATTGTCGAAGTTGTGCCCCACTTCCTGTGCTTTAAAGGCGATTCCAACGTACCTCTTGAAATGTGTTTCCTGCTATTCTGCCTCGCTTTCAAGTCCGCCACGTTGCCTTCCCTCAACAGATTTTTGGACGATAGTTGTCCTTTACTACTCTGCCAGTTTGTGAATTGCTGTGCCCCTGAGCTCCATTTTTCAACTCGTTTTTTGTGAGCTGAACGCAAGTCCAAAATTTTGGTTCAGGACCTATACTGCTTCCCGGTGGGTGGCTGAGACTTTGGTTGATTATTCTTCCTGCCGGGAAATTAGAGTGACATGTGCCTGTCCAAATGCCTAACAGCTACTCTCTCATTGGTTCTCCCTCTTCCCTTCCATCCTCTGCCAAATTGGCAACCTGTGTGAACCAGGAGCTTAAAGGGGCTGTCTCTCTATGTTGGAAGATTGATAGTAAAGCAGTTGGAAAGTCAAAACGGAGCACCAGGGGAGGGACTATACGTTGAGTTTTAGAAACATTTTGTATTCACAGTGTGTCCTTTCTCTAGGTTTCCCGTACATGTTATATCTGTAGTAATATTCCCTTCAACCTGGAGACTTGGGACCCATGGAATGGGGGCCATGCTTTTTTGCTTTAAAGGGTCTGCATTTGCTCACCCAATCTCACCAATCCTCTCAGTCCCAAGTGTCCAGCCTTATGCCACATCCAGCTGTCATTGTAGATAGGGTCATTCCAGGTTTCATCAGAGACCCTGAAGGAATTGTAAAGAATTTCGCTGTTTTTTGGTTTTGTTTTTGAAATTCCTTTTTATAGTGGGTTTGAGCTGATTCTCGCTGCCATGCTTATGCCAGTCTAGACACACTTGATTCCCTTACGGAGACATATCAATACATAGGTTTTAAGATTCTTACTAGTCAGATCTATTCCTCTCGGGAAATATGGGGTTTTGAGTCCCTTTCACTGAGGAAGGTTTAGGTCTTTTCTATTCCACAGGTGGTTTTAGAAATGGTACCTGTGCTTATATCAAACTCTGGTTTTATGCAACACCCCACATCTCCTTCCCCATTAAACAGGCATAGGAGTGTTTTCTAAATGTGATACTCTGTTCTCTTTCCTAACTCAGTTCATGTGTAGCCAGGTGTACAGGATCTTCCTAAGTGATATCTTATGATAAGTTTCTTTTTCTGTGTGACTTATTTCACTTAGTATCATCGTACCTGAATCCACTCACTTTGCTGCTCCTCGTCTTATGACATTTATTTCATGGCTGAGGGATATTCCATCGTACATAAGTACCACAATTTTTTGAACCATTTTTATATTTCCTGGGATATTTTAGGTGTACCCAAGTTGAGGCTTTTTGTAAGCAATGCAGCCCAAATTTGGGGGTGGGTCTGTCTTATTGATTTTCAGTTTTCCCAAGGTATATTCCCTAGACGGGAAGTGCCCTTGGCTCTGTAGCTCTGCTGTTTACTTGTTTTAGGGAACACAATGCACTCCTCCAGTGAGGCAGTTGGCAATTTACATCCCGCCCATCAGCATAACAAGGCTCCCTGTTCTCCAGGGCCTGTCTTGCCTTTCTGGTTTTTACACATTTTGTGGATGTCCCTATTGACCGGTGGGAAGTGATCCTTCTTTGTAGTGCAGATTTGCATTGCCCGCTTCCTTGCTTGGCCAAAAAGGACGTATGTGTGTTCTCCTGAATATAATCAGGAGAAAACGCATACGCCCTTTTTGGCCAAGTGCATCATTGTCGAAGTTGTGCCGCTCTTCCTGTGCTTTAAAGGCGATTCCAACGTACCTCTTGAAATGTGTTTCCTGCTATTCTGCCTCGCTTTCAAGTCCGCCTCGTTGCCTTCCCTCAACCGATTTTTGGACGATAGTTGTCCTTTATTACTCTGCCAGTTTGTGAATTGCTGTGCCCCTGAGCTCCATTTTTCAACTCGTTTTTTGTGAGCTGAACGCAAGTCCAAAATTTTGGTTCAGGACCTATACTGGTTCCCGGTGGGTGGCTGAGACTTTGGTTGATTATTCTTCCTGCCGGGAAATTAGAGTGACATGTGCCTGTCCAAATGCCTAACAGCTACTCTCTCATTGGTTCTCCCTCTTCCCTTCCATCCTCTGCCAAATTGGCAACCTGTGTGAACCAGGAGCTTAAAGTGGCTGTCTCTCCAAGTTGGAAAATTGATAGTAAAGCAGTTGGAAAGTCAAACCGGAGCACCAGGGGAGGGACTATTCGTTGAGTTTTAGAAACATTTTGTATTCACAGTGTGTCCTTTCTCTAGGTTTCCCGTACATGTTATAGCTGTAGTAATATTCCCTTCAACCTGGAGAGTTGGGACCCATGGAATGGGCGCCATGCATTTTTGCTTTAAAGGGTCTGCATTTGCTCACCCAATCTCACCAATCCTCTCAGTCCCAAGTGTCCAGCCTTATGCCACATCCAGCTGTCATTGTAGATACGGTCATTCCAGGTTTCATCAGAGACCCTGAAGGAATTGTAAAGAATTTCCCTGTTTTTTGTTTTGTTTCTGAAATTCCTTTTTATAGTGGGTTTGAGCTGATTCTCGCTGCCATGTTTATGCCAGTCTAGACACACTTGATTCCCTTACAGAGACATATCAATACATAGGTTTTAAGATTTTTACTAGTCATATCTATTCCTCTGTGGGAAATATGGGGTTTTGAGTCCCTTTCACTGAGGAAGGTGTAGGTCTTGTCTATTCCACAGTTGGTTTTAGAAATGGTACTTGTGCTTGTATCAAACTCTGGTTTTATGCATCACCCCACATCTCCATTCCCCTTAAGCACGCATAAGTGTGTTTTCTAAATGTGAGACACTGTTCTCTTTCCTAACTCAGTTCATGTGTAGCCATGTTTACAGGATCTTCATAAGTGATATCTTATGATAAGATACTTTTTCTCTGTGACTTATTTCACTTAGAATCATCGTACCTGAATCCATTCACTTTGCTGCTCCTGGTCTTATGACATTGATTTCATGGCTGAGGGATATGACATCGTACATAAATACCACAGTTTTTTGAACCATTTTTATATTTCCTGGGATATTTAAGGTTTACCCAAGTTGAGGTTCTTGTAAACAGTGCAGCCCTAAATTTAGGTGTGGCTCTGTCTTATTGATTTTCAGTTTTCCCAAGGTATATTCCCTAGACTGGAAGTGCCCTTGGCTCTGTAGCTCTATTGTTTACTTGTTTTAGGGAACTCAATGCACTCTTCCAGTGAGGCAGTTGGCAATTTACATCCCACCCATCAGCATAACAGGGCTCCCTGTTCTCCAGGGCCTGTCTTGCCTTTCTGGTTTTTACACATTTTGTGGATGTCCCTTATGACCGGTGGTAAGTGATACGTCTTTGTAGTGCAGATTTGCATTGCCCGCTTGCTTGCTTGGCCAAAAAGGGCGTATGCGTTTTCTCCTGAATATATTCAGGAGAAAACGCATACGCCCTTTTTGGCCAAGTGCGTCATTGTCGAAGTTTTGCCCCTCTTCCTGTGCTTTAAAGGCGATTCCAACGTACCTCTTGAAATCTGTTTCCTGCTATTCTGCCTCGCTTTCACGTCCGCCTAGTTGCCTTCCCTCAACAGATTTTTGGATGATAGTTGTCCTTTATTACTGTGCCAGTTTGTGAATTGCTGTGCCCCTGAGCTCCATTTGTCAACTCGTTTTTTGTGAGCTGTACGCAAGTCCAAAATTTTGGTTCAGGACCTATACTGGTTCCCGGTGGGTGGCTGAGACTCTGGTTAATTCTTCTTCCTGCCGGGAAATTAGAGTGACATGTGCCCATCCAAATGTCTAACAGCTACTCTCTCATTGGTTCTCCCTCTTCCCTTCCATCCTCTGCCAAATTGGCAACCTGTGCGAACCAGGAGGTTAAAGGGGTTGTCTCCCCAAGTTGGGAGATCGATAGTAAAGCAGTTGGAAAGTCAAAACAGAGCACCAGGAGAGGGACTACTCGTTGAGTTTTAGAAATCTTTTGTATTCACAGTGTGTCCATTCTCTAGGTTTCCTGTACATGTTATAGCTGTTGTAATATTCCCTTCAATATGGAGTGTTGGGACCCATGGAATGGGGGCCATGCATTTTTGCTTTAAAGGGTCTGCATTTGCTCACCCAATCTCACCAAACCTCTCAGTCCCAAGTGTCCAGCCTTATGCCACATCCAGCTGTCATTATACATATGGTCATTCCAGGTTTCTTCAGAGACCCTGAAGGAAATGTAAAGAATTTCCCTGTTTTTTGGATTTGTTTTTGAAATTCACTTTTATAGTGCATTTCAACTGATTCTCGCTGATATGTTTATTCCAGTCTAGACACACTTGATTCCCTTACAGAGACATATCAATACATAGGTTTTAAGATTCTTACTAATCAGATCTATTCCTCTGCGGGAAATATGGGGTTTTGAGTCCCTTTCACTGAGGAAGGTGTAGGTCTTGTCTATTCCACAGTTGGTTTTAGAAATGGTACCTGTGCTTATATCAAACTCTGGTTTTATGCATCACCCCACCTCTCTTTCCCCTTAAGCAGGCATAAGAGTGTTTTCTAAATGTGAGACTCTGTTCTCTTTCCTAACTCAGTTCATGTGTAGCCATGTTTAGAGGAACTTCATAAGTGATATCTTATGATAAGTTTCTTTTTCTGGGTGACTTATTTCACTTAGAATAATCGTACCTGAATCCACTCACTTTGCTGCTCCTGGTCTTATGACATTGATTTCATGGCTGAGGGATATTCCATCGTACATAAATACCACAGTTTTTTGAACCATTTTTATATTTCCTGAGATATTTAAGGTTTACCCAAGTTGAGATTCTTGTAAGCAGTGCAGCCCTAAATTTGGGGGTGGCTCTGTCTTATTGATTTTCAGTTTTCCCAAGGTATATTCCCTAGACGGGAAGTGCCCTTGGCTCTGTAGCTCTGCTATTTACTTGTTTTAGGGAACACAATGCACTCCACCAGTGAGGCAGTTGGCAATTTACATCCCGCCCATCAGCATAACAAGGCTCCCTGTTCTCCAGGGCCTGTCTTGCCTTTCTGGTTTATACACATTTTGTGGATCTCCCTTTTGACCGGTGGGAAGTGATACTTCTTTGTAGTGCAGATTTGCATTGCCCGCTTGCTTGCTTGGCTAAAAGGGCATATGCGTTGTCTCCTGAATATATTCAGGTAAAAACGCATTCGCCCTTTTTGGCCAAGTGCATCATTGTCGAAGTTGTTCCCCTCTTCCTGTGTTTTAAAGGCGATTTCAACGTACCTCTTGAAATCAGTTTCCTGCTATTCTGCCTCGCTTTCAAGTCCGCTCGTTGCCTTCCCTCAACAGATTTTTGGACGATAGTTGTCCTTTATTACTCTGCCAGTTTGTGAATTGCTGTGATCCTGAGTCCCATTTTTCAACTTGTTTTTTGTGAGCTGAACGCATGTCCAAAATTTTGGTTCAGGAACTCTACTGGTTCCCGGTGGATGGCTGAGACTTTGGTTAATTCTTCTTCCTGCCGGGTAATAAGAGTGAAATGTGCCCGTCCAAATGCCTAACAGCTAGTCTCTCATTGTTTCTCCCTCTTCCCTTCCATCCTCTGCCAAATTGGCAACCTGTGTGAACCAGGATCTTAAAGGGGCTGTCTCTGCAAGTTGGAAGATAGATAGTAAAGCAGTTGGAAAGTCAAACCAGAGCACCAGGAGAGAGACTACTCGTTGAGTTTTAGAAACCTTTTGTATTCGCAGTGTGTCCATTCTCTAGGTTTCCCGTACATGTTATAGCTGTAGTAATATTCCCTTCAACCTGGAGAGTTGGGACCCATGGATTGGGGGCCATGCATTTTTGCTTTAAAGGGTCTGCATTTGCTCATCCAATCTCACCAATCCTCTCTGTCCCAAGTGTCCAGCCTTATGCCACATCCAGCTGTCATTGTAGATAGGGTCATTCCAGGTTTCATCAGAGACCCTGAAGGAAATGTAAAGAATTTCCCTGTTTTTTGGTTTTGTTTTTGAAATTCCTTTTTATAGTGGGTTTGAGATGATTCTCGCTGCCATGTTTATGCCAGTCTAGACACACTTGATTCCCTTATGGAGACATATCAATACATAGGTTTTAAGATTTTTACTACTCAGATATATTCCTCTGCGTGAAATATGGGGTTTTGAGTCCCTTTCACTGAGGAAGGTGTAGGTCTTGTCTTTTCCAAAGTTGGTTTTAGAAACGGTACCTGTGCTTATATCAAACTCTGGATTTATGCATCACCCCACATCTCCTTCCACCATAAGCAGGCATAAGAGTGTTTTCTAAATATGAGACTCTGTTCTCTTTCCTAACTCAGTTTATGTGTAGCCATGTTTAGAGGATCATCATAAGTGATATCTTATGATAAGTTTCTTTTTCTGTGTGACTTATTTCACTTAGATTCATCGTTGCTGAATCCACTCATTTTGCTGCTCCTGGTCTTATGACATTGATTTCATGGCTGACGGATATTTCATCGTACATAGGTACCACAATTTTTTGAACCATTTTTATATTTCCTGGGATATTTAAGGTGTACCAAAGTTGAGGTTCTTGTAAGCAATGCAGCCCTAAATTTGGGGGTGGCTCTGTCTTATTGATTTTCAGTTTTGCAAAGGTATATTCCCTAGAAGGGAAGTGCCCTTGGCTTTGTAGCTCTATTGTTTACTTGTTTTAGGGAATACAATGCACTCCACCAGTGAGGCAGTTGGCAATTTACATCCCGCCCATCAGCATAACAAGGCTCCCGGTTCTCCAGGGCCTGTCTTGCCTTTCTGGTTTTTACATATTTTGTGGATGTCCCTTTTGACTGGTGGGAAGTGATACTTCTTTGTAGTGCACATTTGCATTGCCCGCTTGCTTGCTTGGCCAAAAAGGGCGTATGTGTTTTCTCCTGAATATATTCAGGAGAAAATGCATACGCCCTTTTTGGCCAAGTGCATCATTGTCGAAGTTGTGCCCCTCTTCCTGTGCTTTAAAGGCGATTCCAACGTACCTCTTGAAATGTGTTTCCTGCTATTCTGCCTCGCTTTCAAGTCCGCCTCGTTGCCTTCCCTCAACAGATTTTTGGACGATAGTTGTCCTTTATTACTCTGCCAGTTTTTGAATTGCTGTGCCCTTGAGCTCCATTTTTCAACTCGTTTTTTGTGAGCTGAACGCAAGTCCACAATTTTGGTTCAGGACCTATACTGGTTCCCGGTGGGTGTCTGAGACTTTGGTTGATTATTCTTCCTGCCGGGAAATTAGAGTGACATGTGCCTGTCCAAATGCCTAACAGCTACTCTCTCATTGGTTCTCCCTATTCCCTTCCTTCCTCTGCCAAATTGGCAACGTGTGTGAACCAGGAGCTTAAAGGGGCTGTCTCTCCATGTTGGAAGATTGATAGTAAAGCAGTTGGAAAGTCAAACCGGAGCACCAGGGGAGGGACTATTGGTTGAGTTTTAGAAACATTTTGTATTCGCTGTGTGTCCATTCTCTAGCTTCCCCGTACATGTTATAGCTGTAGTAATATTCCCTTCAACCTGGAGAGTTGGGACCCATGGAATGGGGGCCATGCATTTTTGCTTTAAAAGGTCTCCATTTGCTCACCCAATCTCACCAATCCTCTCAGTCCCTAGTGTCCAGCCTTATGCCACATCCAGCTGTCATTGTAGATAGGGTCATCCAGGTTTCATCAGAGACCCTGAAGGAATTGTAAAGAATTTCCCTGTTTTTTGTTTTGCTTTTGAAATTCCTTTTTATAGTGGGTTTGAGATGATTCTCGCTGCCATGTTTATGCCAGTCTAGACACACTTGATTCCCTTACGGAGACATATCAATACATAGGTTTTAAGATTTTTACTAGTCAGATCTATTCCTCTGCAGGAAACATGGGGTTTGAGTCCCTTTCACTGAGGAAGGTGTAGGTCTTGTCTATTCCACAGTTGGTTTTAGAAATGGTATCTGTGCTTATGTCAAACTCTGGTTTTATGCATCACGCCACCTCTCCTTCCCCCTTAAGCAGGCATAAGAGTGTTTTCTATATGTGAGACTCTGTTCTCTTTCTTAAATCAGTTCATGTGTAGCCATGTTTACAGAATCTTCATAAGTGATATCTTATGATAAGTTTCTTTTTTCTGTGTGACTTATTTCACTTAGAATCATCGTACCTGAATCCACACACTTTGCTGCTCCTGGTCTTATGACATTGATTTCATGGCTTGGGGATATTCCATCGTACAAAAGTACCACAATTTTTTGAACCATTTTTATATTTCCTGGGATATTTAAGGTGTACCCAAGTTGAGGTTCTTGTAAGCAGTGCAGCCCTAAGTTGGGGTGGCCTTGTCTTATTTATTTTCAGTTTTCCCAAGGTATATTCCCTAGACTGGAAGTGCCCTTGGCTCTGTAGCTCTGTTGTTTACTTGTTTTAGGGAACGCAATGCACTCCTCCAGGGAGGCAGTTGGCAATTTACATCCCGCCCATCAGCATAACAATGCTCCCTGTTCTCCAGGGCCGGTCTTGCCTTTCTATTTTTTACACATTTTGTGGATGTCCCTTTTGACCGGTGGGAAGTGATACTTCTTTGTAGTGCAGATTTGCATTGCCCGCTTGCTTGCTTGGCCAAAAAGGGCGTATGCGTTTTCTCTTGAATATATTCAGGAGAAAACGCATACGTCCCTTTTGGCCAAGTGCGTCATTGTCGAAGTTGTGCCCCTCTTCCTGTGCTTTAAAGGCGATTCCAACGTACCTCTTGAAATCTGTTTCCTGCTATTCTGCCTCGCTTTCAAGTCCGCCTCGTTGCCTTCCGTCAACAGATTTTTGGACGATAGTTGTCCTTTATTACTCTGCCAGTTTGTGAATTGCCGTGCCCCTGAGCTCCATTTTTCAATCGTTTTTTGTGAGCTGTACGCATGTCCAAAATTTTGGTTCAGGACCTATACTGGTTCCCGTTCGGTGGCTGAGACTCTGGTTATTTCTTCTTCCTGCCGGGAAATTAGATTGACATGTGCCCGTCCAAATGCCTAAGAGCTACTCTCTCATTGGTTCTCCCTCTTCCCTTCCATCCTCTGCCAAATTGGCAACCTGTACGAACCAGGAGGTTAAAGGGGTTGTCTCTCCAAGTTGGGAGATTGATAGTAAAGCAGTTGGAAAGTCAAAGCGGAGCACCAGGAGAGGGACTACTCATTGAGTTATAGCAACCTTTTGTATTCACAGTGTGTCAATTCTCTAGGTTTCCCGTACATGTTATAGATATAGTAATATTCCCTTCAACCTGGAGAGTTGGGACCCATGGAATGGGGGCCATGCATTTTTGCTTTATAGGATCTGCATTTGCTCACCAAATCTCACCAATCCTCTCAGTCCCAAGTGTCCAGCCTTATGCCACTTCCAGCTGTCATTGTAGATAGGGTTATTCCAGGTTTCATCAGAGACTCTGAAGGAATTGTAAAGAATTTCCCTGTTTTTTGGTATTGTTTTTGAAATTCCTTTTTATACTGGGTTTGAGCTGATTCTCGCTGCCATGCTTATGCCTGTCTAGACACACTTGATTCCCTAACGGAGACATATCAGTACATAGGTTTTAAGATTCTTACTAGTCAGATCTATTCCTCTGCGGGAAATATGGTGTTTTGAGTCCCTTCCACTGAGGAAGGTGTAGGTCTTTTCTATTCCACAGGTGGTTTTAGAAACGGTACATGTGCTTATATCAAACACTGGTTTTATGCATCACCCCACATCTCCTTCCCCATTAAACAGGCATAAGTGTTTTCTAAATGTGAGACTCTGTTCTCTTTCCTAACTCAGTTCATGTGTAGCCATGTGTACAGGATCTTCCTAAGGGATATCATATGATAAGTTTCTTTTTCTGTGTAAATTATTTCACTTAGTATCATCGTACCTGAATCCACTCACTTTGCTGCTCCTGGTCTTATGAAATTGATTTCATGGCTGAGGGATATTCCATCGTACATAAGTACCACAATTTTTTGAACCATTTTTATATTTCCTGGGATATTTCAGGTGTACCCAAGTTGAGGTTCTTGTAAGCAATGCAGCCCTAAATTTGGGGGTGGCTCTGGCTTATTGATTTTCAATTTTCCCAAGGTATATTCCCTAGACGGGAAGTGTCCTTGGCTCTGTAGCTCTGCTGTTTACTTGTTTTAGGGAACACAATGCACTCCGCCAGTGAGGCAGTTGGCAATTTACATCCCACCCATCAGCATAACAAGGCTCCCTGTTCTCCAGGGCCTGTCTTGCCTTTCTGGTTTTTACACATTTTATGGATGTCCCTTTTGACCGGTGGGAAGTGATACTTCTTTGTAGTGCAGATTTGCTTTGCCCGCTTGCTTGCTTGGCCAAAAAGGGCGTATGCGTTGTCTCCTGAATATATTCAGGAAAAAACGCATTCTCCCTTTTAGGCCAAGTGCATCTTTGTCGAAGTTGTTCCCCTCTTCCTGTGTTTTAAAGGCGATTCCAACGTACCTCTTGAAATCAGTTTCCTGCTCTTCTGCCTCGCTTTCAAGTCCGCTCGTTGCCTTCTCTCAACAGATTTTTGGATGATAGTTGTCCTTTATTACTCTGCCAGTTTGTGAATTGCTGTGCCCCTGAGCCCCATTTTTCAACTTGTTTTTTGTGAGCTGAACGCAAGTCCAAAATTTTGGTTCAGGAACTCTACTGGTACCCGGTGGATGGCTGAGACTTTGGTTAATTCTTCTTCCTGCCGGGTAATAAGAGTGACATGTGCCCATCCAAATGCCTAACAGGTAGTCTCTCATTGGTTCTCCCTCTTCCCTTCCATCCTCTGCCAAATTGGCAACCTGTGCGAACCAGGAGCTTAAAGGGCTGTCTCTCCAAGTTGGAAGATAGATAGTAAAGCAGTTGGAAAGTCAAACCAGAGCACCAGGAGAGGGACTACTCGTTGAGTTTTAGAAACCTTTTGTATTCGCAGTGTGTCCATTCTCTAGGTTTCCCGTACATGTTATAGCTGTAGTAATATTCCCTTCAACCTGGAGAGTTGGGACCCATGGAATGGGGGCCATGCATTTTTGCTTTAAAGGGTCTGCATTTGCTCATCCAATCTCACCAATCCTCTCAGTCCCAAGTGTCCAGCCTTATGCCACATCCAGCTGTCATTGTAGATAGGGTCATTCCAGGTTTCATCAGAGACCCTGAAGGAATTGTAAGAATTTCCCTGTTTTTTGTTTTGTTTTTGAAATTCCTTTTTATAGTGGGTTTGAGATGATTCTCGCTGCCATGTTTATGCCAGTCTAGACACACTTGATTCCCTTACGGAGACATATCAATACATAGGTTTTAAGATTTTTACTAGTCAGATCTATTCCTCTGCGGGAAATATGGGGTTTTGAGTCTCTTTCACTGAGGAAGGTGTAAGTCTTGGCTATTCCAAAGTTGGTTTTAGAAACGGTACCTGTGCTTATATCAAACTCTTGTTTTATGCATCACCCCACATCTCCTTCCACCATAAGCAGGCATAAGAGTGTTTTCTAAATGTGAGACTCTGTTCTCTTTCCTAACTCAGTTCATGTGTAACCATGTTTACAGGATCTTCATAAGTGATATCTTATGATAATTTTCTTTTTCTGTGTGACTTATTTCACTTAGAATCATCCTACCTGAATCCACTCACTTTGCTGCTACTGGTCTTATGACATTGATTTCATGGCTGTGGGATATTCTATCGTACGTAAGTACCACAATCTTTTAAACCATTTGTATATTTCCTGGGATATTTAAGGTGTACCCAAGTTGAGGTTCTTGTAAGCAGTGCAGCCCTAAGTTAGTGGGTGGCTCTGTCGTATTGAATTTCAGTTTTCCCAAGGTATATTCCCTAGAAAGGAAGTGCCCTTGGCTCTGTAGCTCTGTTGTTTACTTTTTTTAGGTAACTCAGTGCTCTCCTCCAGTGAGGCAGTTGGCAATTTACATCCCGCACATCAGCATAACAAGGCTCCCTCTTCTCCAGTGCCTGTCTTGCCTTTCTGGTTTTTACACATTTTGTGGATGTCCGTTTTGACAGGTGGGAAGTGACACTTCTTTGTAGTGCAGATTTGTGTTGCACGCTTGCTTGCTTGGCCAAAAAGGGCGTATGCATTTTCACCAGAATATATTCAGGAGAAATCGCATACGCCCATTTTGGCCCAGTGCATCATTGTCGAAGTTGTGTCCCTCTTCCTGTGCTTTGCAGGTGATTCCAACGTACCTCTTGAAATCTGTTTCCTGCTATTCTTCCTCGCTTTCATGTCCGCCTCGTTTCCTTTACTCAACAGATTTTTGGACGATAGTTGTCCTTTATTACTCTGCCAGTTTGTGAATTGCTTTGCCCCTGTTCTCCATTTTTCAACTCGTTTTTGTGAGCTGAACGCAAGTCCAAAATTTTGCTTCACGACCTATACTGGTTCCTGGTGGGTGGCTGAGAGTTTGGTTAATTCTTCTTCCTGCCGGCAAATTAGAGTGTCATTTGCCTGTCCAAATGCCTAACAGCTACTCTCTCTTTGGTTCTCCCTTTTCCCTTTCATCCTTAGCCAAATTGGCAACTAGTGGGAACCATGAGGTTAAAGGGGCTGTCTCTTCACGTTGGGAGATTTATAATAAAGTAGTTGGAAAGTCAAAACGGAGCACCAGGAGAGGGACTGTTCGTTGAGTTTTAGGAACCTTTTGTATTCACAGGGTGTCCACTCTCTTGGTTTCCCGTCCATGATATAGCTGTAGTAATATTACCTTCAACCAGGAGAGTTGGGACCCATCGAATTGGTGGCATGCATTAGGGCTTTAAATGGCCTGCATTTTCTCCGCCAATCTCACCAATCCCCTCAGTCCCATGTGTCCAGGCTTATGTCTCTTCCTGCTGTCGTTGTAGATTGTGTCATTCCAGGTTGCATCAGAGCCCTTGAAGGAATTGTTTAAGAATATCGATGTTTTTTTAATTTTTTTTTTTTTGAAATTCAGTTTTATAATGGGGTTGAGCTGATTTTCCCTTACTTGTTTTTGCCGGTCTAGACAAACTTGATTCCCTTACAGAGACATATAAATACATTGGTTTTAAAATTCTTACTAGTCAGATATATTCCTCTACTGGAAATAGGGATTTTGAGTCCCGTTCAGTACGGAAGAATTAGTTCTTGTCTATTCTATATTTGGATTATGGAACGGTACCTGTGCTAATATCAAACTCTGGTTTTGTGCATCTCCCCACCTCTCCTTTCCCCTTAAGCATGCATAAGAGTGTTTTCTAAATCTGAGACACTGTTCTATTTCCTAATACAGTTCATATGTAGCCATGTTTACATTCCAATCGTAAGTGATATCTTATGTCAGAATGCACCATGGCTCTTGTCATAATAATGCTCCATGACACCTGTCATCACATTGCACCATGCCTAGTTATCACAATGCTCCATTTCCCTTGTCATCACAATTCTCCTCGTCCTTGTCATCACGATGCTACATGACACTTCTCATCACAACATTACATGCTCTTGTCATTACAATGCTCCATGACCCCTGTCATCACAATGCTCCCTGACACCTGTCATCACAATGCTTCATGCCCCTTGTCATTACAGTGCTCCATGATGCTCGTCATCACAATTACCCAAGGTCTTCTCATCACAATGCTCCACGGTTTTGCCATCACAATGCTCCATGCCCTGGTCTTCTCACAGCTCAATGTCCCTTGTTGTCACAATTCTACTCGTCCTTGTCATCACAATGCTCCATGGTGCTTCTCATCACAATGTTATATGCCCTTGGCATCACAATACTCCATGCACTTGTCATCGCAATGCTCCATGACCCCTATCATAGGAAGCCCCATGTGCTTGTCATCACAATGTTTCACGACCTGGAAATAAAAATTATCAGTGGCCCTTGTCATCACAATGCTCCATGCCCTTGTCATCACAATGCTCCTTTACCTTTGTCACAACAATCCTCCATGACACTTGGCATCACAATGCTCCGTGCTATTGTCATCACAATGGAACATGAAATATGTCATCACAATGCTCCCTGACACCTGTCTTCACAATACTCCATGAACTTGTCATCACAATGCTCCATGCCCTTGTCATCACAATGTGCCATGCCCAATGTCATCACAATAATCCATGAAACATCTCAGACCAATGCTCCATGCCCCTTTTCATCACAATGCTCCATGAACCCTGTCATCACAATGCACCATGCCCATCATCATAATGCTTCATGCTATTGTCATCACAATGAAATCAAAATGCTCCATGACCTCTGTCATCACAATGCTCCAAACCCTTGTGATCACAATGTTCCATAACACTTGTGATCACAATGCCCCATGACGCTCGTCATCACAATTATCCATGGTCTTCTCATCACAATGCTCAATGACATTTGTCATCACAATGCTCAATACCCTTGTCATCACAATGCTCCCTGACACTTGTCGTCAGAATGCTCCTTGAACCCTTTCATGACAAGGCTCCATGCCTTTTTCATCACAATGATCCATGCCCTTTTCATCACGAGGCTCCAAGGCCCCTGCAATAACAATGCTCCTTGCCCTTGTCATCACAAAGCTCCATGACAAATGTCATGAGAATGCTCCATGGCCTTCTCATCACAATGCTCCATGGCATTGTCATCACAATGTTCCAAGACACCTGTAATCACAATGCTCCATTCCTCTTTTCATCAGAATGCTCCATGAGACTTGTCATCACAAGGATCCATGGTCTTCTCATCAAAATACTCCAGGACATTGTCATCAAAATGCTCCATTCCCTTATCATCACAATGCTCCATGACCCCTGTCATCACAATACTCCATGTACATTTTCAGCCCAATACTCCATGACCTTCTCACCATAATGCTCCATGCCACATATCATCACAATGCTCCATGACCACTGTCATCACAACGTCCATGACACCTGACAACACAATGATCCGGGACTCTTGTCCTCACAATGCTCCATTCCCTAGTCATCACAATTCTCCATGCCTGTGTCAGCAAAATGCTACATCACCTTGTCATCACAATGCTCCATGCACTTGTCATCACAATACTCCATTACCATTGTCATCACAATCCTCCCTGAAACTTGGGATCATATTGCTTCATGCCCTTGTCATCACAATGTTCCAAACCCTTGTGATCACAATGTTCTATAAAACTTGTCATCACAATGCTCCATGATGCCTGTCATGACAATACTCCAAGTCCTTATTGTCACAATGCTCCATGACCTTTGTCATCACAATGCTCAATACACTTGTCTTCACAATGCTCCCTGACACTTGTCATCAGAATGCTCCTTGAACACTGTCATGAAAAGGCTCCATGCCTTTTTCATCAGAATGCTCCATGCCCTTTTCATCACAACGCTCCATGTCATTGTCATCACAATACTCCACAAGCTTGTCATCAGAATGCTCCATGGCCCCTGTCATCACAAAGCTCCATACCCTTAGACATTACAGTGCTCCATGATGCTCGTCATCACAATTATCCATGGTCTTCCCATCAAAATGCTCCACGGTCTTGCCATCACAATCCTCCATGCCTTGGTCATCCCAAAGCTCCATGTCCCCAGTCATCACAATGCTCCATGACCCCTGTCATCACAATGCTCCATACCCCTTGTCATTAAAGTGCTCCATGACACTCGTCATCACAATTTCCCATGGTCTTCTCATCACAATCCTCCACGCACTTTTCATCAAAATGCTCCATGACCACTGACATCACAATGTTCCCTAACCCCTGTCATCAAAATGTTCCATGACCCTTTTCATCCAATTGCTCCATGACCCGGTCATCACAATGCTCCATTACCCTTTCATAAAAATGATCCATGACCCGTGCCATCACCATGTTCCACGGCCTTGTCATCACAAGGCTCCATGACCCTTGTCATCACAATGCTCCAAGACGCCTGTAATCACAATGCTCCATGCCACTTTTCATCTCAATGCTCCATGAACCCTGTCATCACAATGCACCATGCCGATCATCATAATGCTTCATGCTATTGCCATCACAATGAAATCAAACTTCTCCATGAACTCTGTCATCACAATGCTCCAAACCATTGTGATCACAATGTTCCATAACACTTGTCATCACAAGGCCCCATGACACTGGTCATCACAATTATCCATGGACTTCTCATCACAATGTTCCATGACCTTTGTCATCACAATTCTCAATACACTTGTCCTCACAATGCTCCCGGACACTTGTCGTCAGTATGCTCATTGAACCCTCTCATGACAAGTCTCCATGCCTTTTTCATCACAATGATCCATGCCCTTTTCATCACAATGCTCCATGCAATTGTCATCACAATACTCCACAAGATTGTCATCAGAAATCTGCGTGACACTTGTCATCACAATGATCCATGAACCCTGTCATCAAAATGTTCCGTGACACCTGTCATCACAATGCTCCATGCCCCTTGTCATTACAGTGCTCCATGATGCTCGTCATCACAATTATCCATGGTCTTCTCATCACAGTGCTCCACGGTCTTGCCATCACAATGCTCCATGCCTTTGTCATCACAATGCTCCATGTCCCCAGTCATCACAATGCTCCATGACCACTGTCATCACAATGCTCCATACCCCTTGTCATTAAATGGCTCCATGACACTCGTCATCACAATTTCCCATGGTCTTCTCATCACAATGCTCCACGTCTTTGTCTTCAAAATGCTCCATGACACTTGTCATCACTATGCTCCATGACCACTGTCATCACAATGCTCCATGACACCTGTCATCACAATGCTCCATACCCCTTGTCATTACAGTGCTCCGTGATGCTCGTCATCACAATTATCCATTGTCTTCTCATAAAACTGCTCCACGTTATTGCCATCACAATGCTCCATGCCATGGTCATCACAATGTTCCATGTCCCCTGTCATCACAATTCTCCACGTTCTCGGCATCACTATGCTCCATGATACTTCTCTTCACTGTGTTACATGCTTTTTCATCACAATTCTCAATGCACTTGTCATCGCAATTCTCCATGACCCCTGTCATAGCAAGCTCCATGTGATTGTCCTCATAATGCTTCATGAACTTGTCATCAAAATTCTCAATGGCCATTGTCATCCAATGCTCCATGACTCTTGTCATCACAATGCTCCAAGCCCTTTTCATCAAAATGCTCCGTTACCTTTGTCATCACAATCCTCCATGACACTTGGCATCACAATGCTCCTATCCATTGTCATCACAATGGACCATGACATATGTCATCACAGTGCTCCAACACCTGTCTTCACAGTACTCCATGACCTTCTCATCACAATGCTCGATGCCCTTGTCATCACAGTTCACCATGCCCACTGTCATCTCAATAATCCATGAAAATTGTCAGACAAATGCTCCATGCCCCTTTCATCACAATGCTCCATGCTATTTTATCACAATGCTCTATGACTCAGGTCATCACAATGCTCCCTGACTCCAGTCATCACAGTGCTTCATGACCTTTGTCATCACAATGATCCATGCCCTCGTCATCACAAGGCTCTGTGACAATTGTCACCACAATGCTCCATGAACATTTAATCACAATTCTCGGTGACCCTTGTCATCACAATGCTCCATGCCTTTGTCAGCACAATACTCCATGACCCATGGCATCACAATGTGTCATGCCCTTGTCATCACAATGCTCCACATCGTTGTCATCACAATGCTCCATAAACCTTGTCATCACAGTGTTCCATGCATTTGTCAGCACAATGCTCCTGACCCATGTCATCACAAAGTGCAATGCGTTTGTCATCACAATGCTCCACAAGTTTGTCATCACAATGCTCCATGCTCATCTCATCAAAATGCTCTCTCACCACTGATATCACAATGTTCCATCGCTAATCATCACAATACTCCCACACCCCTGTCATTACAATGTTCCATGACCCTTGTCACAACAGTGCTACATGCCCTTATCATCACAATGCTCCATGACACTTGACATCACAATGTTCCATAACCCCTGTCATCACAATGCTCCTTGACCCTTTTCATCACAATGCTCCACGACCCCTAACATCACAATGTTCCATAAACACTGTCATCAAAATGTTTCATGACAATTTCATCCAACTGCTCCATGACCCTGTCATCACAATGCTCCCAGCCCTTCTCATCACAATGCACCACACACTTGTCATCAAAATGCTCCATGGCCAATGTAATCACAAAGCTCCATGACCTTTGGCATCACAATGCTCCATGCCATTGTCATCACAAAGTTCCATGAAAACTCTCATCACATTGCTCCATGGTGTTGTCATCACAAAGCTCCATGATGCTTGTCATCAAAATGCTCGATGCACTTCTCATCACAATGCACCATGCCTTTGTCATTGCAATCCTCCAAGACACATGTATCACTGAGTTCCGTGCACTTGTCATCAAAATGCTCCATGCCCACTCTCATCACAATAATCCATGAAAATTTTCAGAACAATGCTCCATGCCCTTGTCATCACAATGCTCCATTACACCTGTCATAACAATGCTCCATGACCCCTGCCTTTGTCATCACAAGACTCCATGTCCCTTGTCATCACAATGCTCCAAGACCCCTGTAATCACAATGCTCCATGCCCATGTCATCACAAAGCTCCCTGACGCATGTCATCAGAATGCTCCATGGCCTTCTCATCACAATGCTCCATGCCCAATTCATCACAATGCTCCAAGACCCCTGTAATAACAATACCCCTTGCCAGTTTTCATCTCAATGCTCCATGAACCCTGTCATCACAATGCACCATGCCCATCATAATAATGCTACATGCTATTGTCATCATAGTGAAATCAAAATTCCCCACGACCTCTGTCATCACAATGCTCCAAACCCCACTGATCACAATGTTCCATAAAACTCTTCATCACAATGCCCCATGATGCTGGTTATAACAGTTATCCATGGACTTCTCATCACAATGCTCCATGACCCCTGACATCACAATGTTCCATAAACACTGTCATCAAAATATTTCATGACAATTTCATCCAATTGCTCCATGACCCTGTCATCACAATGCTCCCTGCCCTTCTCATCACAATGCACCACACACTTGTCATCAAAATGCTCCATGGCCTATGGCATCACAAAGCTCCATGACACTTGGCATCACAATGCTGCATGCCATTGTCATCACAAAGCTCCATGAAATCTCTCATCACATTGCTCCATGACGTTGTCATCACAAAGCTCCATGACGCTTGTCATCACAATGCTCGATGCCTTTCTCATCACAATGCACCATGCCTTTGTCATTGCAATCCTCCAAGACACATGTATCACTGTGTTCCGTGCACTTGTCATCACAATGCTCCATGCCCACTCTCATCACAATAATCCATGAAACTTTTCAGACCAATGCTCCATGCCCTTGTCATCACAATGCTCCATTATAACTGTCATAACAATGCTCCATGACCCCTGCCATCACAATGTTCCACGGCTTTGTCATCGCAAGACTCCATGACCCTTGTCATCACAATGCACCAAGACTCCTGTAATCACAATGCTCCATGCCCATGTCATCACAAAGCTCCCTGACGCATGTCATCAGAATGCTCCATGGCCTTCTCATCACAATGCTCCATGCCCTTTTCATCACAATGCTCCAGGACCCCTGTAATAGCAATACTCAATGCCACTTTTCATCTCAGTGCTCCATGAACCCTGTCATCACAATGCACCATGCCCATCATCATAATGCTTCATGCTATTGTCATCACAATGAAATCAAAATTCTCCATGACCTCTGTCATCACAATACTCCAAATCCCTGTGATCACAATGTTCCATAAAACTTGTCATGACAACGCCCCATGATGCTGGTTACCACAATTATCCATGGACTTCTCATCACAATGCTCCATGACCTTTGTCATCACAATTCTCAATACACTTGTCATCACAATGCTCCCTGGAACTTGTCATCAGTATGCTCATTGAAAACTGTCATGACAAGTCTCCATGCACTTTTCATCACAATGATCCATGCCCTTTTCATCACAATGCTCCATGCCATTGTCATCACAATACTCCACAAGCTTGTCATCAGAATGCTCCGGGACACTTGTCATCACAATGATCAATGAACCCTGTCATCAAAATGTTCCATGACACTTGTCATCACAATGCTCCATGCCCCTTGTCATTACAGTGCTCCATGATGCTCGTCATCACAATTATCCATGGTCTTCTCATCACAGTGCTCCACTGTCTTGCCATCACAATGCTCCATGACCTGGTTATCACAATGCTCCATGTCCCCAGTCATCACAATGCTCCATGACCCCTGTCATCACAATACTCCATACCCCTTTTCATTACAGTGCTCCATGACGCTCGTAATCACAGTTATCCATGCTCTTCTCATCACAATGCTCCACGCCCTTGTCATCAAAATGCTCCATGACAGTTGTCATCACAACGCTCCATGACCACTGTCATCACAATGCTCCATGACCCCTGTCATCACAATGCTCCAAACCCCTTGTCATTACAGTGCTCCATGACGCTTGTCATCACAATTATCCATGGTCTTCTCATCACAATGCTCCACGGTCTTGCCATCACAATGCTCCATGCCCTGGTCATCACACTGCTCCATGTCCCTGTCATCACAATTCTCCACGTTTTTGGCATCAGAATGCTCCATGACACTTCTCATCAAAGTGTTACATGCTTTGTCATCACAATTCTCAATGCACTTGTCATTGCAATGCTCCATGACCCCTGTCATAGCAAGCTCCATGTGCTTGTCATCACAATACTCCATGTGCTTGTCGTCACAAAGCTCCATGACCTTTGTCATCACAAGGCTCCCTGACACTTGTTCGCAGAATGCTCCTTGAAACCTGTCATGAAAAGGCTCAATGCCTTTTTCATCACAAAGCCCCATGTCGTTTTCTTCACAATGCTCCATGCCATTGTCATCAAACTACTCCACAAGATTGTCATCAGAATGCTCCCTGACCCTTGTCATCACAATGCTCCATGACCCCTGTTATCACAATGCTCCATACCCCTTGTCATTACAGTGCTCCATGACGCTCGTCATCACAGTTACCCATGGTCTTCTCATCACAATGCTCCACGGTCTTGCCATCAAAATGCTCCATGCCTTGGTCATCACAATGCTCCCTGTCCCGTGTCATCACAATTCTCCACGTTCTTGGCATCACTATGCTCCATGACACTTCTCATCACAGTGTTACATGCTTTGTCATCACAATTCTCTATGCACTTGTCATCGCAATGCTCCATGATCCCTGTCATAGCAAGCTCCATGTGCTTGTCATCACAATGCTTCATGAACTGGTCATCAAAATTCTCAATGGCCCTTGTCATCACAATGCTCCATGGCCTTGTCATCACAAAGCTCCATGACCCTTGTCATCACAATGCTCCAAGCCCTTGTCATCAAAATGCTCCATTACCTTTGTCATCACAATCCTCCATGACACTTGGCATCACAATGCTCCATTCCATTGTCATCGCAATGACGATGACATACCTCATCACAATGCTCCCTGACACCTGTCTTCACAATACTCCATGACCTTCTCATCACAATGCTCCATGACCTTTGTCATCACAATTCTCAATACACTTGTCATCACAATGCTCCTTGGAACTTGTCATCAGTATGCTCATTGAAAACTGTCATGACAAAACTCCATGCCCTTTTCATCACAATGATCCATGCCCTTTTCATCACAATGCTCCATGCCATTGTCATCACAATACTCCACAAGCTTGTCATCAGAATGCTCCATGACACTTGTCATCACAATGATCCATGAACCCTGTCATCAAAATATTCCATGACACCTGTCATCACAATGCTCCATGCCCCTTGTCATTACAGTGCCCCATGATGCTCGTCATCACAATTATCCATGGTCTTCTCATCACAGTGCTCCACTGTCTTGCCATCACAATGCTCCATGACCTGGTTATCACAGTGCTCCATGTCCCCAGTCATCACAATGCTCCATGACCCCTGTCATCACAATACTCCATATCCCTTTTAATTACAGTGCTCCATGATGCTCGTAATCACAGTTATCCATGCTCTTCTCATCACAATGCTCCACGACCTTGTCATCAAAATGCTCCATGACACTTGTCATCACAATGCTCCATGACCCCTGTCATCACAATGCTCCATGACCCCTGTCATCACAATGCTCCAAACCCCTTGTCATTACAGTGCTCCATGACGCTTGTCATCACAATTATCCATGGTCTTCTCATCACAATGCTCCACGGTCTTGCCATCACAATGCTCCATGCCCTGGTCATCACACAGCTCCATATCCCTGTCATCACAATTCTCCATGTTCTTGGCATCAGAATGCTCCATGACACTTCTCATCAAAGTGTTACATGCTTTGTCATCACAATTCTCAATGCACTTGTCATCGCAATGCTCCATGACGCCTGTCATAGCAAGCTCCATGTGCTTGTCATCACAATACTCCATGTGCTTGTCGTCACAATGCTCCATGACCTTTGTCATCACAAGGCTCCCTGACACTTGTTCTCAGAATGCTCCTTGAAACCTGTCATGAAAAGGCTCCATGCCTTTTTCATCACAATGCCCCATGTCGTTTTCTTCACAATGCTCCATGCCATTGTCATCAAAATACTCCACAAGCTTGTCATCAGAATGCTCCCTGACCATTGTCATCACATTGCTCCATGACCCCTGTTATCACAATGCTCCATACCCCTTGTCATTACAGTGCTCCATGACGCTCGTCATCACAGTTACCCGTGGTCTTCTCATCACAATGCTCCAAGGTCTTGCCATCACAATGCTCCATGCCTTGGTCATCACAATGCTCCATGTCCCGTGTCATCACAATTCTCCACGTTCTTGGCATCACTATGCTCCATGACACTTCCATCACAGTGTTACATGCTTTGTCATCACAATTCTCTATGAACTTGTCATCGCAATGCTCCATGATCCCTGTCATAGCAAGCTCCATGTGCTTGTCATCACATTGCTTCATGAACTGTTCATCAAAATTCTCAATGGCCCTTGTCATCACAATGCTCCATGCCCTTGTCATCACAAAGCTCCATGACCCTTGTCATCACAATGCTCCAAGCCCTTGTCATCAAAATGCTCCATTACCATTGTCACCACAATCCCCCATGACACTTGGCATCACAATGCTCCATTCCATTGTCATCGCAATGACCATGACATATCTCATCACAATGCTCCCTGACACCTGTCTTCACAATACTCCATGACCTTCTCATAACAATGCTCCATGCCCTTGTCATCACAATGCGCCATGTCCACTCTCATCACAATAGTCCATGAAATTTGTCAGACCAATGCAACATGCCCCTGTCATCACAATGCTCCATGCACTTTCATCACAATGCTCTATGACCCCTGTCATCACAATGCACCGTGACTACAGTCATCACAGTGCTTCATGACCATTGTCACCACAATGCTCCATGAACATATCATCACAATGCTCCGTGACCCTAGTCACCAAAATGCTCCATGCCTTTGTCAGCACAATACTCCATGACCCATGGCATCACAATGTGCCATGCGCTTGTCATCCCAATGCTCCACATCGTTTTCATCACAATGCTCCATAAACCTTGTCATCAAAATGATCCATGCGTTTGTCAGCACAATGCGCCATGACCCATATCATAACAATGTGCCATGCGTTTGTCATCACATTGCTCCACAACCTTGTTATCACAATGCTCCATGCACTTCTCATCAACATGATCTCTCACCAATGATATCACAATGTTCCTTAACTAATCATCTCAATACTCCCTCACACCTGTCATCACAATGTTCCATAACCCTTGTCACAACAATGCTACATGCACTTATCATCACAATGCTCCATGCCCCTGACATCACAATGTTCCATAACCCCTGTCATCACAATGCTCCATGACCCTTTTCATCACAATGCTCCATGACCCCTGACATCACAATGTTCCATAAACACTGTCATCAAAATGTTCCATGACCATTTCATCCAATTGCTCCATGACCCTGTCATCACAATGCTCCCTGCCCTTCTCATCACAATGCACCACACCCTTGTCATCATTATGCTCCATGGCCTATGTCATCACAAAGCTCCATGACCCTTGGCATCACAATGCTGCATGCCATTGTTATCACAAAGCTCCATGAAACCTCTCATCACATTGCTCCATGACGTTGTCATCACAAAGCTCCATGACGCTTGTCATCACAATGCTCGATGCCCTTCTCATCACAATGCACCATGCCTTTGTCATTGCAATCCTCCAAAACACATGTATCACTGTGTTCCGTGCACTTGTCATCACAATGCTCCATGCCCACTCTCATATCAATAATCCATGAAACTTTTCAGACCAATGCTCCATGCCCTTGTCATCACAATGCTCAATTATAACTGTCATAACAATGCTCCATGACCCCTGCCATCACAATGTTCCACGGCTTTGTCATCGCAAGACTCCATGACCCTTGTCATCACAATGCTCCAAGACCCCTGTAATCACAATGCTCCATGCCCATGTCATCACAAAGTTCCCTGACGCATGTCATCAGAATGCTCCATGGCCTTCTCATCACAATGCTCCATGCCTTTCTGTTCAGAATGCACCATGCCTTTGTCATTGCAATCCTCCAAGACACATGTATCACTGTGGTCCTTGCCCTTGTCATCACAATGCTCCATGCCCACTCTCATCACAATAATCCATGAAACATTTCAGACCAATGCTCCATGCCCTTGTCATCACAATGCTCCATTAACCCTGTCATAACAATGCTCCATGACTCCTGCCATCACAATGTTCTACAGCTTTGTCATCGCAAGACTCCATGACCCTTGTCATCACAATGCTCCATGACCCCTCTAATCACAATGCTCCATGCCCATGTCATCACAAAGCTCCCTGACACATGTCATCAGAATTCTCCATGGCCTTCTCATCACAATGCCCCATGTCCTTTTCATAACAATGCTCCAAGACCCCTGTAATAACAATACTCCATGCCACTTTTCATCTCAGTGCTCCATGAACCCTGTCATCACAATGCAACATGCCCATCATCATAATGCTTCATGCTATTGTCATCACAATGAAATCAATATTCTCCATGACCTCTGTCATCACAGTGCTCCAAACCCCTGTGATCCCAATGTTCCATAAAACTTGTCATCACAACGCCCCATGATGCTGGTTACCACAATTATCCATGGACTTGTCATCACAATGCTCCATGACCTTTGTCATCACAACTCTCAATACACTTGTCATCACAATGCTCCCTGGAACTTGTCATCAGTATGCTCATTGAAAACTGTCATGACAAGTCTCCATGCACTTTTCATCACAATGCTCCATGCCATTGTCATCACAATACTCCACAAGCTTGTCATGGAATGCTCCGTGACACTTGTCATCACAATGATCCATGAACCCTCTCATCAAAATGTTCCATGACACCTGTCATCACAATGCTCCATGCCCCTTGTCATTACAATGCTCCATGATGCTTGTCATCACAATTATCCATGGTCTTCTCATCACAGTGCTCCACTGTCTTGCCATCACAATGCTCCATGACCTGGTTATCACAATGCTCCATGTCCCCAGTCATCACAATTCTCCATGACCCCTGTCATCACAATACTCCATACCCCTATTCATTACAGTGATCCATGACGCTCGTAATCACAATTAGCCATGGTCTTCTCATCACAATGCTCCACGCCCTTGTCATCAACACGCTCCATGACACTTATCATCACAATGCTCCATGCCCACTGTCATCACAATGCTCCATGACGCCTGTCATCACAATGCTCCACACCCCTTGTCATTACAGTGCTCCATGACGCTTGTCATCACAATTATCCATGGTCTTCTCATCACAATGCTCCACGGTCTTGCCATGAAAATGCTCCATGCCAAGGTCATCACACTGCTCCATGTCCCTGTCATCACAATTCTCCACGTTCTTGGCATCACTCGGCTCCATGACACTTCTCCTCAAAGTGTTAAATGCTTTGTCATCACAATTCTCTATGCCCTTGTCATCGCAATGCTCCATGACCCCTGTCATAGCAAGCTCCATGTGCTTTTCATCACAATACTCCATGTGCTTGTCGTCACAATGCACCATGACCTTTGTCATCACAATGCACCCTGTCACTTGTTGTCAGAATGCTCCTTGAAACGTGTCATGAAAAGGCTCCATGCCTTTTTCATCACAATGCCCCATGCCGTTTTCTTCACAATGCTCCATGCCTTTGTCATCAAAATACTCCACCAGCTTGTCATCAGAATATTCCCTGACCATTATCATCACAATGCTCCAAGACCCCTGTTATCACAATGCTCCATACCCCCTGTCATTACAGTGCTCCATGATGCTCGTCATCACAGTTACCCGTGGTCTTCTCATCACAATGCTCCACGGTCTTGCCATCACAATGCTCCAAGCCCTGGTCATCACAATGCTCCAGGTACCGTGTCAGCACAATTCTCACGTACTTGGCATCACTATGCTCCATGACACTACTCATCACAGTGTTACATGCTTTGTCATCACAATTCTCTCTGCACTTGTCATCGCAATACTCCATGATCCCTGTCATAGCAAGCTCCATGTGCTTGTCATCACAATGCTTCATGAACTGGTCATCAAAATTCTCAATGGCCCTTGTCATCACAATGCTCCATGCCCTTGTCATCAAAATGCTCCATTACCTTTGTCATCACCATCCTCCATGACACTTGGCCTCACAATGCTCCATTCCATTGTCATCGCAATGACCATGACATATCTCATCACAATGCTCCCTGACACCTGTCTTCAGAAAACTCCATGACCTTCTCATCACAATGCTCCATGCCCTTGTCATCACAATGCGCCATGCCCATTCTAATCACAATAGTCCATGAAATTTGTCAGACCAATGCAACATGCCCCTGTCATCACAATGCTCCATGCACTTTCATCACAATGCTCTATGACCCCTGTCATCACAATGCTCCATGACTCCAGTCATCACAATGCTTCATGACATTTGTCACCACAATGCTCCATGAACGTTTCATAACAATGCTCCGTGACCATAGTGATCACAATGCTTCATGACTTTGTCAGCACAATACTCCATGACCCATGGCATCACAATGCGCCATGCGCTGGTCATCACAATGCTCCACATCGTTGTCATCACAAAGCTCCATAAACCTTGTCATCACAATGCTCCATGCGTTTGTCAGCACAATGCTCCATGACCCATATCATCACAATGTGCCATGAGTTTGTCATCAAAGTGCTCCACAACCTTGTTATCACAATGCTCCATGCACTTCTCATCAAAATGCTCTCTCACCAATGATATCACAATGTTCCAGCACTAATCATCTCAATACTCCCTCACACCTGTCATCACAATGTTCCATAACCCTTGTCACAACAATGCTACATGCACTTATCATCACAATGCTCCATGCCTATGACATCACAATGTTCCATAACCCCTGTCATCACAATGCTCCATGACCCTTTTCATCACAATGCTCCATGACCCCTGACATCACAATGTTCCATAATCACTGTCATCAAAATGTTCCATGACCATTTCATCCAATTGCTCCATGACCCTGTCATCACAATGCTCCCTGCCCTTCTCATCACAATGCACCACACCCTTGTCATCAAAATGCTCCATGGCCTATATCATCACAAAGCTCCATGAAACCTCTCATCACATTGCTCCATGACGTTGTCATCACAAAGCTCCATGACGCTTGTCATCACAATGGTCGATGCCCTCCTCATCACAATGCACCATGCCTTTGTCATTGCAATCCTCCAAGACACATGTATCACTGTGTTCCGTGCACTTGTCATCACAATTCTCCATACCCACTCTCATCACAATAATCCATGAAACTTTTCAGACCAATGCTCCATGCCCTTGTCATCACAATGCTCCATTACCACTGTCATAACAATGCTCCATGACCCCTGCCATCACAATGTTCCACGGCTTTGTCATCGCAACACTCCATGAACCTTGTCATCACAATGCTCCAAGATCCCTGTAATCACAATGCTCCCTGCCCATGTCATCACAAAGCTCCCTGACGCATGTCATCAGAATGCTCCATGGCCTTCTCATCACAATGCTCCATGCCCTTCTCATCAGAATGCACCATGCCTTTGTCATTACAATCCTCCAAGACACATGTATCACTGTGTTCCGTGCCCTTGTCATCACAATGCTCCATGCCCACTCTCATCACAATAATCCATGAAACTTTTCAGACCAATGCTCCATGCCCTTGTCATCACAATGCTCCAAGACCCCTGTAATCACAATGCTCCATGCCCATGTCATCACAAAGCTCCCTGACGCATGTCATCAGAATGCTCCATGGCCTTCTCATCACAATGCTCCATGCCCTTTTCATCACAATGCTCCAAGACCCCTGTAATAACAATACTCAATGCCACTTTTCATCTCAGTGCTCCATGAACCCTGACATCACAATGCACCATGCCCATCATCATAATGCTTCATGCTATTGTCATCACAATGAAATCAAAATTCTCCATGACCTCTGTCATCACAATGCTCCAAACCCCTGTGATCACAATGTTCCATAAAACTTGTCATCACAACGCCCTATGATGATGGTTACCACAATTATCCATGGACTACTCATCACAATGCTCCATGACCTTTGTCATCACAACTCTCAATACACTTGTCATCACAATGCTCCCTGGAACTTGTCATCAGTATGCTCATTGAAAACTGTCATGACAAGTCTCCATGCACTTTTCATCACAATGCTCCATGCCATTGTCATCACAATACTCCACAAGCTTGTCATCAGAATGCTCCGTGACACTTGTCATCACAATGATGCATGAACCCTGTCATCAAAATATTCCATGACACCTGTCATCACAATGCTCCATGCCCCTTGTCATTACAATGCTCCATGATGCTTGTCATCACAATTATCCATGGTCTTCTCATCACAGTGCTCCACTGTCTTGCCATCACAATGCTCCATGACCTGGTTATCACAATGCTCTATGTCCCCAGTCATCACAATGCTCCATGACCCCTGTCATCACAATACTACATACCCCTATTCATTACAGTGATCTATGATGCTCGTAATCACAATTAGCCATGGTCTTCTCATCACAATGGTCCACGCCCTTGTCATCAACACGCTCCATGACACTTGTCATCACAATGCTCCATGCCCACTGTCATCACAATGCTCCATGACGCCTGTCATCACAATGCTCCACACCCCTTGTCATTACAGTGCTCCATGACGCTTGTCATCACAATTATCCATGGTCTTCTCATCACAATGCTCCACGGTCTTGCCATGAAAATGCTCCATGCCAAGGTCATCACACTGCTCCATGTCCCTGTCATCACAATTCTCCACGTTCTTGGCATCACTCTGCTCCATGACACTTCTCATCAAAGTGTTAAATGCTTTGTCATCACAATTCTCTATGCCCTTGTCATCGCAATGCTCCATGACCCCTGTCATAGCAAGCTCCATGTGCTTTTCATCACAATACTCCATGTGCTTGTCGTCACAATGCACCATGACCTTTGTCATCACAATGCACCCTGACACTTGTTGTCAGAATGCTCCTTGAAACCTGTCATGAAAAGGCTCCATGCCTTTTTCATCACAATGCCCCATGCCGTTTTCTTCACAATGCTCCATGCCTTTGTCATCAAAATACTCCACCAGCTTGTCATCAGAATATTCCCTGACCATTATCATCACAATGCTCCAAGACCCCTGTTATCACAATGCTCCATACCCCCTGTCATTACAGTGCTCCATGATGCTCGTCATCACAGTTACCCGTGGTCTTCTCATCACAATGCTCCACGGTCTTGCCATCACAATGCTCCAAGCCCTGGTCATCACAATGCTCCATGTCCCGTGTCAGCACAATTCTCCACGTTCTTGGCATCACTATGCTCCATGACACTACTCATCACAGTGTTACATGTTTGTCATCACAATTCTCTCTGCACTTGTCATCGCAATACTCCATGATCCCTGTCATAGCAAGCTCCATGTGCTTGTCATCACAATGCTTCATGAACTGGTCATCAAAATTCTCAATGGCCCTTGTCATCACAATGCTCCATGCCCTTGTCATCAAAATGCTCCATTACCTTTGTCATCACCATCCTCCATGACACTTGGCCTCACAATGCTCCATTCCATTGTCATCGCAATGACCATGACATATCTCATCACAATGCTCCCTGACACCTGTCTTCAGAATACTCCATGACCTTCTCATCACAATGCTCCATGCCCTTGTCATCACAATGCGCCATGCCCACTCTCATCACAATAGTCCATGAAATTTGTCAGACCAATGCAACATGCCCCTGTCATCACAATGCTCCATGCACTTTCATCACAATGCTCTATGACCCCTGTCATCACAATGCTCCATGACTCCAGTCATCACAATGCTTCATGACATTTGTCACCACAATGCTCCATGAACATTTCATCACAATGCTCCGTGACCATAGTGATCACAATGCTCCATGCCTTTGTCAGCACAATACTCCATGACCCATGGCATCACAATGCGCCATGCGCTTTTCATCACAATGCTCCACATCGTTGTCATCACAATGCTCCATAAACCTTGTCATCACAATGCTCCATGCGTTTGTCAGCACAATGCTCCATGACCCATATCATCACAATGTGCCATAACCCTTGTCATCACAATGCTCCATGACCCTTTTCATCACAATGCTCCATGACCACTGACATCACAATGTTCCATAAACAGTGTCATCAAAATGTTCCATGACCATTTCATCCAATTGCTCCATGACCCTGTCATCACAATGCTCCCTGCCCTTCTCATCTCAATGCACCACACCCTTGTCATCAAAATGCTCCATGGCCTATGTCATCACAAAGCTCCATGACCCTTGGCATCACAATGCTCCATGCCATTGTCATCACAAAGCTCCATGAAACCTCTCATCACATTGCTCCATGACATTTTCATCACAAAGCTTCATGACGCTTGTCATCACAATGCTCAATGCCCTTCTCATCACAATGCACCATGCCTTTGTCATTGCAATCCTCCAAGACACATGTATCACTGTGTTCCGTGCACTTGTCATCACAATGCTCCATGCCCACACTCATCACAATAATCCATGAAACATTTCATACCAATGCTCCATGCCCTTGTCATCAAAATGCTCCAATACCACTGTCATAACAATGCTCCATGACCCCTGCCATCACAATGTTCCACGGCTTTGTTATCGCAAGACTCCATGACCCTTGTCATCACAATGCTCCAAGACCCCTGTAATCACAATGCTCCATGCCCATGTCATCACAAAGCTCCCTGACGCATGTCATCAGAGTGCTCCATGGCCTTCTCATCACAATGCTCCATGCCCTTCTCATCAGAATGCACCATGCCTTTGTCATTGCAATCCTCCAAGGAACATGTATCACTGTGTTCCGTGCCCTTGTCATCACAATGCTCCATGCCCACTCTCATCACAATAATCCATGAAATTTGTCAGACCAATGCTCCATGCCCTTCTCATCACAATGCTCCATTACCCCTGTCATAACAATGCTCCATGACCCCTGCCATCACAATGTTCTATGGCTTTGTCATCGCAAGACTCCATGACCCTTGTCAACACAATACTCCAAGACCCCTGTAATCACAATGATCCATGCCCATGTCATCACAAAGCTCCCTGACACATGTCATCACAATGCTCCATGCCCTTTTCATCACAATGCTCCCAGACCCCTGTAATAACAATACTCCATGCCACTTTTCATCTCAATGCTCCATGAACCCTGTCATCACAATGCACCATGCCCATCATCCTAATGCTTCATGCTATTGTCATCACAATGAAATCAAAATTCTCCATGACCTCTGTCATCACAATGCTCCAAAGCCCTGTGATCACAATGTTCCATAAAACTAGTCATCACAACGCCCATGATGCTGGTTACCGCAATAATCCATGGACTTGTCATCACAATGCTCCATGAACTTTGTCATCACAATTCTCAATACACTTGTCATCACAATGCTCCCTGGAACTTGTCATCAGTACACTAATTGAAAACTCCTCATGACAAGTCTCCATGCCCTTTTCATCACAATGATCCATTCCCTTTTCATCACAATGCTCCATGCCATTGTCATCACAATACTGCACAAGGTTGTCATCAGAATGCTCCGTGACACTTGTCATCACATTGATCCATGAACCCTGTCATCAAAATGTTCCATGACACCTGTCATCACAATGCTCCATGCCCCTTGTCATTACAGTGCTCCATGATGCTCGTCATCACAATTATCCATGGTCTTCTCATCACAGTGCTCCACTGTCTTGCCATCACAATGCTCCATGACATGGTTATCACAATGCTCCATGTCCCCAGTCATCACAATGCTCCATGACACCTGTCATCACAATACTCCATACCCCTTTTCATTACAGTGCTCCATGACGCTCGTAATCACAATTATCCCTGCTCTTCTCATCACAATGCTCCACGCCCTTGTCATCAACATGCTCCATGACACTTGTCATCACAATGCTCCATGACCGCTGTCATCACAATGCTCCATGACCCCTGTCATCACAATGCTCCACACCCCTTGTCATTACAGTGCTCCATGACGCTTGTCATCACAATTATCCATGGTCTTCTCATCACAATGCTCCACGGTCTTGCCATCACAATGCTCTATGCTCTGGTCATCACATTGCTCCATGTCGCTGTCATCACAATTCTCCACGTTCTTGGCATCACTATGCTCCATGACACTTCTCATCAAAGTGTTACATGCTTTCTCATCACAATTCTCTATGCACTTGTCATCACAATGCTCCATGACCCCTGTCATAGCAAGCTCCATGTGCTTTTCATCACAATACTCCATGTGCTTGTCGTCACAATGCTCCATGACATTTGTCATCACAAGTCACCCTGACACTTGTTGTCAGAATGCTCCTTGAAACCTGTCATGAAAAGGCTCCATGCCTTTTTCATCACAATGCCCCATGCCGTTTTCTTCACAATGCTCCATGCCATTGTCATCAAAATACTCCACAAGTTTGTCATCAGAGTGCTCCCTGACCCTTGTCATCACAATGCTTCTTGACCCCTGTTATCACAATGCTCCATACCAATTGTCATTACAGTGCTCCATGACGCTCGTCATCACAGTTACCCGTGGCCTTCTCATCACAATGCTCCACGGTCTTGCCATCACAATGCTCCATGCCATGGTCATCACAATGCTCCATGCCCTGGTCATCACAATGCTCCATTCCCCGTGTCATCACATTTCTCCACGTTCTTGGCATCACTATGCTCCATGACACTTCTCATCACAGTGTTACGTGCTTTGTCATCACAATTCTCTTTGCACTTGTCATCGCAATTCTCCATGATCCCTGTCATAGCAAGCTCCATGTGCTTCTCATCACAATGCTTCATGAACTGGTCATCGAAATTCTCAATGGCCCTTGTCATCACAATGCTCCATGCCCTTGTCATCAAAATGCTCCATGACCTTTGTCATCACCATCCTCCATGACACTTGGCATCACAATGCTCCATTCCATTGTCATCGCAATGACCATGACATATCTCATCACAATGCTCCCTGACACCTGTCTTCACAATACTCCATGACCTTCTCATCACAATTCTCTATGCCCTTGTCATCACAATGCGCCATGCCCACTCTCATCACAATAGTCCATGAAATTTGTCAGACCAATGCAACATGCCCCTGTCATCACAATGCTCCATGCAATTTCATCACAATGCTCTATGACCCTTGTCATCACAATGCTCCGTGACTCCAGTCATCACAATGCTTCATGACCATTGTCACCACAATGCTCCATGAACATTTCATCACAATGCTCCGTGACCCTAGTCATCACAATGGTCCATGCCTTTGTCAGCACAATACTCCATGACACATGGCATCACAATGCGCCATGCGCTTGTCATCACAATGCTCCACATCGTTGTCAGCACAATGCTCCATGACCCATATCATCACAATGTGCCATGCGTTTGTCATCACAGTGCTCCACAACCTTGTTATCACAATGCTCCATGCACTTCTCATCAAAATGCTCTCTCACCAATGATATCACAATGTTCCATCACTAATCATCTCAATACTCCCTCACGCCTGTCATCACAGTGTTCCATAACCCTTGTCACTACAGTGCTACATGCACTTATCATCACAATGCTCCATGCCCCTGACATCACAATGTTCCATAACCCCTGTCATCAAAATATTCCATGACCCTTTTCATCCAATTGCTCCATGACCCTGTCATCACAATGATCCGTGCCCTTCTCATCACAATGCACCACGCACTTGTCATCAAAATGCTCCATGGCCTATGTCATCACAAAGCTCCATGACCTTGGCATCACAATGCTGCATGCCATTGTCATCACAAAGCTCAATGAAACTTCTCATCACATTGATCCATGACATTGTCATTCACAAAGCTCCATGACGCTTGTCATCACAATTCTCCATGCCCTTGTCATTGCAATCCTCCATGACACATGTATCACTGTGTTCCGTGCCCTTGTCATCACAATGCTCGATGCCCACTCTCATCACAATAATCCATGAAACTTTTCAGACCAATGTTCCATGTCCTTGTCATCACAATGCTCCATTACTCCTGTCATAAAAATGATCCATGACCCGTGCCATCACCATGTTCCACGGCCATGTCCTCACAAGGCTCCATGACCCTTGTCATCACAGTGTTCCAAGACACCTGTAATCACAAAGCTCCATGCCCCTCTTCATCTCAATGCTCCATGAACCCTGTCATCACAATGCACCATGCCAATAATCATAATGCTTCATGCTATTGCCATCACAATGAAATCAAAATTCTCCATGACTTCGTCATCACAATGCTCCAAACCCTTGTGATCACAGTGTTCAATAACACATATCATCACAACACCCCATGACGCTCATCATCACAATTATCCATGGTCTTCTCATCACAGTGCTCCATGACCTTTGTCATCACAATGCTCAATACACTTGTTATCACAATGCTCCCTGACACTTGTCATCAGTATGCTCCTTGAACCCTGACATGAAAAGGCTCCATGTCTTTTTCATAACAATGATCCATGCCCTTTTCATCACAATGCTTCAAGACCCCTGTAATCACAATGTTCCATGCCCTTGTCATCACAAATCTCCATGACGCATTTCAGAATGCTCCATTGCCTTCTCATCACAATGCTCCATGCCCTTGTCATCACAATGCTCCAAGACCACTGTAATCACAATGTTCCATGCCCCTTTTCATCAGAATGCTCCATGAGACTTTTCATTACAAGGCTCCATGGTCTTCTCATCACAGTGCTCCTGGAACTTGTCATCACAGTGCTCAATTTCGTTGTCATCACAATGCTCCATGACCCCTGTCATCACATTACTCCATGAATATTTTCAGCCCAATGCTCCATGGCCTTGTCATCACAATGCTCCATTACCCCTGTCATAACAATGCTCCATGACCCCATCCATCACCATGTTCCACGGCCTTGTCATCACAAGGCTCCATGACTCTTGTCATCACAATGCTCCAATACCCTTGTAATCACCATGCTCCATGCCCCTTTTCATCTCATTGCTCCATGAACCCTGTCATCACAATGAACCATGCCCATTATGATAATGCTTCATGCTATTGTCATCACAATGACATCAAAATTCTCCATGACCTCTGTCATCACAATGCTCCAAACCCTTGTGATCACAATGTTCCATAACACTTGCCATCACAATGCCCCATGACGCTGGTCATCACAATTATCCATGGACTTCTCATCACAATGCTCCATGACCTTTGTCATCACAATTCTCAGTACACTTGTCATCACAATGCTCCCTGACACTTGTCGTCAGTATGCTCCTTGTACCCTGTCATGACAAGTCTCCATGCATTTTTCATCACAATGATCCATGCCATTGTCATCACAATGCTCCATGCCATTGTCATCACAATACTCCACAAGCTTGTCATCTGAATGCTCCGTGACCCTTGTCATCACAATGCTCCATGACACCTGTCAACACAATGCTCCATGCCCCTTGTCATTACAGTTCTCCATGATGCTCGTCATCACAATTATCCATGGTCTTCTCATCACAGTGCTCCACGGTCTTGCCATCACAATGCTCCATGCCCTGATCATCACAATACTCCATGTACTTTGTTATCACAATTCTCCATGTCCTTGTCATCACAATGCTCCATGACAGTTCTCATCACAATGATACATGCTATTGTCATCACAATTCTCCATGCACTTGTCATCGCAATGCCCCATGACCCCTGTCATAGCAAGTTCCAGGCATTTGTCATCACAATGCTTCACGAACTTTTCAAGAAAATTCTCAATGCCAGTTGTCATCACAATGCTCCATGCCCTTGTCATCACAATGCTCCAAGCCCTTGTCATCACAATGCTCCATTACCTTTGTCATCACAATCCGCCATAACACTTGTGCATCACAATGCTCCATGCCATTGTCATCACAATGGGCCATGAAATATGTCATCACAATGCTCCCAGACACCTTTCTTCACAATATTCCATGCCCTTGTCATCCCAATGTGCCATGCCCACTCTCAACACATTTATCCATTAAACTTATCAGACCAATGCTCCATGCACCTGTCATCAAAATGCTCCATGTCATTTTCATCACAATGTTCCATGAACCCTCTCATCACATTGTTCCATGCCCTTGTCATCACAAAGCCCCATGATGCTTGTCATCACAGTACCCGATGCTCTTCTCACCACAATGCTCCATGCCCTTGTCATTACAATCCATCATGGCCCATGTATCACAGTGTTCAGTGCCCTTGTCATCACAATGCTCCTTGCCCACTCTCATCACAATAATCCACGAAATTTTTAGACCAATGCTCCATGCCCTTCTCATCACAATGCTCCATTACCCCTGTCATAACAATGCTCCATGACACCTGGCATCACAATGTTCCACAGCCTTGTCATCAAAATTCTCAATGACCCTTGTCATCACAATGCTCCAAGAACCCTGTAATCACAATGCTCCATGCCCTTGTCATCACAAAGCTCCAAGACGCATGTCATCAGAATGTTCCATGGCCTTCTCATTCATGATGCTCTATGCCCATGTCATCACAATTTTCCAAGACTCCTGTAATCACAATGCTCCATGCCCCTTTTCATCTCAATGCACCATGAACACTGTCATCACAATGCACCATGCCCCTTTTCATCTCAATGCTCCATGAACCCTGTTATCACAATGCACCATGCACATCATCATAATGGTTCAGGCTATTGTCATCACAATGAAATTAAAATGCTCCATGACCTCTGTCATCACAATGCTCCAAATCCTTGTGATCACAATTTTCCATAACACTTATCCTCACAACGCCCCATGACACTTGTCATAACAATTATCCATGGTCTTCTCATCACAATGCTCCATGACCTTTGTCATCACAATTCTCAATACCCTTGTCATCACAATGCTCCCTGACACTTGTTTTCATTATGCTCCTTGAACACTGTCATGACAAGGCTCCATGCCTTTTTCATGACAATGACCCATGCCCTTTTCATCACAGTGTTCCAAGACCCCTGTAATCACAATGCTCCATGCACTTGTCATCACAAAGCTCCATGATGCATGTCATCAGAACGCTCCATGGCCTTCTCATCCCAATGCTTCATGCCCTTGTCATCACAATGCTCCAAGACCCCTGTAATCACAATGCTCACTGCCCCTTTTCATCAGAATGTTCCATGAGACTTGTAATCATAAGGCTCCATGGTCTTCTTATCACAGTGCTCCAGTACCTTGTCATCACAGTGCTCCATGAACCCTGTCATCACAATGCTCCATGACCACTGTCATCACAACGCTCCATGAACCCTGACAACACAATGATCTGGGACACTTGTCATCAAAATGCTCCATGACCCTTGTCATCACAGTGATCCATGCCCTTGTCATCCCAATGCTCCATGATCCCTGTAATCACAGTGCTCCGTGACGCTTGTCATCACAGTGTTCCATGAACCTTGTCATCACAATGCTCCTTGCCTTTGTCAGCAAAATGCTACATAATCTTGTCATCACAATGCTCCATGCGCTTGTCATCACATTCCTCCATGTCTTTGGCATCATATTGCTTCATGCCCTTGTCATCTCTCTCTTGCCTCTCTGGTTTTTACAGATATTCGGATGTCCCTTTTGACCGGTGGGAAGTGACAATTCTTTGTAGTGTGGATTTGCATTGTGCGCTTGCTTGATTGGCCAGAAAGGGCGTATGCGTTTTCTCCTGAATATATTCAGGAGAAAAGGCATACGCCCTTTTTGGCCAAGGGCATCACTGTCCAAATTGTGATGCTTCTCCTGTGCTTTAAAGGTGATTCCAATTTACCTCTTGAAATATATTTTGTGCAATTCTGCCTCATTTCCAGTCCCCTTCTTTGCCTTCCCTGAACAGATTTTTGGAAGAGAGTAGTCCTTTATAACTCTGCAGGTTTTTGAATTGCTGTGCCGCTGAGCCCCAATTTTCAAATCCCATTTTTGTGAGCTGGCCACAAAACCACAATTTTGCTTCAGGACCTATACTGGTTCCAGGGGTGGCTATATTGGTTCCCTGTAGGTGGCTGAGGCTTTGGTTAATTCTTCTTCCTGCCGGGAAATTAGAGTGACATGTGCCCGTCCAAATGTCTACATCTAATCTCTGATAGGTTCTCCCTCTTCCCTTTCATCCTCTGCACAATTAGCAAACTGTGTGTACCAGGAGGTTATAGGGGCTGACTCTCCTAAGTTGGGAGATTGATAGTAAAGCAGTTGGAATACCAAACTGGAGCAGAAGGAGAAGAAAAATTAGGAGAGTTTTAGAAACCTTTCGCCATCACATGTTGTCCATTCTCTAGGTTTCCCATACATGTTATAACTGTAGTGATATTCCCTTCTACCTGGAGATTTGGGACCCATGGAATGGTTGCATGCATTCCTACCTTAAGGGTCTGCATTTTCTATCCCAATCTCACCAGTCCTCTCAGCCCCAAGTGTCGAGCTTTATGTCTCATCCAGCTGTCTTTGCTGATAGGGTCATTCCAGGTTTCATCAGAACCTTTGAAGGAATTGTGTAAGAATTTCGCTGTTTTTTGGTTTTGTTTTTGAAATTCATGTTTATAATGGGGTTGAGCTGATTATCACTGACTTGTTTATACTGGTCTAGACACAATTGATTCCCTTACGGAGACATATCCATACATAGGTTTTAAGATTCTTACTAGTCAGATATATACCTATGTGGGAAATCAGGGTGTTGAGTCCCGTTCACTGAGGAAGGTGTAGGTCTTGTCTATTCTGTATTTGGTTTATGGAATGGTACCTGTGTTAATATCAAACTCTGGATTTATGCATCACCCAACCTCTCCTTTCTCCTGAAGCAGGCCTAAGATTTTTTTTTCTAAATGTGAGACTCTGTTCTCTTTTCTAATTCAGTTCATGTGTTGTGATATAGACATTCCCTCTATAAGTGATATCTTATGATAAGATTCTTTTTCTGTGTGACTAATTTCCCTTAGAATCATCATACTTAAATCCACTCATTATGCTGCTACTGGCCTTATATACATTGATTTCACGTCTGAGTGATATTCCGTTGTACAAAATTACCACAAGTTCTTTATGCATTTCTGTTTTTCCTGGGATATTTTAGGAGTACCAAAGTTGAGGTTCTTGTATGCAGAGCAGCCCTAAACTTTGGGGTGCCTGTGTCTTATAGATATTTAGTCTTCCGAAGTTATATGCCCATGAATTGAAGTCCCCTTTGCTAGGGGGCTTTGTATTTTAGATGTTTTAGGAAACAGCATACACTTCTTCAGAGTGGCTCTTGGATATTTATACCCCACCCATCAGCGTGACTTGGCTCCCTGTTTTCCATGGCCTCTCCTGCATTTCTGGTTTGTACACATTTTTTGGATGGCCTTACTGAGCAGTGGAAATTGAGACTTCTTTGTTGTGCAGATATGCATTTCCCTCTTGCTTGGTTGGCCAAAAACTCTGTCTGTGTTTTTTTTCTGAAGATATTCACGAAAAAAATGCAAACACCCTTTTGCCCAACTGCATCACTTTATAAATTCTGCTGCTTTTCATATGCTTTAAATGTGAGTAGAATCTACCTTTTGAAATCTGTTTCCTGCAATTCTGCCTCTCATTCAGATCCTCTTCGTTGCCTTACCTGAATATATTTTTGGACGTTGGTTATCGTTTATATCTTTGCAGGTCTTTGAATTGTCTGCTCCTGAGCTGCATTTTGCAACTCGCTTTTTTTTGTGTGCTGTATGCCAAACCATTGGATTGCTTCCGGCCCAATTCTGGTTCTGGGGAGGCAGGCTGAGCCTTTGGTTAATTCTTCTTCTAATAGGAAATTAGAGTGACATGTTCCTGTCAAAACTCCTACAGCTAATCTCTCATTGGTTCCCCCTCTTCCCATTTATCCTCTGCACAAATTGAAAACTGTGTAAAACAGGAGGTTAAAGGCGCTGATTCTCCAAGTGGGGAGATTGTTAGTAATGTGGCTGGAATGGCGAAACCCAGCACCAGGAGATCAAAAATGAGGTGCATTTTAGACACCTTTCCTGAGCCCACGGTGTACATTCATCTCGGTTTCCCAGGCATGTTTTCGCTGTCAGAAGATTCCCTTGAACCTGCAGATTTGGGACCCATGGAATGGGTGTCAGGCAGTATTACTTTAAAAGGTCTGCATTTTCTCACCAAGCCTCTCTAACATCTCTTAGCGTACATAGATTCCAGCCTTATATATAATCCTGCTGTGGGTCTACATGTGTTCAATCCATGTTACATCGTAGCCCGTCAACAAAAGTTGTAAGAATTTTTGTCTGTCTCACTGTTTTTATAAATATTTTTAAATTTATTTTTATATTGGTTACAGCTGATTTTCAAAGCTCTGTTTTTTGCTGCTGTACATCCACTTGATTCACGTACTGTGAGACAACAATAAATTCTTTTTCAGATGCTTACCAGTCATATGTATTATTTTCCAGTGACTTGAGTGGGCTGAGTGCAGTTCTTTGAGGTACCGTGTAGGCCTTGTCAGTTATTCAATTTGGTACTTGGAATGGTATCTTTGCTAATTTCAACCTCCTGGATAATACCTCACCATTCCCCACCTTTCCCATTTAGCAGCCTTATGTCTATTTTCTACATATTTGACTATGTTTCTGTATTGTAATTTATTTCATGTGTAGCCATTTTTGATTCCACCTTTAAGTGACATCTTATGATATGTGTCTTTTTCTTTCTGACATATGTCACTTAGAATGATCGTATGTAACTCCTCCAGAGTTGTTCCAACTGGCCTTATTTCATTGATTTCTGGATGAGTCATATTCCACTCTACATAAGTACCCCATCTCTTTTATCCATTTTATCCTTCCAGGGACATTTAGGTTATATCCAAGTTGAGGCCCTTTTTAACAGAGAGGTGGTAAACGTTGGGGTGCCTGTTTTCTGTCGATTTTTGTTTTTCCCAAGGTATACGCCCATGAGTGCAAGTGCCCTATGCTCTGTAGCTCATTTTTTAGATGTTTTAGCAAACACAATAAACTTCTCCAGAGTGGCCATTGGCAAATTACATTTCCACAATCAGCCTCACAGGGCTCACTTTTCTCCTCGCCCTGTCTTGCATTTCTGGTGTTTACACTTTATGTGGATGGCCCTTCTGACTGATGTGAAGTGATACATTTTGTAGTATTGATTTCCAGTGTCCACCTGTTTGGTTGGATAAAAAGTGTGTATGGCCTTTACTTGAATATATTCAGAAAAAATTCATACGCCCTGTTTGGCCAACTGTGTCATTGACGATGTTCAGACCCTTTTCTTGTGCTTTAACGGGGAGTCCTTTCTACCTGTTCAAATATGTTTCCTGCCACTCTCCCTTGCTTACAAGTCCTTTTCTGTGACTTACCTCAAGACATTTTTCGACGATAGATATTTTCAACTCTGCAGTTTCATGAATTTTAGTGACCCTGAGTTCCATTATTCAACTTGTGTTTTTGGAAACTGGACACAAAACAGCGGGATTTCCTCTAGCCCTATTCTGTTTGCGTGGGCAATTCTAGCCTTTGATGAATTTGTCTTCCGGATTGGAAATTAGAGTGGCATGTGCCTGTCTGAACACCAAAGACTTGTCTCTAAATTTTTCTCATCCTTCCGCTTCATCCTCTGGACAAATTCCAAACTGTGTGCAACAGGATGTTGACGGTGTTGATATCCCCAAGTGAGGAGGTTGTTAGAAAAGATGTTGGAGGGGTGAACCCAAGCACCAGGCGATGAGGAGATGAGGTGCCTTTTCCAAACTCTTTCCGATCAAATGGAGTACCATCCTCTAAGTGTGACAGGCATGTTTTACCTGTAGGAAGGGTCCCGTGCATGTAAGGAGGACACCAGGGATTTTTCCACATCAGTGCCTCCCCAAACCCCAAACTGGGGAATTTTTAAGCTACGGCTACACGCATGTCCATTAAGGGCCTTGGGAAATAGGCAGAGCCCAAACTTTAGATGATTGAAATCTTCAGGGTCAGAAGTGCTCACCATCGGCTTTGCTTAGGTTACATTTTATCTGTCATTGATAGATGATGTCAATAAATATATCTATTCTTTTTCAGATTATTTCCCCTTATAGGTTATTGAAAAAAATATTCAGTGTAGTTCCCTGTGCTACACAGTAGTTCCTTGTTGATGATCTATTTTATATACAGCAGTAAGTATGTGTTAAACCCAAACTGTTAATTTATCACTTCTCCTACCTTTCCCCTTTGGTAATAATAAATTATAAGATTTTATACTTCTCAGAAATGGGGGAGCTGAAGAGAGGTATCATTTTCAATGGAAAAGCATTGAAAACACGATTGAAGCTTCAGCCAAGAGTATTCGATGTACATCCATGGAAATAAATCACTTCATTTCTCTAATGATGACCTGACAAATAAGACAAACATCTTCACTGAACTTGCTTATAGGAAAGTGATGGAAATATCAAATGTAAGTCTTAGAAACATCTTATTTTACCCGAGCGTTATACACTGCTCTATGTTAACTACAGTTTGGCTCACACATCTGTTCATTGAAGTTACAATGTTCTCAATTTCTGTTACTGATCCTCCAGAGTGGACCCCAACAGGAGTCCCCGTGCCCAGTGTCATTGGCGCCAACAGATCAAGACTGAGTTTGGTTCAGAAGCAAAGGAAACATTATTTTGAAAACAGAAAGGAGAGGTGAGAGCGTGCACTCCCCCACGGGCTGTGGGCTGGGCTGCTTTGTACGGATCCCGGCAGCATCAGTGGGAGGGAGGGGATGGAGATATCGAGGGCTGGGTTGGCTGCAGCTCAGGCTCTATGCCGCATAGTCTGCATGGGACGCCGCTAGCTGAGGTGTCGACCCAGCCATTCTGCACTAGGAAATCGGGTCTGAAGTGCCAGGTGTGGGACCTCTGCATGCTGAACCCTAGGAGCACGTGAAATTAGGCAAAGCACAAAGGAAAAACAGGTTAGACTTTATTTTATTGCCCAGATTCTCTTTTTATCTCCCAGGAGTTTTTAATGAACGTTGCCGGAGATGAACACCTCCTCTGCTTTTTGTTCTGTTCCTCATTCTTGGGGTGTTGAGGGTGCAGACCCCTCTTTTGTAACTGCTTCATGCTGTGGTGGGAGCCCTGATACATGGGGGGAGGGGAAAATTTCTCCCCACCAGCCTCCAGGTGAGGTAGATTGTCCCAAGGCCTCCTGCCTCACTTCTCGTCTGCCTGAGCACCAGCATTGGAAGTGTTATAGATTCTTATGACCTTTAAGGGTCCAGGAAACAGATGGGCAGAGATGCTGCGGTGGCAGGTTTCAACCCACCCCACATTTGTTCGGCGACCTTAGGCTGACGGCTTTTGCCAGCCTAGATGCTCTGACCAGTAGTCTGTGCTTTCTTTAATTAGGTCCCTGAATTAATGTACAAACAGCACCATGTGTCAGAGCCCTGCCCGCACAACTCCCAGACAGTCAAGGGTCAGTGGTGATCCAGGACCATGACGTCCACTGAGTCAACGGCCTTTAGAAGTAGCCAGCAGTCCAGCCGGTCATATTGACCATCATCACCACGGTGTCTGTAGGGCTTTCTATGGTGAAAGCATGATATACGTTTCCCCCGCCAAGCTTATTAGCTCCGCTCTGGGTGCAGTAAGTCCTGCAAGCAGTAGTCTGCTCTTTCGGGGCACAGTCTTGTTGTTTTCTGAGAGAAACTCCAGGTCAAGTGAAGGTCACACGAGTCCTTTTGGGGGCCTGTTGCCCCCGTTTGTCTCTCTGGAGGTTGGAGTTGGAGGGCCTCCTCACTCGAGGTCAGTGTGTCCACAGAGCGACCCCTGCAACTTCAGGGCATGATGGGTGGTTAGGATCACCACGTGGGGTCCTTTTCCCTTAGGAGGGACCTGGCCTTGGGGGCTGCTGATTTCCAGCTTTTTAGATACCCCAGTATCCTGGCCTGATGAGTCGGTGGGCAAAGCCCTTGGTGACCATAGTTTATCATACCTGAAGGGCATTCTTGTGTTGCTCCATTTCAAGTGGTCCCAGTTTTTGCACTAAGGCTCCAAGGGCGATTAACCTATGACCGGGTATGTAAAGGTCAAAGGGTTTAGCTAAATTAGGGAGTTCCTGGGCAAGGGTCTGAATTGACTGCTCTTTCCATTCTTGAAAGGCTGCTTCTGGATTCTATTCAAAAGGATCATCATCTTTTCATGTCAGTGTTTCATGTAGAGGCCCAGCTATTAGACTGTACTTAGGGATCCAGATGCAGAAAACCTTGGCCTCCCCAGGAACCCCTAAGCTGTCTTCTAGTTTTAGAAGAGGTAAGGCTGCAAATGGCTTCTTCCCTATCCTGGGATGCGTTTCTCCGAATATCTGTGAGAATGAAGCCCAGGCATGTCACCTTAGCCTGGGATATTTGAGCCTTTTTCTTGGACACCTTCTATCCTTTCTTGGCTAGGTAGTTCAGAGGCGTCTTTAGTAGGCCTGGCGATCAGAATGTCCTCTGCATATTGAAGGAGGGTTCCCTTTTACAGAGGTAGAACTTTTAGGCCTTTAAAGGACATTTCCCCAATGATGGTGTGGGGATTTTTGAACCATTGGGGAAGGATGGCCCAGCATTATTGCTTTGGTTGCATGTTGTGTCCTGCCACTCACAAGCCAAAAATTCTTGTGACTCTGAGATGAATGGAACACAGAAGAAGGCATCATTGAAGTCTAATACAGAATGCCATGGCCTGGTGGATGGTAGAATGACCTGCAGGGTGTAGGAAATAGGAGCTACTGGATGTATATCCTCGGTGGCTTCACTGACTGTCCTGATATCCTTTACCAGGTCCCCAGCAGCCAATGGGACTCTCGTGGTCAGGCCAATCCCAGGATATGGAGCTCACCTGGGCAGCACGCCCCACCGAACCGCCCACGGGGCTCTTGTGGTCAAGTCCCTCCCAGGGTATGGAGCTCACATGTGCAGTTACCCAGCAACCCATGGGGCTCTCATAGTCAGGCCCTTCCCAGGATACGGAGCTCCTCTGGGCAGGTACCCGAGCACGGCTGGACACACAGGAACTGTGCACATAGCCCACATTGCAGAGAACCCCCAGCTCACCTGTCGCTCACAGCTGACACAAAACGCCTCAGAGCAGGGCTTGAACTAACAAAGAGCAGCCCTGACAGGTCTGTGACCCTGGCTATCACTCTGTGCGGCCTCTCTCGGCCTGGTCTTCCAGACACTTCCACTGCAGCCAGGGCACCAGGCCTCTGTCTCCAACCACCATAACTCCTCTCGCTGACTCCTGGGTTCCTCTCATTAGTATAGGGTGTTCTTGAAGTTGTTTTCCACTCATGGACCAGATAAAATGATGAGAAAAAGCCGCACCTGCAGCCCCTTGTCTATCCTGACTCTCAAGAGCCCACACCTGTTCCTTGGCCGCGGCCCGTTTAGCAAGGTTCATTTTCTGCAACTGTGATCCCCTGAGGGGTGAGGATTGGCTGATATGGGCAGCCTGACACTGCCTGCCAGCCCTCCCCAGGTGTGCCTTGGTTGAGGTCAATATAAACACCTCTCCAGTCAGCAAGAGCCCCTGTAGCTGTGCCTGACGCCATATTCTCTGCCCCGTCAGCAGTGTCGGGGCTGGGGTGGTGGGAGGGAGTGAGGGGCCATTGCTTTGTGGGTGGCCCAGTGTGAGTGGGGCTCTGCTGGACTTTCTGCAGGAGTTGCCAGGCTGCCACCTGCTAAAGAAGAGGATGTGTCACCCATACCTGCCGCTGGAATTTCTCCCCAGGCAGAGGTGAGGAAGTAAAAAGCAGTGGGGGCCGTGGCAGGAGGGGTATCTCAGGTAGGGAAATGGAAAGCTTCCAGAAGAGCATCTGGGGCCAGGACCATCCTGTCTGGCCAGCAGGCATCAAGTCGCCCTGCGTGCTGTCGCTGGTGTGGCACCACAGCCCTTCCTCTAGGCTTGCAAGTTCTTGTACATATTCAGCTGTTTTACCTGGAAAGGGTGGGGAGAGTTCAGCTGCAGCAGGACTGGGGCTCAGCTCACATTTACTCACAGACGCCTCGACACAGTCCCCCAGCTTTGCAATGAGGATGTTCCTTGTGGGGGGGGAGCACTGCTCACTGCATGGGAGACGATTTCCCATCTCTGACCAACTTAAGAATTTTTTACAACTGGAGCAAGTGCCCTGATACGATTTTCCTCTGTATAACTGGTGGGTTCTGTTGTTGTTTTTTTTTTTGTTTTTTTGTTTTTTTCTTTTTTTCTTTTTGGTTCAAGGTAGATTTTATTTATTCCTCTTTTTTTTTTAATTTGGTGATATAAACATGGAAATAATGCATTAATATAAAGACGTCTATGTGAAGGGAAAAACGTTTTTTTCGTTTATTTTATTAAATGTTATTTATTTATTTTTATTTTTTTTTTAATTTATTTATTTCTTTTATACAGCAGGTTCTTACTGGATATCTATTTTATACATATGTGTGCACATGTGAATCCCAGTCTCCCAATTCATCCCACCACCACCCTCACATAGCATTCCCCCCTTGGTGTCCATATGTTTGTTCTCTACATCTGTGTCTCTATCTCTGCCCTGCAAACCGGTTTATCTGTACCATTTTTCTAGGTTCCACATATATGCATTAACATACAATATTTGTTTTTCTCTTTCTGATTTACTTCACTCTGTATGACAGTCTCTAGATCCATCAAGGTCTCTACAAATGACCCAATTTCATTCCTATGTATGGCTGAGTAATATTCCATTGTATATATGTACCACATCTTTATCCATTCATCTGTCTGTGGGCACTTAGGTTGCTTTCATTACCTGGCTATTGTAAATAGTACTGCAATGAACATTGTGGTGAATGTGTCTTTTTGATTTATGGTTTTCTCTGGGTATATGCCCAGTAGTGGGATTGCTGGATTATATGCTAATTCCATTTTTAGTTTTTTAAGGAACCTCCCTACTGTTCTCCATAGAGACTATATCAATTTACATTCCCAGCAATAGTGGAAGAAGGTTCCTTTTCTCCACACCCTCTCCAGCATTTGTTGTTTGTAGATTTTCTGATGATGCCCATTCTAACAGGTGTGACGTGATACCTCATTGTACTTTCGATTTCCATTTCTCTAATAATTAGTGATGTTGAGCAGATTTTCATGTGCGTACTGGCCATCTCTATGTCTTCTTGGAAGAAATGTCTATTTAGATCTTCTTCCATTTTTGTATTGGGTTGTTTGTTTTATTAATATTGAGCTGCATGAGCTGTTTATATATATTGGAGATTAATCATTTGTCCATTGATTCATTGGCAAATATGTTCTGCCATTCTGAGGGTTGTCTTTTCGTCTTGTTTGTAGTTTCCTTTGCTTTGCAAAAGCTTTTACATATCATTAGGTCCCATCTGTTTAGTTTACTTTTTTATTTCATTACTATAGGAGGTGGATCAAAAAAGATCTTGCTGTGATTTACGTCAGAGTATCCTTCGTAAGTTTTCCTCTCAGAGTTTTATACTGTCCGGTCTTACATTAAGGTCTCTAATCCATTTTGAATATATTTTTATGTATGGTGTTGGGGAGTGTTCTAATTTCATTCTTTTACATGTAGCTGTCCATATTTCCCAGCACCAATGATTGAAGAGACTGTCTTATCTCCATTGTATAGTCTTGCCTCCTTTGTCATAGATTAGTTGACCATAGGTGTGTAGGTTTATCCCTGGGCTTTCTTTTTCTTTTTTTTTTTTCCTTTTACACGTTTATTGGAGTATAATTGTTTTACAATGGAGTGTTAGTTTCTGCTGTATAACAAAGTGAATCAGCTATACGTATACAAATATCACCAGATCCCCTCCCTCTTGCAACTCCCTCCCACATTCCATATCACACCCCTTCATGAGGTCACAAAGCACCGAACTGATCTCCCTGTTCTATGTGGCTGATTCTCAGTAGCTATCGGTGTTACATTTGGTAATGTATTTATGTCCATGCCACTCTGTCACTTCGTCTCAGCTTACCCATCACCCTTCCGGTGTCCTCAAGTCCTTTCTCTACGTCTGTGTCCTTAATCTTGTCCTGCCACTAGGTTCTTCAAAATCTTTTTTTTCTTCATTAGATTCTGTATATCTCTGTTAACATACAGTATTTGTTTTTCACTTTCTGACTTACTTCACTGTGTAGGACAGATTCTAAGTCCATCCACCTCAGTACAAATAACTCAGTTTTGCTTCTTTTTATGGCTGAGTAATATTCCATTGTATATATGTGTCAGATCTTCTTTATCCATTCATCTGTCGATGGACACTTAGGTTGCTTCCATGTCCTGGCTATTGTAAATAGAGCTGCAATGAACTTTTTTGTACATAACTCTTTTTGAATTATGGATTTCGCAAGGCAAATGTCCAGTAGTTGGATTGTTGTGTCGTATGGTACCTCTATTGTTAGTTATTTAGAGGAACCTCCGTACTGTTCTCCCTAGTGCCCATATCAATTTACATTCCCACCCACAGTGCACGTGTGTTCCCTTTTCTCCAATAAAGGCCTCTCCAGCATTTATTGTTTTGTAGATTTTTTTGATGATTGGCACTCTGACTGCTGTGTGGTGATATCTCAAGGTAGTTTGATTTGCATTTCTCTAATGATTAGTGATGTTCAGCATCCTTTCATGTGTTTCTTGGTAATCTGTATATCTTCTTTGGAGAAATGTCTATTTAGGTCTTCTGGCCGTTTTTGGATTGGGTTGTTTGTTTTTGTGATATTGAGCTACATGAGGTGCTTGTAAAGTTTGGAGATTAATCCTTTGTCAATTGCTCCATTTGAAAATATTTTCTCCCATTCTGAGGGTTGTTTTTGCATCTTGTTTATGTTTTCCTGTACCGTGTAAAAGCTTTTAAGTTTCATTAGGTCCCATTTCTTGATTTCTGTTTTTATTTCCATTTCTCTAGGAGGTGAGTCAAAAAGGATCTTGCTGTGATTTATGTCATAGAGTGTTCTGCCTATGGTTTCCTCTAAGTGTTTTATAGTGTCTGGTCTTATATTTAGATCTCTAATCCATTTAGAGTTTATTTTTGTGTATGGTGTTATGGAGTGATCTAATTTCATTCTTTTATGTGTAGGGTTACAGTATTCTCAGCACCAATTACTGAAGAGACTGTCTTTTCTCCATTGTATATCCTTAGCTCCTTTGTCATAGATGAGATAGCCATAGGTATGTAGGTTTATCTCTGGGCTTTCTGTCCTGTTCCATTGATCTGTGTTTATGCCAATCTACATACACTTGATTCCATTATGGAGACATATAAATACATAGGTTTCAAGATTGTTACCAGTCAGATAAATTCCTCTTCAGTGAATAGGGTGTTTTGTGTCCAGTTCATTGAGAAAGGAGTAGGTCTTGTCTATTACATATTTGGTATATGGAATGGTATCTGTGCTAATTTCAAACTCTGCTTTTACACATCACCCCACGTCACCTTTCCCCTTAAGGAGGCATAAGTGTGTTTTCTAAATGTGTAACTCTGTTCTCTTTTGAAATTCAGTTCATGTGTAGCCATGTTTACATTCCCTCTATAAGTGATATATTACAATAAGTTTCTGTTTCTTTGTGGCTCATTTCACTTAGCATCATCGTACCTAAAGCCACTCATTATGCTGCTATTGGCCTTATGACATTGATTTTATGTCTGAGTGACATTCCATTGTATATAAGTACCACAACATCTATATCCATTTTTTTCCTTTCCTGGGATATTTAAAGTGTACCGAAGTCGAGGTTCTTGTAAACAGAGCAGCCCTAAACTTTGTGCTGGCTGTGTGTTGCGGATCTTTAGTTTTCCCAAAATACACGCCCATGAGTGGAAGTGTGCTATGCTCTGTAGCTCTGTTTTAGAAAACAACATACAGTTCTGCAGAGAGGCTGTTGGCAATTTACATCCTGTCCATCAGTGTAACCAGGCTCCATTTTCTCCATGGCCTATCCTGCATTTGTGGTTTTCACACTATTTGTGGATGGCCCTTTTGACTGGAGGTAAGGGACACTTCTATGTAGTGTGGATTTTCAATGCCTGATGGCTTGCTTGGCCAAAAAGGGCGTATGCATTCTTTTCCAAATATATTCAAGAAAATACACATACACCCTTTTCAGCTAAGGGCAACATTGTCGAAGTTCTGTCGCTTTTCATGTGCTTTAAAGATGACTCCAATATACCTCTTGAAACCTGTTTCCTTCAAATCTGCCTTGCATTCAAATCTTCTTCATGGCCTTACCTCAATATATTTCTGGATGATAGTTGTCCTTTATAACTCTGCAAGATTGTGAATTGCAGTGCCCCTGATTTCCATTTTTCAAATCGTGTATTTGTGAGCTGGCTGCAATACCGCAGGATGGATTTAGGCCCTAGTCCGGTTCCGGGGCTTCAGGCTGAGCCTTTGGTTAATGCTTCTTCCTGATGGGAAAGTAGAGTGATATGTGCCCATCCAAACACCTACAGCTAATCTCTCATTTGTTTTCTCTCTTCCTGTTCATCCTCTGCACAATTTGCAAACTGTGCATAACAGGAGGGTAAAGGCGCTGACACTCCAAGTGGGGAGATTTTCAGTAATGCAGATGGAATGGTGAAGCCGAGCACGACAAAAGGAAAAATGAGGTACCTTTTAGAAAACTTTCCCAATTACACAGTGTACCATCCACTGGGTTTCCCATGAATGTTTTAACTGTAGGAAGATTCCCTTAATCCTGGAGAGTTGGGACCACTAGAATGCGTAGCACACAGTATTGCTCTAAGTGGTGTTCATTTGCTCACACAACCTCAGCAATCTTGTCAGCCCCAAGTGTCCTGTCTTATGTCTCATCCAGCTGTGGGTGTAAAGGTGGTCAATCCAGGTTGGATCACAGGCCATGAACGTAATTTTTAAGATTTCTTTCTGTTTCGCTGTTTTTGCATTTTGCTTTTGAAACTTATTTTTTAAGGGGATTTAGCTGAATTTCAGTGCTGTGTTCATGCAATTATACACACATATGATTCCTTTATGGAGACATGAGAATACATATGATTTAAAATTCTCAGAGTCAGATATATTCCTCTGCAATGTATAGGGGGTGTTGAGTCCAGTTCATTGTGTGGGCAGTAGGTGTTGTCTATTACATACTTAGTTTATGTAACGGTATCTGTGTTAATTTAAAACTGTGGTTTTATGCATCAACCCACCTCACCTTTCCCTTTAAGCAGGCAGAAGATTGTTTTCTAAATGTGTGACTCTGTTGTGTTTGTAATTCAGTTCATATGTAGCCATGTGTTCATTCATCCTATGAGTGATATGTTATGATAAGATTCGTTACTCTGTTATCTTTCATAACTCAGTTCATGTGTAGCCATGTTTACAGGATCTTCATAAGTGATATCTTATGATAAGTTTCTTTTTCTGTGTGACTTATTTCACTTAGAATCATCGTACAAGAATCCACTCACTTTGCTGCTACTGGTCTTATGACTTTGATTTCATGGCTGAGGGATATTCCATCGTACGTAAGTACCACAATTTTTGAACCATTTTTATATTTCCTGGGATATTTAAGGTGTACCCAATTTGAGGTTCTTGTAAGCAGTGCAGTCTTAAATTTGGGGGTGTCTCTGTCTTATTGATTTTCAGGTATCCCAAGGTATATTCCCTAGAATGGAAGTGCCCTTGGCTCTGTAGCTCTGTTGTTTACTTGTTTTAGGGAACACAATGCACTCTTCCAGTGAGGCAGTTGGCAATTTACATCCTGCCCATCAGCATAACAAGGCTCCTTCTTCTCGAGGGCCTGTCTTGCCTTTCTGGTTTTTACACATTTTTTGGATATCCCTATGGACCGGTGGGAAGAGATACATCTTTGTAGTGAAGATTTGCATTGTCCTCTTGCTTGCTTGGCCAAAAAGGGCGTATGCATTTCCTCCTGAATATATTCAGGATAAAACGCATACCCCCTTATTGGCAAAGTGCATCATTGTCGAAGTTGTTCCCCTCTTCCTGTGCTTTACAGGAGACTCCAACGTACCTCTTGAAATCAGTTTCCTGCTATTCTGCCTCGCTTTCAAGTCCGCCTCCTTGCCTTCCTTCAACAGATTTTTGAACGATAGTTGCGCTTTATTACTCTGCAAGTTTGTGAATTGCTGTGCCCCTGAGCTCCATTTATCAACTCGTTTTTTGTGAGCTGAACACAAGTCCAAAATTTTGGTTCATGACCTATACTGGTTCCGGGTGGCTGGCAGAGACTTTGGTTAATTCATCTTCCTGCTAGGAAATTAGAGTGACATATGCCCGTCCAAATGCCTAATAGCTACTCTCTCATTGGTTCTCACTCTTCCCTTCCATTCTCTGCCAATTTGGCAACGTGTGCGCACCAGGAGATTAAAGGGGCTGTCTCTCCAAGTTGGGAGATTGATAGTAAAGCAGTTGGAAAGTCAATACAGAGCACCAGGAGAGGGACTATTCGTTGAGTTTTAGAAACGTTTCGTATTCACAGTGTGTTCATTCTCCAGGTTTCCCGTACATGATATAGTTGTAGTAATATTCCCTTCAACCTGTAGAGATGTGACCCATGGAATTGGGACCATGCATTATTGCTTTAAAGCGTCTGCATTTCCTCACCCAATCTCACCAATCCTCTCAGTTCCAAGTGTCCAGCCTTATGCCACATCCAGCTGTCTTTGCAGATAGGGTTATTCCAGATTTCGTCAGAGAATTTGAAGGAATTGTAAAGAATTTCCCTGTTTTTTTGTTTTGTTTTTGAAATTCCTTTTTATAGTGGGTTTGAGCTGATTCTCGCTGCCATGTTTACGCCAGTCTAGACATACTTGATTCCCTTATGGAGACATATCAGTATATAGGTTTTAAGATTCTTACTAGTCAGATCTATTCCTCTGCGGGAAATATGGGGTTTTGACTCCCTTTCACTGAGGAAGATGTAGGTCTTGTCTATACCATAGTTGGTTTTTGGAACGGTAACTGTGCTTATATCAAACTGTGAATTAAGCATACCCCCACCTCTCCTTCCACCTTAAGCAGGCATAAGATTGTTTTCTAAATGTGAGACACAGTTCTCTTTCCCAACTCTGTTCATGTGTAGCCATGTTTACAGGGTTTTCATAAGTGATATATTATGATAAGTTTCTTTTTCTGTTTGACTTATTTCACTTAGAATCATCGTACCTGAATCCACTCACTTTGCTGCTACTGGTCTTATGACATGTATTTCATAGCTGAGGGATATTCCATCGTACATAAGTACCACAATTTTTTGAACCATTTTTATATTTCCTGGGTTATTTAAGGTGTTCCCAAGTTGAGGTTCTTGAAAGCAGTGCAGCCCTAAATTTGCAGTGGCCCTGTCTTATTGATTTTCAGTTTTCGCAAGGAATATTCCCTAGACAGGAAGTGCCCTTGGCTCTGTAGCTCTGTTGTTTACTTGTTTTAGGGAACACAATGCACTCCTCCACTGAGGCAGTTGGCAATTTACATCCAGCCCATCAGCATAACAAGGCTCCCTGTTCTCCAGGGCTTGTCTTGGCTTTCAGATTTTTACACATTTTGTGGATGTCACTTTTGACCGGTGGAAAGTGATACTTCTTTGTAGTGCAGATTTGCATTGCCACTTGCTTGCTTGGCCACAAAGGGCGTATGCACTTTCTGCTGAATATATTCAGGAGAAAACACATGCGCACTTTTTGGCCATGTGCATCATGGTCGAAGTTGTGCCCATCTTCCTGTGCTTTACAGGTGATTCCAACGTACCTCTTGGAATCTGTTTCCTGCTATTCTGCCTCGCTTTCAAGTCCGCCTCGTTGCCTTCCCTCAACAGATTTTTGGAAGATAGTTGTCCTTTATTACTCTGCCAGTTTGTGAATTGCTGTGTCCCTGAGCTCCATTTTTCAACTCGCATTTTGTGAGCTGTACACAAGTCCAAAATTTAGGTTCAGGACCTATACTGGTTTCTGGTGGGTGGCTGAGACTTTGGTTATTTCTTCTTCCTGCCGGTAAATTAGAGTGTCATGTGCCCGTCCAAATACCTAACAGCTAGTCTCTCATTGGTTCTCCCTGTTCCCTTCCATCCTCTGACAATTTGGCAACCTGTGCGAACCAGGAGGTTAAAGGGACTGTCTCTCCAAGTTGAGAGATTGATAGGAAAGCAGTTGGAAAGTCAAACCGGAGCACCAGGAGAGGGACTATTCGTTGAGTTTTAGAAACCTTTTGTATTCACAGTGTGTCCATTCTCTAAGTTTGCCGTATATGTTATAGCTGTAGTAATATTCCCTTCGACCTGGAGAGTTGGGACCCATGGAATGGGGGCCATGCATTATTGCTTTAAGGGGTCTATATTTGCTCACACAATCTCACCAATCCTCTCAGTCCCAACTGTCCAGCCTTATGCCACATCCAGCTGTCATTGTAGATAGAGTCATTCCAGGTTTCATCAGAGACCCTGAAGGAATTGTAAAGAATTTCCCTGTTTTTTGGTTTTGTTTTTGAAATTCCTTTTTATAGTGGGTTTGAACTGATTCTCGCTGCCATTTTTATGCCAGTCTAGACACACATGATTCCCTTACGGAGACATATCAATACATAGGTTTTAAGATTCTTACTAGTCAGGTCTATTGCTCTGCGGGAAATATGGGGTTTTGAGTCCCTTTCACTGAGGAAGGTGTAGGTCTTCTCTATTCCAAAGTTGGTTTTACAAACGGTACCTGTGCTTATATCAAACTCTGGTTTTATGCATCACCCCACCTCTCCTTCCCCCTTAAGCAGGCATAAGAGTGTTTTCTAAATGTGAGACTCTGTTCTCTATCTTAACTCACTTCATGTGTAGCCATGTTTACAGGATCTTCATAAGTGATATCTTATGATAAGTTTCTTTTTCTGTGTGACTTATTTCACTTAGAATCATCGTACCTCAATCCACTCACTTTGCTGCTCCTGGTTTTATGGCATTGATTTCATGGCTGAGGGATATTCCATCGTACATAAGTACCACAATTTTTTGAACCATTTTTATATTTCCTGTGATATTTAAGGTGTACCCAAGTTGAGGTTCTTGTAAGCAGTGCAGCCCTAAATTTGGGGGTGGCTCTCACTTATTGATTTTCAGTTATCCCAAGGTATATTCCCTAGACTGGAAGTGCCCTTGGCTCTGTAGCTCTGTTGTTTTCTTGTTTGAGGGAACGTAATGCACTCCTCCAGTTAGGCAGTTGGCCATTTACATCCCGCCCATCAGCATAACAAGGCTCCCTCTTCTCCAGGGCCTGTCTTGCCTTTCTGCTTTTTACACATTTGTGGATGTCCCGTTTGCCCGGTGGGAAGTGACACTTCTTTGTAGTGCAGAATTGCATTGCCCGCTTGCTTGCTTGGCCAAAAAGGGCCTATGCATTTTCTCCTGAATATATTCAGGAGAAAACGCATAGGGCCTTTTTGGCCAAGTGCGTCATTGTCGAAGTTGTGCCTCTCTTCCTGTGCTGTAAGTCGATTCCAACGTACCTCTAGAAATCTGTTTCCTGCTATTCCGCCTCGCTTTCAAGTCCACCTCGTTGCCTTCCTCAACAGATTTTTGGACGAGAGTTGTCCTTTATTACTCTGCCAGTTTGTGAATTGCTGTGCCCCTGAGCTCCATTTTTCAACTCGTTTTTTGTGAGCTGTACGCAAGTCCAAAATTTTAGTTCAGGACCTTTACTGGTTCCCGGTGGGTGGCTGAGACTCTGGTTAATTCTTCTTCCTGCCGGGAAATTAGAGTGACATGTGCCCGTCCAAATGCCTAACAGCTACTCTCTCATTGCTTCTCCCTCTTCCCTTCCATCCTCTGCCCAATTGGCAACATGTGCGAACCAGGAGCTTAAAGGGGCTGTCTCTCCAATTTGGGAGATTGGTAGTAAAGCAGTTGGAAAGTCAAACCGGAGCACCAGGAGAGGGCTATTAGTTGAGTTTTAGAAACATTTTGTATTCACAGTGTGTCCATTCTCTAGGTTTCCCGTAAATGTTATAGCTGTAGTAATATTCCCTTCAACCTGGAGAGTTGGGACCCATGGAATGGGGGCCATGCATTATTGCTTTAAAGGGTCTGCATTTGCTCACCCAATCTCACCAATCCTCACAGTCCCAAGTGTCCAGCCTTATGCCACATCCAGCTGTCATTGTAGATAGGGTCATTCCAGGTTTCATCAGAGACCCTAAAGGAATTGTAAAGAATTTCCCTGTTTTTTGGTTGTGTTTTTGAAATTCCTTTTTATAGTGGGTTTGAGCTGATTCTCGCTGCCATGTTTATGCCAGTCTAGACACACTTGATTCCCTTACGGAGACATATCAATACATAGGTTTTAAGATTCTTACTAGTCAGATCTATTCCTCTGCGGGAAATATGTGTTTTTGAGTCCCTTTCACTGAGGAAGGTGTAGGTCTTGTCTATTCCAAATTTGGTTTTACAAACGGTACCTGTGCGTATATCAAACTCTGGTTTTATTCATCACACCACCTCTCCTTCCCCCTTAAGCAGGAATAAGAGTGTTTTCTAAATGTGAGACTCTGTTCTCTTTCCTAACTCAGTTCATGTGTAGCCATGTTTAGAGGATCATCATAAGTGATATCTTATGATAAGTATCTTTTTCTGTGTGACTTATTTCACTTAGAATCATCGTACATGAATCCAATCACTTTGCTGCTCCTGGTTTTTTGGCATTGATTTCATGGCTGAGGGATATTCCATCGTACATAAGTACCACAATTTTTTGAACCATTTTTATATTTCCTGGGATATTTAAGGTGTACCCAAGTTGAGGTTCTTGTAAGCAGTGCAGCCCCAAATTTGGGCGTTGCTCTGTCTTATTGAATTTCAGTTTTCCCAAGTTATATTTCCTAAACTGGAAGTGCCCTTGGCTCTGTAGCTCTGTTGTTTACTTGTTCTAGGGAACACAATGCACTCCTCCAGTGAGGCAGTTGGCAATTTACATCCCGCCCATCAGCATAAAAAGGCTCCCTGTTCTCCAGGGCCTGTCTTGCCTTTCTGGTTTTTACACATTTTGTGGATGTCCCTTTTGACCGGTGGGAAGTGATACATCTTTGTAGTGCAGATTTGCATTGCCCACTTGCTTGCTTGGCCAAAAAGGGCGTATGCGTTTTATCCTGAATATATTCAGGAAATAACGCATACGCCCATTTTGGCCAAGTGCATCATTGTCGAAGTTGTGCCCCTCTTCCTGTGCTTTTCAGGCGATTCCAAACTACCTGTTGAAATCTGCTTCCTGCTATTCTGCCTCACTTTCAAGTCCGCCTCGTTGCCTTCCCTCAACAGATTTTTGGAAGATAGTTGTCCTTTATTACTCTGCCAGTTTGTGAATTGCTCTGCCCCTGAGCTCCATTTTTCAACTCGTTTTTTGTGAGCTGTACGCAAGTCCAAAATTTTGGTTCAGGACCTATACTGGTTCACGGTGGGTGGCTGAGGCTGTGTTTAATTCTTCTTCCTGCCGGGAAATTAGAATGACATGTGCCCGTTGAAATGCCTAACAGCTATTCTCTCATTGGTTCTCCCTCTTCCCTTCCATCCTCTGCCAAATTGGCAACCTGTGCGAACCAGGAGCTTAAAGGGTCTCACTCTCCACGTTGGGAGATTGATAGTAAAGCAGTTGGAAAGTCAAACCGGAGCACCAGGAGAGGGACTCTTCGTTGAATTTAGAAACCTTTTGTATTCACAGTGTGTCCATTCTCTAGGTTTCCCATACATGTTATAGCTATAGTAATATTCCCTTCAACCTGGAGAGTTGGGACCCATGGAATGGGGGCCATTCATTTTTGCTTTAAAGGGTCTGCATTTGCTCACCCAATCTCACAAATCCTCTCAGTCCCAACTGTCCAGCCTTATACCACATCCAGCTGTCATTGTAGATAGGGTCATTCCAGGTTTCATCAGAGACCCTGAAGGAAATATAAAGAATTTCCCTGTTTTTTGGATTTGTTTTTGAAATTCCTTTTTATAGTGGGTTTGAGCTGATTCACGCTGCCATGTTTATGCCAGTCTAGACACACTTGATTCCCTTATGGAGATATATCAATACATACGTTTTAAGTTTCTTACTAGTCAGGTCTATTCCTCTGCGGGAAATATGGGGTTTTGAGTCCCTTTCACTGAGGAAGGTGTTGGTCTTGTCTATTCCACTGTTGGTTTTAGAAACGGTACCAGAGCTTATATCAAACTCTGGTTTTATGCATCACCCCACCTCTCGTTCCCCCTTAAACATGCATAAGAGTGTTTTCTAAATGTGAGACTCTGTTCTCTTTCCTAACTCAGTTCATGTGTAGCCATGTTTACAGGATCTTCATAAGTGATATCTTATGATAAGTTTCTTTTTCTGTGTGACTTATTTCACTTAGAATCATCGTACCTTAATCCACTCACTTTGCTGTTCCAGCTCTTATGACATTGATTTCATGGCTGAAGGATATTCCATCCTACGTAAGTACCACAATTTTTTGAACCATTTTTATATTTCCTGGGATATTTAAGGTGTAGCCAAGTTGAGGTTCTTGTAAGCAGTGCAGCCCTAAATATAGGGGTGGCTCTGTCTTATTGATTTTCAGTTTTCCCAAGGTATATTCCCTAGACTGGAAGTGCCCTTGGCTGTGTACCTCTGTTGTTTACTTGATTTAGGGAACACAATGCACTCCTCCAGTGAGGCAGTTGGCAATTTACATCCCGCCCATCAGCATAACAAGGCTCCTTGTTCTCCAGGGCCTGTCTTGCCTTTCTGGTTTTTACACATTTGTTGATGTCCGTTTTAACCAGTGCTAAGTGATACTTCTTTTTAGTGCAGATTTGCATTGCCCGGTAGCTTGCTTGGCCAAAAAGGGCGTATGCGTTTTCTCCTGAATATATTCGGGAGAAAACACATACGCCCTTTTTGGCCAAGTGCATCATTGTCGAAGTTGTGACCCTCTTCCTGAGCTTTAAAGGCGATTCCAACATACCTCTTTAAATCTGTTTCCTGCTATTCTGCCTCGCTTTCAAGTCCGCCTCGTAGCCTTCCCTCAACAGATTTTTGGAAGATAGTTGTCCTTTATTACTCTGCCAGTGTGTGAAATGCTATGTCTCTCAGCTCCATTTTTCAACTCGTTTTTTGTGACCTGTACGCAAGTCCAAAATTTTGGTTCAGGACCTATACTGGTTCCCGGTGGGTGGCTGAGACTCTGGTTAATTCTTCTTCCTGCCGGGAAATTAGAGTGACATGTGCCCTTCCAAATGCCTAACAGCTATTCTCTCATTGGTTCTCCCTCTTCACTTCCAACCTCTGCAAAATTCTCAACCTGTGCGAACCAGGAGATTAAAGGGGCTGTCTCTCCAATTTGGGAGATTGATAGTAAAGCAGTTGGGAAATCAATCAGGAGCACCAGGAGAGGGAGTATTCGTTGAGTTTTAGAAACCTTTTGTATTCACAGTGTGTCCATTCTCTAGGTTTCCCATACATGTTATAGCTGTAGTAATATTCCCTTCAACCAGGAGAGTTGGGACCCATGGAATGGGGGCCATGCATTTTTGCTTTAAAGGGTCTGCATTTGCTCACCCAATCTCACCAATCCTCTCTGTCCCAAGTGTCCAGCCTTATACCACATCCAGCTGTCATTGTAGATATGGTCTTCCAGGTTTCATCAGAGACCCTGAAGTAAATGTAAAGAATTTCCCTGTTTTTTGGTTATGTTTTTGAAATTCCTTTTTATAGTGGGTTTGAGCTGATTCTCGCTGCCATGTTTATGTCAGTCTAGACACACTTGATTCCCTTACAGAGACTTATGAATACATAGGTTTTAAGATCCTTACTAGTCAGATCTATTCCTCTGCGGGAAATATGGGGTTTTGAGTCCCTTTCACTGAGGAAGGTGTAGGTCTTGTCTATTCCACAGTTGGTTTTAGAAATGGTACCTGTGTTTATATCAAACTCTGGTTTTATGCATCACCCCACCTCTCCTTTCCCCTTAAGCAGGCATAAGAGTGTTTTCTAAATGTGAGACTCTGTTCTATTTCCTAACTCAGTTCATGTGTAGCCATGTTTACAGGATCTTCATAAGTGATATCTTATGATAAGTTTCTTTTTGTGTGTGACTTATTTCACTTAGAATCATCGTACCTGAATACAATCACTTTGCTGCTCCTGGTCTTTTCACATTGATTTCATGGCTGAGGGATATTCCATCGTACATAAGTACTACAATTTTTTGAACCATTTTTATATTTCCTGGGATATTTAAGGTGTACCCAAGTTGAGGTTCTTGTAGGCAGTGCAGCCATAAATTTGGGGGTGGCTCTGTCTTATTGATTTTCAGTTTTCCCAAGGTATATTCCCTAGACTGGAAGTGACCTTGGCTCTGTAGCTCTGTTGTTTACTTGTTTTAGGGAACGCAATGCACTCCTCCAGTGAGGCATTTGGCAGTTTACATACCGCCCATCAGCATAACAAGGCTCCCTGTTCTCCAGGGCCTTTCTTGCCTTTCCGGTTTTTACACATTTGTGGATGTCCCTTTTGAACGGTGGGAAGTGATACTTCTTTGTAGTGCAGATTTGCATTGCCCGCTTGCTTGCTTGGCCAAAAAGGACGTATGCGTTTTCTCCTGAATATATTCAGGAGAAAACGCATACGCCCCTTTTGGCCTTGTGAGTCATTGTCGAAATTGTGACCCTCTTCCTGTTCTTTAAAGGCGATTCCAACGTACCTCTTGAAATCTATTTCCTGCTATTCTGTCTCGCTTTCAAGTCCGCCTCGTTGCCTTCCCTCAACAGATTTTTCGACGATAGTTCTCCTTTATTACTCTGCCAGTTTGTGAATTGCTGTGCCCCTGAGCTCAATTTCTCAACTCGTTTTTTGTGAGCTGTACGCAAGTCCAAAATTTTAGTTCAGGACCTATACTGGTTCCCGGTGGTTGGCTGAGCATTTCGTTAATTCTTCTTCCTGCCGGGAAATTAGAGTGACATGTGGCCGTCCAAATGCCTAACAGCAACTCTCTCATTGGTTCTCCCTCTTCCCTTCAATCCTCTGCAAAATTGGCAACCTGTGCGAACCAGGAGGTTAAAGGGGTTGTCTATCCAAGTTGGGAGATTGATAGTAAAGCAGTTGGAAAGTCAAAGCGGATCACCAGGAGAGGGACTACCCGTTGAGTTTTAGAAACCTTTTGTATTCAGTGTGTGTCCATTCTCTAGGTTTCCCGTACATGTTATAGCTGTAGTAATATTCCCTTCAACATGAAGAATTGAGACCCATGGAATGGGGGCCATGCATTTTTGCTTTAAATGGTCTGCATTTGCCCACCCAATCTCACCAATCCTCTCAGTCCCAAGTGTCCAGCCTTATGCCACATCCAGCTGTCATTGTAGATAGGGTCATTCCAGGTTTCATTAGAGAGCCTTAAGGAATTGTAAAGAATTTCCCTGTTTTTTGGTTTTGTATTTGAAATTCCTTGTTATAGTGGGTTTGAGCTGATTCTCGCTGCCATGTTTATGCCAGTCTAGACACACTTGATTCCCTTACAGAGACATATCAATACATAGGTTTTAAGATTCTTACTAGTCAGATCTATTCCTCTGCGCGAAATATCGGGTTTAGAGTCCCTTTCACTGAGGAAGCTGTAGGTCTTGTCTATTCCACAGTTCTTTTTAGAAATGGTACCTGTACTTATATCAAACTCTGGTTTTATGCATCACCCCACCTCTCCTTTCCCCTTAAGCAGGCATAAGAGTGTTTTCTAAATGTGAGACTCTGTTCTCTTTCCTAACTCAGTTCATGTGTAGCCATGCTTACAGGATCTTCATAAGTGATATCTTATGATAAGTTTCTTGTTCTGTGTGATTTATTTCACTTAGAATCATCGTACCTGAATCCACTCATTTTGCTGCTCCTGGTCTTATGACATTGATTTCATGGCTGAGGGATATTCCATCGTACATAAATCTCACAGTGTTTTTAACCATTTTTATATTTCCTGGGATATTTAAGGTGTACCCAAGTTGAGGTTCTTGTAAGCAGTGCAGCCCTAATTTGGGGGTGGCTCTGTCTTATTGATTTTCAGTTTTCCCAAGATATATTCCCTAGACTGGAAGTGCCCTTGGCTCTGTACCTCTGTTGTTTTCTTGTTTTAGGGAACGCAATGCACTCCTCCAGTCAGGCAGTTGGCAATTTACATCCCGCCCATCAGCATAACACGGCTCCCTTTTCTCCAGGGCATGTCTTGCATTTCTGGTTTTTACACATTTGTGGATGTCCCTTTTGACTGGTGGGAAGTGATACTTCTTTGTAGTGCAGATTTGCATTGCCCGCTTGCTTGCTTGCCCAAAAAGGGCGTATGCGTTTTCTCCTAAATATATTCAGGAGAAAACGTATACGCCCTTTTTGGCCTAGTGCGTCATTTTCGAAGTTGTGCCTCTCTTCCTGTTCTTTAAAGGCGATTCCAACGTACCTCTTGAAATCTGTTTCCTGCCATTCTGCCTCGCTTTCAAGTCCGCCTCGTTGCCTTCCCTCAACAGATTTTCAGACAATAGTTGTCCTTTATTACTCTGCCAGTTTGTGAATTGCTGTGTCCCTGAGCTCCATTTTTCAACTCGGTTTTGTGAGCTGTACGCAAGTCCAAAATTTTGGTTCAGGACCTTTACTGGTTCCCGGTGTGTGGCTGAGACTCTGGTTAATTCTTCTTCCTGCCGGGAAATTAGAGTGACATGTGCCTGTCCAAATGCCTAACAGCTACTCTCTCATTAGTTCTCCCTCTTCCCTTCCATCCTCTGAAAAATTGGCCACCTGTGCGAACCAGGAGCTTAAAGGGGCTGTCTCTCCAATTTGGGAGATTGATAGGAAAGCAGTTGGAAAGTCAAACCGGAGCACCAGGAGAGGGACTATTCATTGAGTTTTAGAAACCTTTTGTATTCACAGTGTGTCCATTCTCTAGGTTTCCCATACATGTTATAGCTGTAGTAATATTCCCTTCAACCTGGAGAGTTGGGACCCATGGAATGGGGGCCATGCATTTTTGCTTTAAAGTGTCTCCATTTGCTCACCCAATCTCACCAATCCTCTCAGTCCCAAGTGTCCAGCCTTATACCACATCCAGCTGTCATTGTAGATAGGGTCATTCCAGGTTTCATCAGAGACCCTGAAGGTATTGTAAATAATTTCCCTGTTTTTTGGTTTTGTTTTTGAAATTCCTTTTTATAGTGGGTTTCAGCTGATTCTCGCTGCCATGTTTATGCCTGTCTGGACACACTTGATTCCCTTACAGAGACATATCAATACATAGGTTTTAAGATTCTTACTAGTCAGATCTATTCCTCTGCACGAAATACTGGGTTTAGAGTCCCTTTCACTGAGGAAGCTGTAGGTCTTGGCTATTCCACAGTTCGTTTTAGAAATGGTACCTGTACTTATATCAAACTCTGGTTTTATGCATCACCCCACCTCTCCTTTCCCCTTAAGCAGGCATAAGAGTGTTTTCTAAATGTGAGACTGTGTTCTCTTTCCTAAATCAGTTCATGTGTAGCCATGCTGTCAGGATCTTCATAAGTGATATCTTATGATAGGTTTCTTGTTCTCTGTGAATTATTTCACTTAGAATCATCGTACCTGAATCCACTCACTTTGCTGCTCCTGGTCTTATGACATTGATTTTATGGCTGAGGGATATTCCATCGTACATAAATCCCATAGTTTTTTGAACCATTTTTATATTTCCTGGGATATTTAAGGTGTACCCAAGTTGAGGTTCTTGTAAGCAGTGCAGCCCTAATTTGGGGGTGGCTCTGTCTTATTGATTTTCAGTTTTCGCAAGGTATATTCCCTAGACTGGAAGTGCCCTTGGCTCTGTAGCTCTGTTGTTTTCTTGTTTTAGGGAACACAATGCACTCCTCCAGGTAGGCAGTTGGCAATTTACATCCCGCCCATCAGCATAACACGGCTCCCGTTTCTCCAGGGCCTGTCTTGCATTTCTGGTTTTTACACATTTGTGGATGTCCCTTTTGACAGGTGGGAAGTGATACTTCTTTGTACTGCAGATTTGCATTGCCCGCTTGCTTGCTTGCCCAAAAAGGGCATATGCGTTTTCTCCTAAATATATTCAGTAGAAAACGTATACGCCCTTTTTGGCCTAGTGCGTCATTGTCGAAGTTGTGCCCCTCTTCCTGTGCTTTAAAGGCGATTCCAACGTACCTCTTGAAATCCGTTTCCTGCTATTCTGCCTCGCTTTCAAGTCCGCCTCGTTGCCTTCCCTCAACAGATTTTCGGACAATAGTTGTCCTTTATTACTCTGCCAGTTTGTGAATTGCTGTGTCCCTGAGCTCCATTTTTCAACTCGTTTTTTGTGAGCTGTACGCAAGTCCAAAATTTTGGTTCAGGACCTTTACTGGTTCCCGGTGTGTGGCTGAGTCTCTGGTTAATTCTTCTTCTTGCCGGGAAATTAGAGTGACATGTGCCTGTCCAAATGCCTAACAGCTACTCTCTCATTGGTTCTCCTTCTTCCCTTACATCCTCTGCAAAATTGGCATCCTGTGCGAACCAGGAGCTTAATGAGGCTGTCTCTCCAATTTGGAAGATTGATAGGAAAGCAGTTGGAAAGTCAAACCGGAGCACCAGGAGAGGGACTATTCTTTGAGTTTTAGAAACCTTTTGTATTCACAGTGTGTCCATTCTCTAGGTTTCCAATACATGTTATAGCTGTAGTAATATTCCCTTCAACCAGGAGAGTTGGGACCCATGGAATGGGGGCCATGCATTTTTGCTTTAAAGGGTCTCCATTTGGTCACCCAATCTCACCAATCCTCTCAGTCCCAAGTGTCCAGCCTTATACCACATCCAGCTGTCATTGTAGATAGGGTCATACCAGGATTCATCAGAGACCCTGAAGGAATTGGAAAGAATTTCCCTGTTTTTTGGTTTTGTTTTTGAAATTCCTCTTTATAGTGGGTTTGAGCTGATTCTCGCTGCCATGTTTATGCCAGTCTAGACACACTTGATTCCCTTACAGAGACATATGAATACATAGGTTTTAAGATCCTTACTAGTCAGATCTATTCCTCTGCGGGAAATATGGTGTTTTGAGTCCCTTTCACTGAGGAAGGTGTAGGTCTTGTCTATTCCAGAGTTTGTTTTAGATATGGTACCTGTACTTATATCAAACTCTGGTTTTATGCCTCACCCCACCTCTCCTTTTCCCTTAAGCAGGCATAAGAGTGTTTTCTAAATGTGAGACTCTGTTCTCTTTCCTAACTCAGTTCATGTGTAGCCATGTTTACAGGAACTTCATAAGTGATATCTTATGATAAGTTTCTTGTTCTGTGTGACTTATTTCACTTAGAATCATCGTACCTGAATCTACTCACTTTGCTGCTCCTGGTCTTATGACATTGATTTCATGGATGAGGGATATTCCATCGTACATAAATACCACAGTTTTTTGAACCATTTTTATATTTCCTTGGATATTTAAGGTGTACCCACGTTGAGGTTCTTGTAAGCAGTGCAGCCCTAAATTTGGGGGTCCTCTGTCTTATTGATTTTCAGTTATCCCAAGGTATATTCCCTAGACTGGAAGTGCCCTTGGCTCTGTAGCTCTGTTGTTTTCTTGTTTTAGGGAACGCAATGCACTCCTCCAGTTAGGCAGTTGGCCATTTACATCCCGCCCATCAGCATAACTAAGCTCCCTGTTCTCCAGGGCCTGTCTTGCCTTACTGGTTTTATACATTTGTGGATGTCCCTTTTGACCGGAGGGAAGTGATACTTCTTTGTAGTGCAGATTTGCATTGCCCGCTTGCTTGCCTGGCCAAAAAGGGCGTATGCGTTTTCTCCTGAATATATTCAGGGGAAAGCGCATACGCCCTTTTTGGCCAAGTGCGTCATTGTCGAAGTTGCGCCCCTCTTCCTGTGCTTTAAAGGCGATTCCAACGTACCTCTTGAAATCTGTTTCCTGCTATTCTGCCTCGCTTTCAAGTCCGCCTCGTTGCCTTCCCTCAACAGATTTTCGGATGATAGTTGTCCTTTATTACTCTGCCAGTTTTTGAATTGCTGTGTCCCTGAGCTCCATTTTTCAACTCGTTTTTTGTGAGCTGTTCGCAAGTCCAAAATTTTGGTTCAGGAACTTTACTGGTTCCCGGTGGTTGGTGAGACTCAGGTTAATTCTTCTTCCTGAAGGGAAATTAGAGTGACATGTGCCCGTCCAAATGCCTAACAGCTACTCTCTCATTGTTTCTCCCTCTTCCCATCCATCCTCTGCAAAATTGGCAACCTGTGCGAACCAGGAGCTTAAAGGTGCTGTCTCTACAATTTGGGAGATTGATAGTAAGGAAGTTGGAAAGTGAAACAGGAGCACCAGGAGAGGGACTATTCGTTGAGTTTTAGAAACTTTCTGTATTCACAGTGTGTCCATTCTCTAGGTTTCCCATACATGTTATAGCTGTAGTAATATTCCCTTCAACCTGGAGAGTTGGGACGCATGGAATATGGGCCATGCATTTTTGCTTTAAAGGGTCTGCACTTGCTCACCCAATCTCACCAATCCTCTCAGTCCCAAGTGCCCAGCCTTATACCATATCCAGCTGTCATTGTAGATAGGGTCATTCCAGGTTTCATCAGAGACCCTGAAGGAAATGTAAAGAATTTCCCTGTTTTTTGGTTTTGTTTGTGAAATTCCTTTTTATGGTGGGTTTGAGCTGATTCTCGCTGCCATGTTTATGCCAGTCTAGACCCACTTGATTCCGTTACAGAGACATATCAATACATAGGTTTTAAGATTCTTACTAGTCAGATCTATTCCTTTGTGGGAAATATGGGGTTTTGAGTCCCTTTCACTGAGAAAGGTGTAGGTCTTGTCTATTCCACAGTTGGTTTTAGAAATGGTACCTGTACTTATATCAAACTCTGGTTTTATGCATCACCCCACCTCTCCTTTCCCCTTAAGCAGGCATAAGAGTGTTTTCTAAATGTGAGACTCTGTTCTATTTCCTAACTCAGTTCATGTGTAGCCATGTTTACAGCATCTTCATAAGTGATATCTTATGATAAGTTTCTTTTTCTGTGTGACTTATTTCACTTAGAATCATCGTGCCTGAATCCACTCTCTTTGCTGCTCCTGGTCTTATGACATTGATTTCATGGCTGAGGGATATTCCATCGTACATAAATACCACAGTTTTTTGAACCATTTTTATATTTCCTGGGATATTTAAGGTGTACCCACTTTGAGGTTCTTGTAAGAAGTGCAGCCCTAAATTTGGGGGTGGCTCTGTCTTATTGATTTTCAGTTTTCCCAAGTTATATTCCCTAGACTGAAAGTGCCCTTGGCTCTGTAGCTCTGTTGTTTACTTGTTTTAGGGAACGCAATGCACTCCTCCAGTGAGGCAGTTGGCAATTTACATCCCGCCCATCAGCATAACAATGCTCCCTGTTCTCCAGGGCCTGTCTTGCCTTTCTGGTTTTTGCACATATTTGGATGTCCCTTTTGACCTGTGGGAAGTGATACTTCTTTGTAGTGCAGATTTGCATTGCCCGCTTGCTTGCTTGGCCAAAAAGGGCGTATGCGTTTTCTCCTGAATATATTCAGGAGAAAACGCATACGCCCTTTTTGGCCAAGTGCGTCACTGTCGATGTTGTACCCCTCTTCCTGTGCTTTAAAGGCTATTCCAATGTACCTCTTGGAATCTGTTTCCTGCTATTCTGCCTCGCTTTCAAGTCCGCCTCGTTGCCTTCCCTCAACATATTTTTGGATGATAGTTGTCCTTTATTACTCTGCCAGTTTGTGAATTGCTGTGCCCCTGAGCTCCATTTTCCAACTCGTTTTTTTGTGAGCTGTACGCATGTCCAAAATTTTGGTTCAGGACCTATACTTGTTCCCGGTTGGTGGCTGAGACTCTGGTTAATTATTCTTCCTGCCGTGAAATTAGAGTGACATGTGCCCGTCCAACTGCCTAACAGCTACTCTCTCATTGGTTCTCCCTCTTCCCTTCTATCCTCTGCCAAATTGGCAACCTGTGCGAACCAGGAGGTTAAAGGGGTTGTCTCTCCAAGTTGGGAGATTGATAGTAAAGCAGTTGGAAAGTGAAACCGGATCACCAGGAGAGGGACTGCTCGTTGAGTTTTAGACACCTTTTGTATTCACAGTGTGTCCATTCTCTAGGTTTCCCGTACATGTTATAGCTGTAGTAATATTCCCTTTAACATGAAGAGTTGGGACCCATGGAATGGGGGCCATGCATTTTTGCTTTAAAGGGTCTGCATTTGCTCACCCAATCTCACCAATCCTCTCAGTCCCAAGTGTCCAGGCTTATGCCACATCCAGCTGTCATTGTAGATAGGGTCATTCCAGGTTTCATTAGAGAGCCTAAAGGAAATGTAAAGAATTTCCCTGTTTTTTTGTTTTGTATTTGAAATTCCTTCTTATAGTGGGTTTGAGCTGATTCTCGCTGCCATGTTTATGCCAGTCTAGACACACTTTATTCCCTTACAGGGACATATCAATACATAGGTTTTAAGATTCTTAATAGTCAGATCTATTCCTCTGCACGAAATACCGGGTTTAGAGTCCCTTTCACAGAGGAAACTGTAGGTTTTGTCTATTCCACAGTTCATTTTAGAAATGGTACCTGTACTTATATCAAACTCTGGTTTTATGCATCACCCCACCTCTTCTTTCCCCTTAAGCAGGCATAAGAGTGTTTTCTAAATGTGAGACTCTGTTCTCTTTCCTAACTCAGTTCATGTGTAGCCATGTTTACAGCATCTTCATAAGTGATATCTTATGATAAGTTTCTTGTTCTGTGTGATTTATTTCACTTAGAATCATCGTACCTGAATCCACTCACTTTGCTGCTCCTGGTCTTATGACATTGATTTCATGGCTGAGAGATATTCCATCGTACATAAATACCACAGTATTTTGAACCATTTTTATATTTCCTGGGATATTTAAGGTGTACCCAAGTTGAGGTTCTTGTAAACAGTGCAGCCCTAAATATGGGGGTGGCTCTGTCTTATTGATTTTCAGTTTTCCCAAGGTATACTCCCTAGACAGGAAGTGCCCTTGGCTCAGTAGCTCTGTTGTTTACTTGTTTTAGGGAACACAATGCACTCCTCCAGTGAGGCAGTGGGCAATTTACTTCCCGCGCATCAGCATAACAAGGCTCCCTGTTCTCCAGGGCCTGTCTTGCCTTTCTGGTTTTTACACATTTGTGGATGTCCGATTTGACCGGTGGGAAGTGATACTTCTTTGTAGTGCAGATTTGCATTGCCCGCTTGCTTGCTTGGACAAAAAGGGCGTATGCGTTTTCTCCTGAATATATTCAGGAGAAAACGCATACGCCCTTTTTGGCCAAGTGTGTCACTGTCGCAGTTCTGCCCCTCTTCCTGTGCTTTAAAGGAGATTCCAACGTACCTCTTGAAATCTGTTTCCTGGTATTCTGCCTCGCTTTCAAGTCCGTCTCGTTGCCTTCCCTCAACAGATTTTTGGACGATAGTTGTCCTTTATTACTCTGCCAGTTTGTGAATTGCTGTGCCCCTGAGGTCAATTTTTCAACTCGTTTTTTGTGAGCCGTAAGCAAGTCCAAAATTTTGGTTCAGAACCTATACTGGTTCCCGGTGGGTTGCTGAGCCTTTGGTTAATTCTTCTTCCTGCCGGGATATTAGAGTGACATGTGCCCGTCCAAATGCCTAACAGCTACTCTCTCATTGGTTCTCCCTCTTCGCTTCCATCCTCTGCAAATTTGGCAACATGTGCGAACCAGTAGCTTAAAGGGGCTGTCTCTCCAAGTTGGAAGATTGATGGTAAACCATCTGGAAAGTCAAACCGGAGCACCAGGAGAGGGACTAATCGTTGAGTTTTAGAATCCTTTTGTATTCACAGTGTGTCCATTCTCTAGGTTTCCCATACATGTTATAGCTGTAGTAATATTCCCTTCAACCTGGAGAGTTGGGACCCATGGAATGGGGGCCATGTATTCTTGCTTTAAAGGGTCTGCATTTGCTCATCCAATCTCACCAGTCCTCTAAGTCCCAAGTGTCCAGCCTTATACCACATCCAGCTGTCATTGTAGATAGGGTCATTCCAGGTTTCATCAGAGACCCTGAAGGAATTGTAAAGAATTTCCCTGTTTTTTGGTTTTGTTTCTGAAATTCCTTTTTACAGTGGGTTTGAGCTGATTCTCGCTGCCATGTTTATGCCAGTCTAGACACACTTGATTCCCTTACAGAGACACATCAATACAGAGGTTTTAATTTCTTACTAGTCAGATCTATTCCTCTGCGGGAAATATGGGGTTTTGAGTCCCTTTCACTGAGGAAGGTGTAGGTCTTGTCTATTCCAAAGTTGGTTTTAGAAACGGTACGTGTGCTTATATCAAACTCTGGATTTATGCATCACCCCACCTCTCCTTCCCCCTTAAGCAGGCATAAGAGTGTTTTCTAAATGTGAGACTCTGTTCTCTTTCCTAACTCAGTTCATGTGTAGCCATGTTTACAGGATCTTCATAAGTGATATGTTATGATAAGTTTCTTTTTCTGTGTGACTTATTTCACTTAGAATCATCGTACCTGAATCCACTCACTTTGCTGCTCCTGATCTTATGACATTGATTTCATGGCTGAGGGATATTCCATCGTACATAAATACCACAGTATTTTGAACCATTTTTATATTTCCTGGGATATTTAAGGTGTACCCAAGTTGAGGTTCATGTAAACAGTGCAGCCCTAAATATGGGGGTGGCTCTGTCTTATTGAATTTCAGTTTTCCCAAGGTATATTCCCTAGACTGGAAGTGCACTTGGCTCAGTAGCTCTGTTGTTCACTTGTATTAGGGAACGCAATGCACTCCTCCAGTGAGTCAGTGGGCAATTTACATCCCGCCCATCAGCATAACAAGGCTCCCTGTTCTCCAGGGCCTGTCTTGCCTTTCTGGTTTTCACACATTTGTGGATGTCCCTTTTGACCTGTGGGAAGTGATACTTCTTTGTTGTGCAGATTTGCATTGCCCGCTTGCTTGCTTGGCCAAAAAGGGCGTATGCGTTTTCTCTTGAATATATTCAGGAGAAAACGCATACGCCCTTTTTGGCCAAGTGCGTCATTGTCGATGTTGTACCCCTCTTCCTGTGCTTTAAAGGCGATTCCAACATAACTCTTGGAATCTGATTCCTGTTATTCTGCCTCGCTTTTAAGTCCGCCTCGTTGCCTTCCCTCAACAGATTTTTGGACGATAGTTTTCCTTTATTACTCTGCCCGTTTCTGAATTGCTGTGCCCCTGAGCTCCATTTTTCAACTCGTTTTTTGTGAGCTGTACGCATGTCCAAAATTTTGGTTCAGGACCTATACTGGTTCCCGGTGTGTGGCTGAGACTCTGGTTAATTCTTCTTCCTGCCGGGAAATTAGAGTGACATATGCCCGTTCAAATGCCTAACAGCTACTCTCTCATTGGTTCTCCCTCTTCCCTTCCATCCGCTGCCAAATTGGCAACCTGTGCGAACCAGGAGGTTAAAGGGTCTGTCTCTCCAATTTGGGAGATTGATAATAAAGCAGTTGGAAAGTCAAACCGGAGCACCAGGAGAGGGACTATTCGTTGAGTTTTAAAAACCTTTTGTATTCACAGTGTGTCCATTCTCTAGGTTTCCCATACATGTTATAGCTGTAGTAATATTCCCTTCCACCTGGAGAGTTGGGACCCATGGAATGGAGGCCATGCATTTTTGCTTTAAAGGGTCTGAATTTGCTCACCCAATCTCACCATTCCTCTCAGTCCCAAGTGTCCAGCCTTATAACACATCCAGCTGTCATTGTAGATAGGGTCATTCCAGGTTTCCTCAGAGACCCTTAAGTAATTGTAAAGAATTTCCCTGTTTTTTGGTTTTGTTTTAGAAATTCCTTTTTATAGTGGGTTTGAGCTGATTCTCGCTGCCATGTTTATGCCAGTCTAGACACACTTGATTCCCTTACAGAGACATATCAATACAAAGGTTTTAAGTTTCTTACTAGTCAGATCTATTCCTCTGCGGGAAATATGGGGTTTTGAGTCCCTTTCACTGAGGAAGGTGTAGGTCTTGTCTATTCAAAGGTTGGTTTTAGAAATGGTACCTGTGCTTATGTCAAACTCTGGTTTTATGCATCACCCCACCTCTCCTTCGCCCTTAAGCAGGCATAAGAGTGTTTTCTAAATGTGAGACTCTGTTCTCTTTCCTATCTCAGTTCATGTGCCGCCATGTTTACAGGATCTTCATAAGTGATATCTTATGATAAGTTTCTTTTTCTGTGTGACTTATTTCACTTAGAATCATCGTACATGAATCCACTCACTTTGCTGCTCCTTGTCTTATGACATTGATTTCATGGCTGAGGGATATTCCATCGTACATAAATTCCACAGTATTTTGAACCATTTTTATATTTCCTGGGATATTTAAGGTGTACCCAAGTTGCGGTTCTTGTAAGCAGTGCAGCCCAAAATATGGGGGTGGCTCTGCGTTATTGATTTTCAGATTTACCTAGGTATATTCCCCAGACTGGAAGTGCACTTGGCTCAGTAGCTCTGTTGTTTACTTCTTTTAGGGAACACAATGAACTCCTCCAGTGAGGAAGTTGGCAATTTACATCCCGCCCATCAGCATAACAAGGCTCCCTGTAATCCAGTGCCTGTCTTGCCTTTCTGGTTTTTACACATTTGTGGATGTCCCTTTTGACCGGTGGGAAGTGATACTTCTATGTAGTGCAGATTTGCACTGCCCGCTTGCTTGCTTGGTCAAAAAGGGTGTATGCGTTTTCTCTTGAATATATTCAGGAGAAAACGCATATGCCCTTTTTGGCCAAGTACGTCATTGTCGATGTTGTACCCCTCTTCCTGTGCTTTAAAGGCGATTCCAACGTACCTCTTGAAATCTGTTTCCTGCTATTCTGCCTCACTTTCAAATCCGCCTCGTTGCCTTCCCTCAACAGATTTTTGGACGATAGTTGTTCTTTATTATTCTGCCAGTTTGTGAATTGCTGTCCCCCTGAGCTCCATTTTTCAACTCGTATTTTGTGAGCTGTACGCATGTCCAAAAATTTTGTTCAGGACCTTTACTGGTTCCTGGTGGGTGGCTGTGACTCTGGTAAATTCTTCTTTCTGCCGGGAAATTAGAGTGACATGTGCCCGTCCAAATGCCTAACAGCTACTCTCTCATTGGTTCTCCCTCTTCCCTTCCATACTCTGCCCAATTGGCAACATGTGGGAACCAGGAGCTTAAAGAGGCAGTCTCTACAATTTGGGAGATTGATAGTAAAGCAGTTGGAAAGTCAAACCGGAGCACCAGGAGAGGGACTATTCGTTGAGATTTAGAAACCTTTTGTATTCACAGTGTGTCCATTCTCTAGGTTTCCCAAACATGATATAGCTGTAGTAATATTCCCTTCAACCTGGAGAGTTGGGACCCATGGAATGGGGGCCATGCATTTTTGCTTTAAAGGGTCTGCATTTGCTCACCCAATCTCACCAATTCTCTCAGTCCCAAGTGTCCAGCCTTATACCACATCTAGCTGTCATTGTAGTTAGGGTCATTCCAGGTTTCATCAGAGACCCTGAAGGAAATGTAAAGAATTTCCCTGTTTTTTGGATTTGTTTGTGAAATTCCTTTTTACAGTGGGTTTGAGCTGATTCTCGCTGCCATGTTTATGCCAGTCTAGACACACTTGATTCCCTTACAGAGACACATCAATACAGAGGTTTTAATTTCTTACTAGTCAGATCTATTCCTCTGCGGGAAATATGGGGTTTTGAGTCCCTTTCACTGAGGAAGGTGTAGGTCTTGTCTATTCCAAAGTTGGTTTTAGAAACGGTACGTGTGCTTATATCAAACTCTGGTTTTATGCATCACCCCACCTCTCCTTCCCCCTTAAGCAGGCATAAGAGTGTTTTCTAAATGTGAGACTCTGTTCTCTTTCCTAACTCAGTTCATGTGTAGCCATGTTTACAGGATCTTCATAAGTGATATGTTATGATAAGTTTCTTTTTCTGTGTGACTTATTTCACTTAGAATCATCGTACCTGAATCCACTCACTTTGCTGCTCCTGATCTTATGACATTGATTTCATGGCTGAGGGATATTCCATCGTACATAAATACCACAGTATTTTGAACCATTTTTATATTTCCTGGGATATTTAAGGTGTACCCAAGTTGAGGTTCATGTAAACAGTGCAGCCCTAAATATGGGGGTGGCTCTGTCTTATTGAATTTCAGTTTTCCCAAGGTATATTCCCTAGACTGGAAGTGCACTTGGCTCAGTAGCTCTGTTGTTCACTTGTATTAGGGAACGCAATGCACTCCTCCAGTGAGTCAGTGGGCAATTTACATCCCGCCCATCAGCATAACAAGGCTCCCTGTTCTCCAGGGCCTGTCTTGCCTTTCTGGTTTTCACACATTTGTGGATGTCCCTTTTGACCTGTGGGAAGTGATACTTCTTTGTTGTGCAGATTTGCATTGCCCGCTTGCTTGCTTGGCCAAAAAGGGCGTATGCGTTTTCTCTTGAATATATTCAGGAGAAAACGCATACGCCCTTTTTGGCCAAGTGCGTCATTGTCGATGTTGTACCCCTCTTCCTGTGCTTTAAAGGCGATTCCAACATAACTCTTGGAATCTGATTCCTGTTATTCTGCCTCGCTTTTAAGTCCGCCTCGTTGCCTTCCCTCAACAGATTTTTGGACGATAGTTTTCCTTTATTACTCTGCCCGTTTCTGAATTGCTGTGCCCCTGAGCTCCATTTTTCAACTCGTTTTTTGTGAGCTGTACGCATGTCCAAAATTTTGGTTCAGGACCTATACTGGTTCCCGGTGTGTGGCTGAGACTCTGGTTAATTCTTCTTCCTGCCGGGAAATTAGAGTGACATATGCCCGTTCAAATGCCTAACAGCTACTCTCTCATTGGTTCTCCCTCTTCCCTTCCATCCGCTGCCAAATTGGCAACCTGTGCGAACCAGGAGGTTAAAGGGTCTGTCTCTCCAATTTGGGAGATTGATAATAAAGCAGTTGGAAAGTCAAACCGGAGCACCAGGAGAGGGACTATTCGTTGAGTTTTAAAAACCTTTTGTATTCACAGTGTGTCCATTCTCTAGGTTTCCCATACATGTTATAGCTGTAGTAATATTCCCTTCCACCTGGAGAGTTGGGACCCATGGAATGGAGGCCATGCATTTTTGCTTTAAAGGGTCTGAATTTGCTCACCCAATCTCACCATTCCTCTCAGTCCCAAGTGTCCAGCCTTATAACACATCCAGCTGTCATTGTAGATAGGGTCATTCCAGGTTTCCTCAGAGACCCTTAAGTAATTGTAAAGAATTTCCCTGTTTTTTGGTTTTGTTTTAGAAATTCCTTTTTATAGTGGGTTTGAGCTGATTCTCGCTGCCATGTTTATGCCAGTCTAGACACACTTGATTCCCTTACAGAGACATATCAATACAAAGGTTTTAAGTTTCTTACTAGTCAGATCTATTCCTCTGCGGGAAATATGGGGTTTTGAGTCCCTTTCACTGAGGAAGGTGTAGGTCTTGTCTATTCAAAGGTTGGTTTTAGAAATGGTACCTGTGCTTATGTCAAACTCTGGTTTTATGCATCACCCCACCTCTCCTTCGCCCTTAAGCAGGCATAAGAGTGTTTTCTAAATGTGAGACTCTGTTCTCTTTCCTATCTCAGTTCATGTGCCGCCATGTTTACAGGATCTTCATAAGTGATATCTTATGATAAGTTTCTTTTTCTGTGTGACTTATTTCACTTAGAATCATCGTACATGAATCCACTCACTTTGCTGCTCCTTGTCTTATGACATTGATTTCATGGCTGAGGGATATTCCATCGTACATAAATTCCACAGTATTTTGAACCATTTTTATATTTCCTGGGATATTTAAGGTGTACCCAAGTTGCGGTTCTTGTAAGCAGTGCAGCCCAAAATATGGGGGTGGCTCTGCGTTATTGATTTTCAGATTTACCTAGGTATATTCCCCAGACTGGAAGTGCACTTGGCTCAGTAGCTCTGTTGTTTACTTCTTTTAGGGAACACAATGAACTCCTCCAGTGAGGAAGTTGGCAATTTACATCCCGCCCATCAGCATAACAAGGCTCCCTGTAATCCAGTGCCTGTCTTGCCTTTCTGGTTTTTACACATTTGTGGATGTCCCTTTTGACCGGTGGGAAGTGATACTTCTATGTAGTGCAGATTTGCACTGCCCGCTTGCTTGCTTGGTCAAAAAGGGTGTATGCGTTTTCTCCTGAATATATTCAGGAGAAAACGCATACGCCCTTTTTGGCCAAGTACGTCATTGTCGATGTTGTACCCCTCTTCCTGTGCTTTAAAGGCGATTCCAACGTACCTCTTGAAATCTGTTTCCTGCTATTCTGCCTCACTTTCAAATCCGCCTCGTTGCCTTCCCTCAACAGATTTTTGGACGATAGTTGTTCTTTATTATTCTGCCAGTTTGTGAATTGCTGTCCCCCTGAGCTCCATTTTTCAACTCGTATTTTGTGAGCTGTACGCATGTCCAAAAATTTTGTTCAGGACCTTTACTGGTTCCTGGTGGGTGGCTGTGACTCTGGTAAATTCTTCTTTCTGCCGGGAAATTAGAGTGACATGTGCCCGTCCAAATGCCTAACAGCTACTCTCTCATTGGTTCTCCCTCTTCCCTTCCATACTCTGCCCAATTGGCAACATGTGGGAACCAGGAGCTTAAAGAGGCAGTCTCTACAATTTGGGAGATTGATAGTAAAGCAGTTGGAAAGTCAAACCGGAGCACCAGGAGAGGGACTATTCGTTGAGATTTAGAAACCTTTTGTATTCACAGTGTGTCCATTCTCTAGGTTTCCCAAACATGATATAGCTGTAGTAATATTCCCTTCAACCTGGAGAGTTGGGACCCATGGAATGGGGGCCATGCATTTTTGCTTTAAAGGGTCTGCATTTGCTCACCCAATCTCACCAATCCTCTCAGTCCCAAGTGTCCAGCCTTATACCACATCTAGCTGTCATTGTAGTTAGGGTCATTCCAGGTTTCATCAGAGACCCTGAAGGAAATGTAAAGAATTTCCCTGTTTTTTGGATTTGTTTGTGAAATTCCGTTTTATAGTGGGTTTGAGCTGATTCTCGCTGCCATGTTTATGCCAGTCTAGACACACATGATTCCCTTACAGAGACATATCAATACATAGGATTTAAGATCCTTACTAGTCAGATCTATTCCTCTGCGGGAAATACGGGGTTTTGAGTCCCTTTCACTGAGGAAGGTGTAGGTCTTGTCTATTCCACAGTTTTTTTAGAAATGGTACCTGTACTTATATAAAACTCTGGTTTTATGCATCACCCCACCTCTCCTTCCTCCTTAAGCAGGCATAAGATTGTTTTCTAAATGTGAGACTCTGTTCTCTTTCTTAACTCAGTTCATGTGTAGCCAGGTTTACAGGATCTTAATAAGTGATATCTTATGATAAGTTTCTTTTTTCTGTGTGACTTATTTCACTTAGAATCATCGTACCTGAATCCACTAACTTTGCTGCTCCTGGTCTTATGACATTGATTTCATGGCTGAAGGATATTCCATCGTACATATGTACCACAATTTTTAGAACCATTTTTATATTTCCTGGGATATTTAATGTGTACCCAAGTAGAGGTTCTTGTAAGCAGTGCAGCCCAAAATTTGGGGGTGGCTCTGTCTTATTGATTTTCAGTTTTCCCAAGGTATATTCGCTAGACTGGAAGTGCCCTTGGCTCAGTAGCTCTGTTGTTTACTTGTTTTAGGGAACACAATGCACTCCTCCAGTGAGGCAGTGGGCAATTTACATCCCGCGCATCAGCATAACAAGGCTCCCTGTTCTCCAGGGCCTGTCTTGCCTTTCTGGTTTTTACACATTTGTGGATGTCCGATTTGACCGGTGGGAAGTGATACTTCTTTGTAGTGCAGATTTGCATTGCCCGCTTGCTTGCTTGGCCAAAAAGGGCATATGCGTTTTCTCCTGAATATATTCAGGAGAAAACGCATATGCCCTTTTTGGCCAAGTGTGTCACTGTCGCAGTTCTGCCCCTCTTCCTGTGCTTTAAAGGAGATTCCAACGTACCTCTTGAAATCTGTTTCCTGGTATTCTGCCTCGCTTTCAAGTCCGTCTCGTTGCCTTCCCTCAGCAGATTTTTGGACGATAGTTGTCCTTTATTACTCTGCCAGTTTGTGAATTGCTGTGCCCCTGAGCTCCATTTTTCAACTCGTTTTTTGTGAGCCGTACGCAAGTCCAAAATTTTGGTTCAGAACCTATACTGGTTCCCGGTGGGTTGCTGAGCCTTTGGTTAATTCTTATTCCTGCCGGGATATTAGAGTGACATGTGCCCGTCCAAATGCCTAACAGCTACTCTCTCATTGGTTCTCCCTCTTCGCTTCCATCCTCTGCAAATTTGGCAACCTGTGCGAACCAGTAGCTTAAAGGGGCTGTCTCTCCAAGTTGGAAGATTGATGGTAAACCATCTGGAAAGTCAAACCGGAGCACCAGGAGAGGGACTAATCGTTGAGTTTTAGAAACCTTTTGTATTCACAGTGTGTCCATTCTCTAGGTTTCCCATACATGTTATAGCTGTAGTAATATTCCCTTCAACCTGGAGAGTTGGGACCCATGGAATGGGGGCCATGTATTCTTGCTTTAAAGGGTCTGCATTTGCTCATCCAATCTCACCAATCCTCTAAGTCCCAAGTGTCCAGCCTTATACCACATCCAGCTGTCATTGTAGATAGGGTCATTCCAGGTTTCATCAGAGACCCTGAAGGAATTGTAAAGAATTTCCCTGTTTTTTGGTTTTGTTTCTGAAATTCCTTTTTACAGTGGGTTTGAGCTGATTCTCGCTGCCATGTTTATGCCAGTCTAGACACACTTGATTCCCTTACAGAGACACATCAATACAGAGGTTTTAATTTCTTACTAGTCAGATCTATTCCTCTGCGGGAAATATGGGGTTTTGAGTCCCTTTCACTGAGGAAGGTGTAGGTCTTGTCTATTCCAAAGTTGGTTTTAGAAACGGTACGTGTGCTTATATCAAACTCTGGTTTTATGCATCACCCCACCTCTCCTTCCCCCTTAAGCAGGCATAAGAGTGTTTTCTAAATGTGAGACTCTGTTCTCTTTCCTAACTCAGTTCATGTGTAGCCATGTTTACAGGATCTTCATAAGTGATATGTTATGATAAGTTTCTTTTTCTGTGTGACTTATTTCACTTAGAATCATCGTACCTGAATCCACTCACTTTGCTGCTCCTGATCTTATGACATTGATTTCATGGCTGAGGGATATTCCATCGTACATAAATACCACAGTATTTTGAACCATTTTTATATTTCCTGGGATATTTAAGGTGTACCCAAGTTGAGGTTCATGTAAACAGTGCAGCCCTAAATATGGGGGTGGCTCTGTCTTATTGAATTTCAGTTTTCCCAAGGTATATTCCCTAGACTGGAAGTGCACTTGGCTCAGTAGCTCTGTTGTTCACTTGTATTAGGGAACGCAATGCACTCCTCCAGTGAGTCAGTGGGCAATTTACATCCCGCCCATCAGCATAACAAGGCTCCCTGTTCTCCAGGGCCTGTCTTGCCTTTCTGGTTTTCACACATTTGTGGATGTCCCTTTTGACCTGTGGGAAGTGATACTTCTTTGTTGTGCAGATTTGCATTGCCCGCTTGCTTGCTTGGCCAAAAAGGGCGTATGCGTTTTCTCTTGAATATATTCAGGAGAAAACGCATACGCCCTTTTTGGCCAAGTGCGTCATTGTCGATGTTGTACCCCTCTTCCTGTGCTTTAAAGGCGATTCCAACATAACTCTTGGAATCTGATTCCTGTTATTCTGCCTCGCTTTTAAGTCCGCCTCGTTGCCTTCCCTCAACAGATTTTTGGACGATAGTTTTCCTTTATTACTCTGCCCGTTTCTGAATTGCTGTGCCCCTGAGCTCCATTTTTCAACTCGTTTTTTGTGAGCTGTACGCATGTCCAAAATTTTGGTTCAGGACCTATACTGGTTCCCGGTGTGTGGCTGAGACTCTGGTTAATTCTTCTTCCTGCCGGGAAATTAGAGTGACATATGCCCGTTCAAATGCCTAACAGCTACTCTCTCATTGGTTCTCCCTCTTCCCTTCCATCCGCTGCCAAATTGGCAACCTGTGCGAACCAGGAGGTTAAAGGGTCTGTCTCTCCAATTTGGGAGATTGATAATAAAGCAGTTGGAAAGTCAAACCGGAGCACCAGGAGAGGGACTATTCGTTGAGTTTTAAAAACCTTTTGTATTCACAGTGTGTCCATTCTCTAGGTTTCCCATACATGTTATAGCAGTAGTAATATTCCCTTCCACCTGGAGAGTTGGGACCCATGGAATGGAGGCCATGCATTTTTGCTTTAAAGGGTCTGAATTTGCTCACCCAATCTCACCATTCCTCTCAGTCCCAAGTGTCCAGCCTTATAACACATCCAGCTGTCATTGTAGATAGGGTCATTCCAGGTTTCCTCAGAGACCCTTAAGTAATTGTAAAAAATTTCCCTGTTTTTTGGTTTTGTTTTAGAAATTCCTTTTTATAGTGGGTTTGAGCTGATTCTCGCTGCCATGTTTATGCCAGTCTAGACACACTTGATTCCCTTACAGAGACATATCAATACAAAGGTTTTTAGTTTCTTACTAGTCAGATCTATTCCTCTGCGGGAAATATGGGGTTTTGAGTCCCTTTCACTGAGGAAGGTGTAGGTCTTGTCTATTCAAAGGTTGGTTTTAGAAATGGTACCTGTGCTTATGTCAAACTCTGGTTTTATGCATCACCCCACCTCTCCTTCGCCCTTAAGCAGGCATAAGAGTGTTTTCTAAATGTGAGACTCTGTTCTCTTTCCTATCTCAGTTCATGTGCCGCCATGTTTACAGGATCTTCATAAGTGATATCTTATGATAAGTTTCTTTTTCTGTGTGACTTATTTCACTTAGAATCATCGTACATGAATCCACTCACTTTGCTGCTCCTTGTCTTATGACATTGATTTCATGGCTGAGGGATATTCCATCGTACATAAATTCCACAGTATTTTGAACCATTTTTATATTTCCTGGGATATTTAAGGTGTACCCAAGTTGCGGTTCTTGTAAGCAGTGCAGCCCAAAATATGGGGGTGGCTCTGCGTTATTGATTTTCAGATTTACCTAGGTATATTCCCCAGACTGGAAGTGCACTTGGCTCAGTAGCTCTGTTGTTTACTTCTTTTAGGGAACACAATGAACTCCTCCAGTGAGGAAGTTGGCAATTTACATCCCGCCCATCAGCATAACAAGGCTCCCTGTAATCCAGTGCCTGTCTTGCCTTTCTGGTTTTTACACATTTGTGGATGTCCCTTTTGACCGGTGGGAAGTGATACTTCTATGTAGTGCAGATTTGCACTGCCCGCTTGCTTGCTTGGTCAAAAAGGGTGTATGCGTTTTCTCCTGAATATATTCAGGAGAAAACGCATACACCCTTTTTGGCCAAGTACGTCATTGTCGATGTTGTACCCCTCTTCCTGTGCTTTAAAGGCGATTCCAACGTACCTCTTGAAATCTGTTTCCTGCTATTCTGCCTCACTTTCAAATCCGCCTCGTTGCCTTCCCTCAACAGATTTTTGGACGATAGTTGTTCTTTATTATTCTGCCAGTTTGTGAATTGCTGTCCCCCTGAGCTCCATTTTTCAACTCGTATTTTGTGAGCTGTACGCATGTCCAAAATTTTTGTTCAGGACCTTTACTGGTTCCTGGTGGGTGGCTGTGACTCTGGTAAATTCTTCTTTCTGCCGGGAAATTAGAGTGACATGTGCCCGTCCAAATGCCTAACAGCTACTCCCTCATTGGTTCTCCCTCTTCCCTTCCATACTCTGCCCAATTGGCAACATGTGGGAACCAGGAGCTTAAAGAGGCAGTCTCTACAATTTGGGAGATTGATAGTAAAGCAGTTGGAAAGTCAAACCGGAGCACCAGGAGAGGGACTATTCGTTGAGATTTAGAAACCTTTTGTATTCACAGTGTGTCCATTCTCTAGGTTTCCCAAACATGATATAGCTGTAGTAATATTCCCTTCAACCTGGAGAGTTGGGACCCATGGAATGGGGGCCATGCATTTTTGCTTTAAAGGGTCTGCATTTGCTCACCCAATCTCACCAATCCTCTCAGTCCCAAGTGTCCAGCCTTATACCACATCTAGCTGTCATTGTAGTTAGGGTCATTCCAGGTTTCATCAGAGACCCTGAAGGAAATGTAAAGAATTTCCCTGTTTTTTGGATTTGTTTGTGAAATTCCGTTTTATAGTGGGTTTGAGCTGATTCTCGCTGCCATGTTTATGCCAGTCTAGACACACATGATTCCCTTACAGAGACATATCAATACATAGGATTTAAGATCCTTACTAGTCAGATCTATTCCTCTGCGGGAAATACGGGGTTTTGAGTCCCTTTCACTGAGGAAGGTGTAGGTCTTGTCTATTCCACAGTTTTTTTAGAAATGGTACCTGTACTTATATAAAACTCTGGTTTTATGCATCACCCCACCTCTCCTTCCTCCTTAAGCAGGCATAAGATTGTTTTCTAAATGTGAGACTCTGTTCTCTTTCTTAACTCAGTTCATGTGTAGCCAGGTTTACAGGATCTTAATAAGTGATATCTTATGATAAGTTTCTTTTTTCTGTGTGACTTATTTCACTTAGAATCATCGTACCTGAATCCACTAACTTTGCTGCTCCTGGTCTTATGACATTGATTTCATGGCTGAAGGATATTCCATCGTACATATGTACCACAATTTTTAGAACCATTTTTATATTTCCTGGGATATTTAATGTGTACCCAAGTAGAGGTTCTTGTAAGCAGTGCAGCCCAAAATTTGGGGGTGGCTCTGTCTTATTGATTTTCAGTTTTCCCAAGGTATATTCGCTAGACTGGAAGTGCCCTTGGCTCAGTAGCTCTGTTGTTTACTTGTTTTAGGGAACACAATGCACTCCTCCAGTGAGGCAGTGGGCAATTTACATCCCGCGCATCAGCATAACAAGGCTCCCTGTTCTCCAGGGCCTGTCTTGCCTTTCTGGTTTTTACACATTTGTGGATGTCCGATTTGACCGGTGGGAAGTGATACTTCTTTGTAGTGCAGATTTGCATTGCCCGCTTGCTTGCTTGGCCAAAAAGGGCATATGCGTTTTCTCCTGAATATATTCAGGAGAAAACGCATATGCCCTTTTTGGCCAAGTGTGTCACTGTCGCAGTTCTGCCCCTCTTCCTGTGCTTTAAAGGAGATTCCAACGTACCTCTTGAAATCTGTTTCCTGGTATTCTGCCTCGCTTTCAAGTCCGTCTCGTTGCCTTCCCTCAGCAGATTTTTGGACGATAGTTGTCCTTTATTACTCTGCCAGTTTGTGAATTGCTGTGCCCCTGAGCTCCATTTTTCAACTCGTTTTTTGTGAGCCGTACGCAAGTCCAAAATTTTGGTTCAGAACCTATACTGGTTCCCGGTGGGTTGCTGAGCCTTTGGTTAATTCTTATTCCTGCCGGGATATTAGAGTGACATGTGCCCGTCCAAATGCCTAACAGCTACTCTCTCATTGGTTCTCCCTCTTCGCTTCCATCCTCTGCAAATTTGGCAACCTGTGCGAACCAGTAGCTTAAAGGGGCTGTCTCTCCAAGTTGGAAGATTGATGGTAAACCATCTGGAAAGTCAAACCGGAGCACCAGGAGAGGGACTAATCGTTGAGTTTTAGAAACCTTTTGTATTCACAGTGTGTCCATTCTCTAGGTTTCCCATACATGTTATAGCTGTAGTAATATTCCCTTCAACCTGGAGAGTTGGGACCCATGGAATGGGGGCCATGTATTCTTGCTTTAAAGGGTCTGCATTTGCTCATCCAATCTCACCAATCCTCTAAGTCCCAAGTGTCCAGCCTTATACCACATCCAGCTGTCATTGTAGATAGGGTCATTCCAGGTTTCATCAGAGACCCTGAAGGAATTGTAAAGAATTTCCCTGTTTTTTGGTTTTGTTTCTGAAATTCCTTTTTACAGTGGGTTTGAGCTGATTCTCGCTGCCATGTTTATGCCAGTCTAGACACACTTGATTCCCTTACAGAGACACATCAATACAGAGGTTTTAATTTCTTACTAGTCAGATCTATTCCTCTGCGGGAAATATGGGGTTTTGAGTCCCTTTCACTGAGGAAGGTGTAGGTCTTGTCTATTCCAAAGTTGGTTTTAGAAACGGTACGTGTGCTTATATCAAACTCTGGTTTTATGCATCACCCCACCTCTCCTTCCCCCTTAAGCAGGCATAAGAGTGTTTTCTAAATGTGAGACTCTGTTCTCTTTCCTAACTCAGTTCATGTGTAGCCATGTTTACAGGATCTTCATAAGTGATATGTTATGATAAGTTTCTTTTTCTGTGTGACTTATTTCACTTAGAATCATCGTACCTGAATCCACTCACTTTGCTGCTCCTGATCTTATGACATTGATTTCATGGCTGAGGGATATTCCATCGTACATAAATACCACAGTATTTTGAACCATTTTTATATTTCCTGGGATATTTAAGGTGTACCCAAGTTGAGGTTCATGTAAACAGTGCAGCCCTAAATATGGGGGTGGCTCTGTCTTATTGAATTTCAGTTTTCCCAAGGTATATTCCCTAGACTGGAAGTGCACTTGGCTCAGTAGCTCTGTTGTTCACTTGTATTAGGGAACGCAATGCACTCCTCCAGTGAGTCAGTGGGCAATTTACATCCCGCCCATCAGCATAACAAGGCTCCCTGTTCTCCAGGGCCTGTCTTGCCTTTCTGGTTTTCACACATTTGTGGATGTCCCTTTTGACCTGTGGGAAGTGATACTTCTTTGTTGTGCAGATTTGCATTGCCCGCTTGCTTGCTTGGCCAAAAAGGGCGTATGCGTTTTCTCTTGAATATATTCAGGAGAAAACGCATACGCCCTTTTTGGCCAAGTGCGTCATTGTCGATGTTGTACCCCTCTTCCTGTGCTTTAAAGGCGATTCCAACATAACTCTTGGAATCTGATTCCTGTTATTCTGCCTCGCTTTTAAGTCCGCCTCGTTGCCTTCCCTCAACAGATTTTTGGACGATAGTTTTCCTTTATTACTCTGCCCGTTTCTGAATTGCTGTGCCCCTGAGCTCCATTTTTCAACTCGTTTTTTGTGAGCTGTACGCATGTCCAAAATTTTGGTTCAGGACCTATACTGGTTCCCGGTGTGTGGCTGAGACTCTGGTTAATTCTTCTTCCTGCCGGGAAATTAGAGTGACATATGCCCGTTCAAATGCCTAACAGCTACTCTCTCATTGGTTCTCCCTCTTCCCTTCCATCCGCTGCCAAATTGGCAACCTGTGCGAACCAGGAGGTTAAAGGGTCTGTCTCTCCAATTTGGGAGATTGATAATAAAGCAGTTGGAAAGTCAAACCGGAGCACCAGGAGAGGGACTATTCGTTGAGTTTTAAAAACCTTTTGTATTCACAGTGTGTCCATTCTCTAGGTTTCCCATACATGTTATAGCAGTAGTAATATTCCCTTCCACCTGGAGAGTTGGGACCCATGGAATGGAGGCCATGCATTTTTGCTTTAAAGGGTCTGAATTTGCTCACCCAATCTCACCATTCCTCTCAGTCCCAAGTGTCCAGCCTTATAACACATCCAGCTGTCATTGTAGATAGGGTCATTCCAGGTTTCCTCAGAGACCCTTAAGTAATTGTAAAAAATTTCCCTGTTTTTTGGTTTTGTTTTAGAAATTCCTTTTTATAGTGGGTTTGAGCTGATTCTCGCTGCCATGTTTATGCCAGTCTAGACACACTTGATTCCCTTACAGAGACATATCAATACAAAGGTTTTTAGTTTCTTACTAGTCAGATCTATTCCTCTGCGGGAAATATGGGGTTTTGAGTCCCTTTCACTGAGGAAGGTGTAGGTCTTGTCTATTCAAAGGTTGGTTTTAGAAATGGTACCTGTGCTTATGTCAAACTCTGGTTTTATGCATCACCCCACCTCTCCTTCGCCCTTAAGCAGGCATAAGAGTGTTTTCTAAATGTGAGACTCTGTTCTCTTTCCTATCTCAGTTCATGTGCCGCCATGTTTACAGGATCTTCATAAGTGATATCTTATGATAAGTTTCTTTTTCTGTGTGACTTATTTCACTTAGAATCATCGTACATGAATCCACTCACTTTGCTGCTCCTTGTCTTATGACATTGATTTCATGGCTGAGGGATATTCCATCGTACATAAATTCCACAGTATTTTGAACCATTTTTATATTTCCTGGGATATTTAAGGTGTACCCAAGTTGCGGTTCTTGTAAGCAGTGCAGCCCAAAATATGGGGGTGGCTCTGCGTTATTGATTTTCAGATTTACCTAGGTATATTCCCCAGACTGGAAGTGCACTTGGCTCAGTAGCTCTGTTGTTTACTTCTTTTAGGGAACACAATGAACTCCTCCAGTGAGGAAGTTGGCAATTTACATCCCGCCCATCAGCATAACAAGGCTCCCTGTAATCCAGTGCCTGTCTTGCCTTTCTGGTTTTTACACATTTGTGGATGTCCCTTTTGACCGGTGGGAAGTGATACTTCTATGTAGTGCAGATTTGCACTGCCCGCTTGCTTGCTTGGTCAAAAAGGGTGTATGCGTTTTCTCCTGAATATATTCAGGAGAAAACGCATACGCCCTTTTTGGCCAAGTACGTCATTGTCGATGTAGTACCCCTCTTCCTGTGCTTTAAAGGCGATTCCAACGTACCTCTTGAAATCTGTTTCCTGCTATTCTGCCTCACTTTCAAATCCGCCTCGTTGCCTTCCCTCAACAGATTTTTGGACGATAGTTGTTCTTTATTATTCTGCCAGTTTGTGAATTGCTGTCCCCCTGAGCTCCATTTTTCAACTCGTATTTTGTGAGCTGTACGCATGTCCAAAATTTTTGTTCAGGACCTTTACTGGTTCCTGGTGGGTGGCTGTGACTCTGGTAAATTCTTCTTTCTCCCGGGAAATTAGAGTGACATGTGCCCGTCCAAATGCCTAACAGCTACTCTCTCATTGGTTCTCCCTCTTCCCTTCCATACTCTGCCCAATTGGCAACATGTGGGAACCAGGATCTTAAAGAGGCAGTCTCTACAATTTGGGAGATTGATAGTAAAGCAGTTGGAAAGTCAAACCGGAGCACCAGGAGAGGGACTATTCGTTGAGTTTATAAACCTTTTGTATTCACAGTGTGTCCATTCTCTAGGTTTCCCAAACATGATATAGCTGTAGTAATATTCCCTTCAACCTGGAGAGTTGGGACCCATGGAATGGGGGCCATGCATTTTTGCTTTAAATGGTCTGCATTTGCTCACCCAATCTCACCAATCCTCTCAGTCCCAAGTGTCCAGCCTTATACCACATCTAGCTGTCATTGTAGTTAGGGTCATTCCAGGTTTCATCAGAGACCCTGAAGGAAATGTAAAGAATTTCCCTGTTTTTTGGATTTGTTTGTGAAATTCCGTTTTATAGTGGGTTTGAGCTGATTCTCGCTGCCATGTTTATGCCAGTCTAGACACACATGATTCCCTTACAGAGACATATCAATACATAGGATTTAAGATCCTTACTAGTCAGATCTATTCCTCTGCGGGAAATACGGGGTTTTGAGTCCCTTTCACTGAGGAAGGTGTAGGTCTCGTCTATTCCACAGTTTTTTTAGAAATGGTACCTGTACTTATATAAAACTCTGGTTTTATGCATCACCCCACCTCTCCTTCCTCCTTAAGCAGGCATAAGATTGTTTTCTAAATGTGAGACTCTGTTCTCTTTCTTAACTCAGTTCATGTGTAGCCAGGTTTACAGGATCTTAATAAGTGATATCTTATGATAAGTTTCTTTTTTCTGTGTGACTTATTTCACTTAGAATCATCGTACCTGAATCCACTAACTTTGCTGCTCCTGGTCTTATGACATTGATTTCATGGCTGAAGGATATTCCATCGTACATATGTACCACAATTTTTAGAACCATTTTTATATTTCCTGGGATATTTAATGTGTACCCAAGTAGAGGTTCTTGTAAGCAGTGCAGCCCAAAATTTGGGGGTGGCTCTGTCTTATTGATTTTCAGTTTTCCCAAGGTATATTCGCTAGACTGGAAGGGCCCTTGGCTCAGTAGCTCTGTTGTTTACTTGTTTTAGGGAACACAATGCACTCCTCCAGTGAGGCAGTGGGCAATTTACATCCCACGCATCACCATAACAAGGCTCCCTGTTCCCCAGGGCCTGTCTTGCCTTTCTGGTTTTTACACATTTGTGGATGTCCGATTTGACCGGTGGGAAGTGATACTTCTTTGTAGTGCAGATTTGCATTGCCCGCTTGCTTGCTTGGCCAAAAAGGGCATATGCGTTTTCTCCTGAATATATTCAGGAGAAAACGCATACGCCCTTTTTGGCCATGTGTGTCACTGTCGCAGTTCTGCCCCTCTTCCTGTGCTTTAAAGGAGATTCCAACGTACCTCTTGAAATCTGTTTCCTGGTATTCTGCCTCGCTTTCAAGTCCGTCTCGTTGCCTTCCCTCAACAGATTTTTGGACGATAGTTGTCCTTTATTACTCTGTCAGTTTGTGAATTGCTGTGCCCCTGAGGTCAATTTTTCAACTCGTTTTTTGTGAGCCGTACGCAAGTCCAAAATTTTGGTTCAGAACCTATACTGGTTCCCGGTGGGTTGCTGAGCCTTTGGTTAATTCTTCTTCCTGCCGGGATATTAGAGTGACATGTGCCCGTCCAAATGCCTAACAGCTACTCTCTCATTGGTTCTCCCTCTTCGCTTCCATCCTCTGCAAATTTGGCAACATGTGCGAACCAGTAGCTTAAAGGGGCTGTCTCTCCAAGTTGGAAGATTGATGGTAAACCATCTGGAAAGTCAAACCGGAGCACCAGGAGAGGGACTAATCGTTGAGTTTTAGAAACCTTTTGTATTCACAGTGTGTCCATTCTCTAGGTTTCCCATACATGTTATAGCTGTAGTAATATTCCCTTCAACCTGGAGAGTTGGGACCCATGGAATGGGGGCCATGTATTCTTGCTTTAAAGGGTCTGCATTTGCTCATCCAATCTCACCAATCCTCTAAGTCCCAAGTGTCCAGCCTTATACCACATCCAGCTGTCATTGTAGATAGGGTCATTCCAGGTTTCATCAGAGACCCTGAAGGAATTGTAAAGAATTTCCCTGTTTTTTGGTTTTGTTTCTGAAATTCCTTTTTACAGTGGGTTTGAGCTGATTCTCGCTGCCATGTTTATGCCAGTCTAGACACACTTGATTCCCTTACAGAGACACATCAATACAGAGGTTTTAATTTCTTACTAGTCAGATCTATTCCTCTGCGGGAAATATGGGGTTTTGAGTCCCTTTCACTGAGGAAGGTGTAGGTCTTGTCTATTCCAAAGTTGGTTTTAGAAACGGTACGTGTGCTTATATCAAACTCTGGTTTTATGCATCACCCCACCTCTCCTTCCCCCTTAAGCAGGCATAAGAGTGTTTTCTAAATGTGAGACTCTGTTCTCTTTCCTAACTCAGTTCATGTGTAGCCATGTTTACAGGATCTTCATAAGTGATATGTTATGATAAGTTTCTTTTTCTGTGTGACTTATTTCACTTAGAATCATCGTACCTGAATCCACTCACTTTGCTGCTCCTGATCTTATGACATTGATTTCATGGCTGAGGGATATTCCATCGTACATAAATACCACAGTATTTTGAACCATTTTTATATTTCCTGGGATATTTAAGGTGTACCCAAGTTGAGGTTCATGTAAACAGTGCAGCCCTAAATATGGGGGTGGCTCTGTCTTATTGAATTTCAGTTTTCCCAAGGTATATTCCCTAGACTGGAAGTGCACTTGGCTCAGTAGCTCTGTTGTTCACTTGTATTAGGGAACGCAATGCACTCCTCCAGTGAGTCAGTGGGCAATTTACATCCCGCCCATCAGCATAACAAGGCTCCCTGTTCTCCAGGGCCTGTCTTGCCTTTCTGGTTTTCACACATTTGTGGATGTCCCTTTTGACCTGTGGGAAGTGATACTTCTTTGTTGTGCAGATTTGCATTGCCCGCTTGCTTGCTTGGCCAAAAAGGGCGTATGCGTTTTCTCTTGAATATATTCAGGAGAAAACGCATACGCCCTTTTTGGCCAAGTGCGTCATTGTCGATGTTGTACCCCTCTTCCTGTGCTTTAAAGGCGATTCCAACATAACTCTTGGAATCTGATTCCTGTTATTCTGCCTCGCTTTTAAGTCCGCCTCGTTGCCTTCCCTCAACAGATTTTTGGACGATAGTTTTCCTTTATTACTCTGCCCGTTTCTGAATTGCTGTGCCCCTGAGCTCCATTTTTCAACTCGTTTTTTGTGAGCTGTACGCATGTCCAAAATTTTGGTTCAGGACCTATACTGGTTCCCGGTGTGTGGCTGAGACTCTGGTTAATTCTTCTTCCTGCCGGGAAATTAGAGTGACATATGCCCGTTCAAATGCCTAACAGCTACTCTCTCATTGGTTCTCCCTCTTCCCTTCCATCCGCTGCCAAATTGGCAACCTGTGCGAACCAGGAGGTTAAAGGGTCTGTCTCTCCAATTTGGGAGATTGATAATAAAGCAGTTGGAAAGTCAAACCGGAGCACCAGGAGAGGGACTATTCGTTGAGTTTTAAAAACCTTTTGTATTCACAGTGTGTCCATTCTCTAGGTTTCCCATACATGTTATAGCAGTAGTAATATTCCCTTCCACCTGGAGAGTTGGGACCCATGGAATGGAGGCCATGCATTTTTGCTTTAAAGGGTCTGAATTTGCTCACCCAATCTCACCATTCCTCTCAGTCCCAAGTGTCCAGCCTTATAACACATCCAGCTGTCATTGTAGATAGGGTCATTCCAGGTTTCCTCAGAGACCCTTAAGTAATTGTAAAAAATTTCCCTGTTTTTTGGTTTTGTTTTAGAAATTCCTTTTTATAGTGGGTTTGAGCTGATTCTCGCTGCCATGTTTATGCCAGTCTAGACACACTTGATTCCCTTACAGAGACATATCAATACAAAGGTTTTTAGTTTCTTACTAGTCAGATCTATTCCTCTGCGGGAAATATGGGGTTTTGAGTCCCTTTCACTGAGGAAGGTGTAGGTCTTGTCTATTCAAAGGTTGGTTTTAGAAATGGTACCTGTGCTTATGTCAAACTCTGGTTTTATGCATCACCCCACCTCTCCTTCGCCCTTAAGCAGGCATAAGAGTGTTTTCTAAATGTGAGACTCTGTTCTCTTTCCTATCTCAGTTCATGTGCCGCCATGTTTACAGGATCTTCATAAGTGATATCTTATGATAAGTTTCTTTTTCTGTGTGACTTATTTCACTTAGAATCATCGTACATGAATCCACTCACTTTGCTGCTCCTTGTCTTATGACATTGATTTCATGGCTGAGGGATATTCCATCGTACATAAATTCCACAGTATTTTGAACCATTTTTATATTTCCTGGGATATTTAAGGTGTACCCAAGTTGCGGTTCTTGTAAGCAGTGCAGCCCAAAATATGGGGGTGGCTCTGCGTTATTGATTTTCAGATTTACCTAGGTATATTCCCCAGACTGGAAGTGCACTTGGCTCAGTAGCTCTGTTGTTTACTTCTTTTAGGGAACACAATGAACTCCTCCAGTGAGGAAGTTGGCAATTTACATCCCGCCCATCAGCATAACAAGGCTCCCTGTAATCCAGTGCCTGTCTTGCCTTTCTGGTTTTTACACATTTGTGGATGTCCCTTTTGACCGGTGGGAAGTGATACTTCTATGTAGTGCAGATTTGCACTGCCCGCTTGCTTGCTTGGTCAAAAAGGGTGTATGCGTTTTCTCCTGAATATATTCAGGAGAAAACGCATACGCCCTTTTTGGCCAAGTACGTCATTGTCGATGTTGTACCCCTCTTCCTGTGCTTTAAAGGCGATTCCAACGTACCTCTTGAAATCTGTTTCCTGCTATTCTGCCTCACTTTCAAATCCGCCTCGTTGCCTTCCCTCAACAGATTTTTGGACGATAGTTGTTCTTTATTATTCTGCCAGTTTGTGAATTGCTGTCCCCCTGAGCTCCATTTTTCAACTCGTATTTTGTGAGCTGTACGCATGTCCAAAAATTTTGTTCAGGACCTTTACTGGTTCCTGGTGGGTGGCTGTGACTCTGGTAAATTCTTCTTTCTGCCGGGAAATTAGAGTGACATGTGCCCGTCCAAATGCCTAACAGCTACTCTCTCATTGGTTCTCCCTCTTCCCTTCCATACTCTGCCCAATTGGCAACATGTGGGAACCAGGAGCTTAAAGAGGCAGTCTCTACAATTTGGGAGATTGATAGTAAAGCAGTTGGAAAGTCAAACCGGAGCACCAGGAGAGGGACTATTCGTTGAGATTTAGAAACCTTTTGTATTCACAGTGTGTCCATTCTCTAGGTTTCCCAAACATGATATAGCTGTAGTAATATTCCCTTCAACCTGGAGAGTTGGGACCCATGGAATGGGGGCCATGCATTTTTGCTTTAAAGGGTCTGCATTTGCTCACCCAATCTCACCAATCCTCTCAGTCCCAAGTGTCCAGCCTTATACCACATCTAGCTGTCATTGTAGTTAGGGTCATTCCAGGTTTCATCAGAGACCCTGAAGGAAATGTAAAGAATTTCCCTGTTTTTTGGATTTGTTTGTGAAATTCCGTTTTATAGTGGGTTTGAGCTGATTCTCGCTGCCATGTTTATGCCAGTCTAGACACACATGATTCCCTTACAGAGACATATCAATACATAGGATTTAAGATCCTTACTAGTCAGATCTATTCCTCTGCGGGAAATACGGGGTTTTGAGTCCCTTTCACTGAGGAAGGTGTAGGTCTTGTCTATTCCACAGTTTTTTTAGAAATGGTACCTGTACTTATATAAAACTCTGGTTTTATGCATCACCCCACCTCTCCTTCCTCCTTAAGCAGGCATAAGATTGTTTTCTAAATGTGAGACTCTGTTCTCTTTCTTAACTCAGTTCATGTGTAGCCAGGTTTACAGGATCTTAATAAGTGATATCTTATGATAAGTTTCTTTTTTCTGTGTGACTTATTTCACTTAGAATCATCGTACCTGAATCCACTAACTTTGCTGCTCCTGGTCTTATGACATTGATTTCATGGCTGAAGGATATTCCATCGTACATATGTACCACAATTTTTAGAACCATTTTTATATTTCCTGGGATATTTAATGTGTACCCAAGTAGAGGTTCTTGTAAGCAGTGCAGCCCAAAATTTGGGGGTGGCTCTGTCTTATTGATTTTCAGTTTTCCCAAGGTATATTCGCTAGACTGGAAGTGCCCTTGGCTCAGTAGCTCTGTTGTTTACTTGTTTTAGGGAACACAATGCACTCCTCCAGTGAGGCAGTGGGCAATTTACATCCCGCGCATCAGCATAACAAGGCTCCCTGTTCTCCAGGGCCTGTCTTGCCTTTCTGGTTTTTACACATTTGTGGATGTCCGATTTGACCGGTGGGAAGTGATACTTCTTTGTAGTGCAGATTTGCATTGCCCGCTTGCTTGCTTGGCCAAAAAGGGCATATGCGTTTTCTCCTGAATATATTCAGGAGAAAACGCATATGCCCTTTTTGGCCAAGTGTGTCACTGTCGCAGTTCTGCCCCTCTTCCTGTGCTTTAAAGGAGATTCCAACGTACCTCTTGAAATCTGTTTCCTGGTATTCTGCCTCGCTTTCAAGTCCGTCTCGGTGCCTTCCCTCAGCAGATTTTTGGACGATAGTTGTCCTTTATTACTCTGCCAGTTTGTGAATTGCTGTGCCCCTGAGGTCAATTTTTCAACTCGTTTTTTGTGAGCCGTACGCAAGTCCAAAATTTTGGTTCAGAACCTATACTGGTTCCCGGTGGGTTGCTGAGCCTTTGGTTAATTCTTATTCCTGCCGGGATATTAGAGTGACATGTGCCCGTCCAAATGCCTAACAGCTACTCTCTCATTGGTTCTCCCTCTTCGCTTCCATCCTCTGCAAATTTGGCAACCTGTGCGAACCAGTAGCTTAAAGGGGCTGTCTCTCCAAGTTGGAAGATTGATGGTAAACCATCTGGAAAGTCAAACCGGAGCACCAGGAGAGGGACTAATCGTTGAGTTTTAGAAACCTTTTGTATTCACAGTGTGTCCATTCTCTAGGTTTCCCATACATGTTATAGCTGTAGTAATATTCCCTTCAACCTGGAGAGTTGGGACCCATGGAATGGGGGCCATGTATTCTTGCTTTAAAGGGTCTGCATTTGCTCATCCAATCTCACCAATCCTCTAAGTCCCAAGTGTCCAGCCTTATACCACATCCAGCTGTCATTGTAGATAGGGTCATTCCAGGTTTCATCAGAGACCCTGAAGGAATTGTAAAGAATTTCCCTGTTTTTTGGTTTTGTTTCTGAAATTCCTTTTTACAGTGGGTTTGAGCTGATTCTCGCTGCCATGTTTATGCCAGTCTAGACACACTTGATTCCCTTACAGAGACACATCAATACAGAGGTTTTAATTTCTTACTAGTCAGATCTATTCCTCTGCGGGAAATATGGGGTTTTGAGTCCCTTTCACTGAGGAAGGTGTAGGTCTTGTCTATTCCAAAGTTGGTTTTAGAAACGGTACGTGTGCTTATATCAAACTCTGGTTTTATGCATCACCCCACCTCTCCTTCCCCCTTAAGCAGGCATAAGAGTGTTTTCTAAATGTGAGACTCTGTTCTCTTTCCTAACTCAGTTCATGTGTAGCCATGTTTACAGGATCTTCATAAGTGATATGTTATGATAAGTTTCTTTTTCTGTGTGACTTATTTCACTTAGAATCATCGTACCTGAATCCACTCACTTTGCTGCTCCTGATCTTATGACATTGATTTCATGGCTGAGGGATATTCCATCGTACATAAATACCACAGTATTTTGAACCATTTTTATATTTCCTGGGATATTTAAGGTGTACCCAAGTTGAGGTTCATGTAAACAGTGCAGCCCTAAATATGGGGGTGGCTCTGTCTTATTGAATTTCAGTTTTCCCAAGGTATATTCCCTAGACTGGAAGTGCACTTGGCTCAGTAGCTCTGTTGTTCACTTGTATTAGGGAACGCAATGCACTCCTCCAGTGAGTCAGTGGGCAATTTACATCCCGCCCATCAGCATAACAAGGCTCCCTGTTCTCCAGGGCCTGTCTTGCCTTTCTGGTTTTCACACATTTGTGGTTGTCCCTTTTGACCTGTGGGAAGTGATACTTCTTTGTTGTGCAGATTTGCATTGCCCGCTTGCTTGCTTGGCCAAAAAGGGCGTATGCGTTTTCTCTTGAATATATTCAGGAGAAAACGCATACGCCCTTTTTGGCCAAGTGCGTCATTGTCGATGTTGTACCCCTCTTCCTGTGCTTTAAAGGCGATTCCAACATAACTCTTGGAATCTGATTCCTGTTATTCTGCCTCGCTTTTAAGTCCGCCTCGTTGCCTTCCCTCAACAGATTTTTGGACGATAGTTTTCCTTTATTACTCTGCCCGTTTCTGAATTGCTGTGCCCCTGAGCTCCATTTTTCAACTCGTTTTTTGTGAGCTGTACGCATGTCCAAAATTTTGGTTCAGGACCTATACTGGTTCCTGGTGTGTGGCTGAGACTCTGGTTAATTCTTCTTCCTGCCGGGAAATTAGAGTGACATATGCCCGTTCAAATGCCTAACAGCTACTCTCTCATTGGTTCTCCCTCTTCCCTTCCATCCGCTGCCAAATTGGCAACCTGTGCGAACCAGGAGGTTAAAGGGTCTGTCTCTCCAATTTGGGAGATTGATAATAAAGCAGTTGGAAAGTCAAACCGGAGCACCAGGAGAGGGACTATTCGTTGAGTTTTAAAAACCTTTTGTATTCACAGTGTGTCCATTCTCTAGGTTTCCCATACATGTTATAGCTGTAGTAATATTCCCTTCCACCTGGAGAGTTGGGACCCATGGAATGGAGGCCATGCATTTTTGCTTTAAAGGGTCTGAATTTGCTCACCCAATCTCACCATTCCTCTCAGTCCCAAGTGTCCAGCCTTATAACACATCCAGCTGTCATTGTAGATAGGGTCATTCCAGGTTTCCTCAGAGACCCTTAAGTAATTGTAAAGAATTTCCCTGTTTTTTGGTTTTGTTTTAGAAATTCCTTTTTATAGTGGGTTTGAGCTGATTCTCGCTGCCATGTTTATGCCAGTCTAGACACACTTGATTCCCTTACAGAGACATATCAATACAAAGGTTTTAAGTTTCTTACTAGTCAGATCTATTCCTCTGCGGGAAATATGGGGTTTTGAGTCCCTTTCACTGAGGAAGGTGTAGGTCTTGTCTATTCAAAGGTTGGTTTTAGAAATGGTACTTGTGCTTATGTCAAACTCTGGTTTTATGCATCACCCCACCTCTCCTTCGCCCTTAAGCAGGCATAAGAGTGTTTTCTAAATGTGAGACTCTGTTCTCTTTCCTATCTCAGTTCATGTGCCGCCATGTTTACAGGATCTTCATAAGTGATATCTTATGATAAGTTTCTTTTTCTGTGTGACTTATTTCACTTAGAATCATCGTACATGAATCCACTCACTTTGCTGCTCCTTGTCTTATGACATTGATTTCATGGCTGAGGGATATTCCATTGTACATAAATTCCACAGTATTTTGAACCATTTTTATATTTCCTGGGATATTTAAGGTGTACCCAAGTTGCGGTTCTTGTAAGCAGTGCAGCCCAAAATATGGGGGTGGCTCTGCGTTATTGATTTTCAGATTTACCTAGGTATATTCCCCAGACTGGAAGTGCACTTGGCTCAGTAGCTCTGTTGTTTACTTCTTTTAGGGAACACAATGAACTCCTCCAGTGAGGAAGTTGGCAATTTACATCCCGCCCATCAGCATAACAAGGCTCCCTGTAATCCAGTGCCTGTCTTGCCTTTCTGGTTTTTACACATTTGTGGATGTCCCTTTTGACCGGTGGGAAGTGATACTTCTATGTAGTGCAGATTTGCACTGCCCGCTTGCTTGCTTGGTCAAAAAGGGTGTATGCGTTTTCTCCTGAATATATTCAGGAGAAAACGCATACGCCCTTTTTGGCCAAGTACGTCATTGTCGATGTAGTACCCCTCTTCCTGTGCTTTAAAGGCGATTCCAACGTACCTCTTGAAATCTGTTTCCTGCTATTCTGCCTCACTTTCAAATCCGCCTCGTTGCCTTCCCTCAACAGATTTTTGGACGATAGTTGTTCTTTATTATTCTGCCAGTTTGTGAATTGCTGTCCCCCTGAGCTCCATTTTTCAACTCGTATTTTGTGAGCTGTACGCATGTCCAAAATTTTTGTTCAGGACCTTTACTGGTTCCTGGTGGGTGGCTGTGACTCTGGTAAATTCTTCTTTCTCCCGGGAAATTAGAGTGACATGTGCCCGTCCAAATGCCTAACAGCTACTCTCTCATTGGTTCTCCCTCTTCCCTTCCATACTCTGCCCAATTGGCAACATGTGGGAACCAGGATCTTAAAGAGGCAGTCTCTACAATTTGGGAGATTGATAGTAAAGCAGTTGGAAAGTCAAACCGGAGCACCAGGAGAGGGACTATTCGTTGAGTTTATAAACCTTTTGTATTCACAGTGTGTCCATTCTCTAGGTTTCCCAAACATGATATAGCTGTAGTAATATTCCCTTCAACCTGGAGAGTTGGGACCCATGGAATGGGGGCCATGCATTTTTGCTTTAAATGGTCTGCATTTGCTCACCCAATCTCACCAATCCTCTCAGTCCCAAGTGTCCAGCCTTATACCACATCTAGCTGTCATTGTAGTTAGGGTCATTCCAGGTTTCATCAGAGACCCTGAAGGAAATGTAAAGAATTTCCCTGTTTTTTGGATTTGTTTGTGAAATTCCGTTTTATAGTGGGTTTGAGCTGATTCTCGCTGCCATGTTTATGCCAGTCTAGACACACATGATTCCCTTACAGAGACATATCAATACATAGGATTTAAGATCCTTACTAGTCAGATCTATTCCTCTGCGGGAAATACGGGGTTTTGAGTCCCTTTCACTGAGGAAGGTGTAGGTCTTGTCTATTCCACAGTTTTTTTAGAAATGGTACCTGTACTTATATAAAACTCTGGTTTTATGCATCACCCCACCTCTCCTTCCTCCTTAAGCAGGCATAAGATTGTTTTCTAAATGTGAGACTCTGTTCTCTTTCTTAACTCAGTTCATGTGTAGCCAGGTTTACAGGATCTTAATAAGTGATATCTTATGATAAGTTTCTTTTTTCTGTGTGACTTATTTCACTTAGAATCATCGTACCTGAATCCACTAACTTTGCTGCTCCTGGTCTTATGACATTGATTTCATGGCTGAAGGATATTCCATCGTACATATGTACCACAATTTTTAGAACCATTTTTATATTTCCTGGGATATTTAATGTGTACCCAAGTAGAGGTTCTTGTAAGCAGTGCAGCCCAAAATTTGGGGGTGGCTCTGTCTTATTGATTTTCAGTTTTCCCAAGGTATATTCGCTAGACTGGAAGGGCCCTTGGCTCAGTAGCTCTGTTGTTTACTTGTTTTAGGGAACACAATGCACTCCTCCAGTGAGGCAGTGGGCAATTTACATCCCACGCATCACCATAACAAGGCTCCCTGTTCCCCAGGGCCTGTCTTGCCTTTCTGGTTTTTACACATTTGTGGATGTCCGATTTGACCGGTGGGAAGTGATACTTCTTTGTAGTGCAGATTTGCATTGCCCGCTTGCTTGCTTGGCCAAAAAGGGCATATGCGTTTTCTCCTGAATATATTCAGGAGAAAACGCATACGCCCTTTTTGGCCATGTGTGTCACTGTCGCAGTTCTGCCCCTCTTCCTGTGCTTTAAAGGAGATTCCAACGTACCTCTTGAAATCTGTTTCCTGGTATTCTGCCTCGCTTTCAAGTCCGTCTCGTTGCTTTCCCTCAACAGATTTTTGGACGATAGTTGTCCTTTATTACTCTGTCAGTTTGTGAATTGCTGTGCCCCTGAGGTCAATTTTTCAACTCGTTTTTTGTGAGCCGTACGCAAGTCCAAAATTTTGGTTCAGAACCTATACTGGTTCCCGGTGGGTTGCTGAGCCTTTGGTTAATTCTTCTTCCTGCCGGGATATTAGAGTGACATGTGCCCGTCCAAATGCCTAACAGCTACTCTCTCATTGGTTCTCCCTCTTCGCTTCCATCCTCTGCAAATTTGGCAACATGTGCGAACCAGTAGCTTAAAGGGGCTGTCTCTCCAAGTTGGAAGATTGATGGTAAACCATCTGGAAAGTCAAACCGGAGCACCAGGAGAGGGACTAATCGTTGAGTTTTAGAAACCTTTTGTATTCACAGTGTGTCCATTCTCTAGGTTTCCCATACATGTTATAGCTGTAGTAATATTCCCTTCAACCTGGAGAGTTGGGACCCATGGAATGGGGGCCATGTATTCTTGCTTTAAAGGGTCTGCATTTGCTCATCCAATCTCACCAATCCTCTAAGTCCCAAGTGTCCAGCCTTATACCACATCCAGCTGTCATTGTAGATAGGGTCATTCCAGGTTTCATCAGAGACCCTGAAGGAATTGTAAAGAATTTCCCTGTTTTTTGGTTTTGTTTCTGAAATTCCTTTTTACAGTGGGTTTGAGCTGATTCTCGCTGCCATGTTTATGCCAGTCTAGACACACTTGATTCCCTTACAGAGACACATCAATACAGAGGTTTTAATTTCTTACTAGTCAGATCTATTCCTCTGCGGGAAATATGGGGTTTTGAGTCCCTTTCACTGAGGAAGGTGTAGGTCTTGTCTATTCCAAAGTTGGTTTTAGAAACGGTACGTGTGCTTATATCAAACTCTGGTTTTATGCATCACCCCACCTCTCCTTCCCCCTTAAGCAGGCATAAGAGTGTTTTCTAAATGTGAGACTCTGTTCTCTTTCCTAACTCAGTTCATGTGTAGCCATGTTTACAGGATCTTCATAAGTGATATGTTATGATAAGTTTCTTTTTCTGTGTGACTTATTTCACTTAGAATCATCGTACCTGAATCCACTCACTTTGCTGCTCCTGATCTTATGACATTGATTTCATGGCTGAGGGATATTCCATCGTACATAAATACCACAGTATTTTGAACCATTTTTATATTTCCTGGGATATTTAAGGTGTACCCAAGTTGAGGTTCATGTAAACAGTGCAGCCCTAAATATGGGGGTGGCTCTGTCTTATTGAATTTCAGTTTTCCCAAGGTATATTCCCTAGACTGGAAGTGCACTTGGCTCAGTAGCTCTGTTGTTCACTTGTATTAGGGAACGCAATGCACTCCTCCAGTGAGTCAGTGGGCAATTTACATCCCGCCCATCAGCATAACAAGGCTCCCTGTTCTCCAGGGCCTGTCTTGCCTTTCTGGTTTTCACACATTTGTGGATGTCCCTTTTGACCTGTGGGAAGTGATACTTCTTTGTTGTGCAGATTTGCATTGCCCGCTTGCTTGCTTGGCCAAAAAGGGCGTATGCGTTTTCTCTTGAATATATTCAGGAGAAAACGCATACGCCCTTTTTGGCCAAGTGCGTCATTGTCGATGTTGTACCCCTCTTCCTGTGCTTTAAAGGCGATTCCAACATAACTCTTGGAATCTGATTCCTGTTATTCTGCCTCGCTTTTAAGTCCGCCTCGTTGCCTTCCCTCAACAGATTTTTGGACGATAGTTTTCCTTTATTACTCTGCCCGTTTCTGAATTGCTGTGCCCCTGAGCTCCATTTTTCAACTCGTTTTTTGTGAGCTGTACGCATGTCCAAAATTTTGGTTCAGGACCTATACTGGTTCCCGGTGTGTGGCTGAGACTCTGGTTAATTCTTCTTCCTGCCGGGAAATTAGAGTGACATATGCCCGTTCAAATGCCTAACAGCTACTCTCTCATTGGTTCTCCCTCTTCCCTTCCATCCGCTGCCAAATTGGCAACCTGTGCGAACCAGGAGGTTAAAGGGTCTGTCTCTCCAATTTGGGAGATTGATAATAAAGCAGTTGGAAAGTCAAACCGGAGCACCAGGAGAGGGACTATTCGTTGAGTTTTAAAAACCTTTTGTATTCACAGTGTGTCCATTCTCTAGGTTTCCCATACATGTTATAGCAGTAGTAATATTCCCTTCCACCTGGAGAGTTGGGACCCATGGAATGGAGGCCATGCATTTTTGCTTTAAAGGGTCTGAATTTGCTCACCCAATCTCACCATTCCTCTCAGTCCCAAGTGTCCAGCCTTATAACACATCCAGCTGTCATTGTAGATAGGGTCATTCCAGGTTTCCTCAGAGACCCTTAAGTAATTGTAAAAAATTTCCCTGTTTTTTGGTTTTGTTTTAGAAATTCCTTTTTATAGTGGGTTTGAGCTGATTCTCGCTGCCATGTTTATGCCAGTCTAGACACACTTGATTCCCTTACAGAGACATATCAATACAAAGGTTTTTAGTTTCTTACTAGTCAGATCTATTCCTCTGCGGGAAATATGGGGTTTTGAGTCCCTTTCACTGAGGAAGGTGTAGGTCTTGTCTATTCAAAGGTTGGTTTTAGAAATGGTACCTGTGCTTATGTCAAACTCTGGTTTTATGCATCACCCCACCTCTCCTTCGCCCTTAAGCAGGCATAAGAGTGTTTTCTAAATGTGAGACTCTGTTCTCTTTCCTATCTCAGTTCATGTGCCGCCATGTTTACAGGATCTTCATAAGTGATATCTTATGATAAGTTTCTTTTTCTGTGTGACTTATTTCACTTAGAATCATCGTACATGAATCCACTCACTTTGCTGCTCCTTGTCTTATGACATTGATTTCATGGCTGAGGGATATTCCATCGTACATAAATTCCACAGTATTTTGAACCATTTTTATATTTCCTGGGATATTTAAGCTGTACCCAAGTTGCGGTTCTTGTAAGCAGTGCAGCCCAAAATATGGGGGTGGCTCTGCGTTATTGATTTTCAGATTTACCTAGGTATATTCCCCAGACTGGAAGTGCACTTGGCTCAGTAGCTCTGTTGTTTACTTCTTTTAGGGAACACAATGAACTCCTCCAGTGAGGAAGTTGGCAATTTACATCCCGCCCATCAGCATAACAAGGCTCCCTGTAATCCAGTGCCTGTCTTGCCTTTCTGGTTTTTACACATTTGTGGATGTCCCTTTTGACCGGTGGGAAGTGATACTTCTATGTAGTGCAGATTTGCACTGCCCGCTTGCTTGCTTGGTCAAAAAGGGTGTATGCGTTTTCTCCTGAATATATTCAGGAGAAAACGCATACGCCCTTTTTGGCCAAGTACGTCATTGTCGATGTTGTACCCCTCTTCCTGTGCTTTAAAGGCAATTCCAACGTACCTCTTGAAATCTGTTTCCTGCTATTCTGCCTCACTTTCAAATCCGCCTCGTTGCCTTCCCTCAACAGATTTTTGGACGATAGTTGTTCTTTATTATTCAGCCAGTTTGTGAATTGCTGTCCCCCTGAGCTCCATTTTTCAACTCGTATTTTGTGAGCTGTACGCATGTCCAAAAATTTTGTTCAGGACCTTTACTGGTTCCTGGTGGGTGGCTGTGACTCTGGTAAATTCTTCTTTCTGCCGGGAAATTAGAGTGACATGTGCCCGTCCAAATGCCTAACAGCTACTCTCTCATTGGTTCTCCCTCTTCCCTTCCATACTCTGCCCAATTGGCAACATGTGGGAACCAGGAGCTTAAAGAGGCAGTCTCTACAATTTGGGAGATTGATAGTAAAGCAGTTGGAAAGTCAAACCGGAGCACCAGGAGAGGGACTATTCGTTGAGATTTAGAAACCTTTTGTATTCACAGTGTGTCCATTCTCTAGGTTTCCCAAACATGATATAGCTGTAGTAATATTCCCTTCAACCTGGAGAGTTGGGACCCATGGAATGGGGGCCATGCATTTTTGCTTTAAAGGGTCTGCATTTGCTCACCCAATCTCACCAATCCTCTCAGTCCCAAGTGTCCAGCCTTATACCACATCTAGCTGTCATTGTAGTTAGGGTCATTCCAGGTTTCATCAGAGACCCTGAAGGAAATGTAAAGAATTTCCCTGTTTTTTGGATTTGTTTGTGAAATTCCGTTTTATAGTGGGTTTGAGCTGATTCTCGCTGCCATGTTTATGCCAGTCTAGACACACATGATTCCCTTACAGAGACATATCAATACATAGGATTTAAGATCCTTACTAGTCAGATCTATTCCTCTGCGGGAAATACGGGGTTTTGAGTCCCTTTCACTGAGGAAGGTGTAGGTCTTGTCTATTCCACAGTTTTTTTAGAAATGGTACCTGTACTTATATAAAACTCTGGTTTTATGCATCACCCCACCTCTCCTTCCTCCTTAAGCAGGCATAAGATTGTTTTCTAAATGTGAGACTCTGTTCTCTTTCTTAACTCAGTTCATGTGTAGCCAGGTTTACAGGATCTTAATAAGTGATATCTTATGATAAGTTTCTTTTTTCTGTGTGACTTATTTCACTTAGAATCATCGTACCTGAATCCACTAACTTTGCTGCTCCTGGTCTTATGACATTGATTTCATGGCTGAAGGATATTCCATCGTACATATGTACCACAATTTTTAGAACCATTTTTATATTTCCTGGGATATTTAATGTGTACCCAAGTAGAGGTTCTTGTAAGCAGTGCAGCCCAAAATTTGGGGGTGGCTCTGTCTTATTGATTTTCAGTTTTCCCAAGGTATATTCGCTAGACTGGAAGTGCCCTTGGCTCAGTAGCTCTGTTGTTTACTTGTTTTAGGGAACACAATGCACTCCTCCAGTGAGGCAGTGGGCAATTTACATCCCGCGCATCAGCATAACAAGGCTCCCTGTTCTCCAGGGCCTGTCTTGCCTTTCTGGTTTTTACACATTTGTGGATGTCCGATTTGACCGGTGGGAAGTGATACTTCTTTGTAGTGCAGATTTGCATTGCCCGCTTGCTTGCTTGGCCAAAAAGGGCATATGCGTTTTCTCCTGAATATATTCAGGAGAAAACGCATATGCCCTTTTTGGCCAAGTGTGTCACTGTCGCAGTTCTGCCCCTCTTCCTGTGCTTTAAAGGAGATTCCAACGTACCTCTTGAAATCTGTTTCCTGGTATTCTGCCTCGCTTTCAAGTCCGTCTCGTTGCCTTCCCTCAGCAGATTTTTGGACGATAGTTGTCCTTTATTACTCTGCCAGTTTGTGAATTGCTGTGCCCCTGAGCTCCATTTTTCAACTCGTTTTTTGTGAGCCGTACGCAAGTCCAAAATTTTGGTTCAGAACCTATACTGGTTCCCGGTGGGTTGCTGAGCCTTTGGTTAATTCTTATTCCTGCCGGGATATTAGAGTGACATGTGCCCGTCCAAATGCCTAACAGCTACTCTCTCATTGGTTCTCCCTCTTCGCTTCCATCCTCTGCAAATTTGGCAACCTGTGCGAACCAGTAGCTTAAAGGGGCTGTCTCTCCAAGTTGGAAGATTGATGGTAAACCATCTGGAAAGTCAAACCGGAGCACCAGGAGAGGGACTAATCGTTGAGTTTTAGAAACCTTTTGTATTCACAGTGTGTCCATTCTCTAGGTTTCCCATACATGTTATAGCTGTAGTAATATTCCCTTCAACCTGGAGAGTTGGGACCCATGGAATGGGGGCCATGTATTCTTGCTTTAAAGGGTCTGCATTTGCTCATCCAATCTCACCAATCCTCTAAGTCCCAAGTGTCCAGCCTTATACCACATCCAGCTGTCATTGTAGATAGGGTCATTCCAGGTTTCATCAGAGACCCTGAAGGAATTGTAAAGAATTTCCCTGTTTTTTGGTTTTGTTTCTGAAATTCCTTTTTACAGTGGGTTTGAGCTGATTCTCGCTGCCATGTTTATGCCAGTCTAGACACACTTGATTCCCTTACAGAGACACATCAATACAGAGGTTTTAATTTCTTACTAGTCAGATCTATTCCTCTGCGGGAAATATGGGGTTTTGAGTCCCTTTCACTGAGGAAGGTGTAGGTCTTGTCTATTCCAAAGTTGGTTTTAGAAACGGTACGTGTGCTTATATCAAACTCTGGTTTTATGCATCACCCCACCTCTCCTTCCCCCTTAAGCAGGCATAAGAGTGTTTTCTAAATGTGAGACTCTGTTCTCTTTCCTAACTCAGTTCATGTGTAGCCATGTTTACAGGATCTTCATAAGTGATATGTTATGATAAGTTTCTTTTTCTGTGTGACTTATTTCACTTAGAATCATCGTACCTGAATCCACTCACTTTGCTGCTCCTGATCTTATGACATTGATTTCATGGCTGAGGGATATTCCATCGTACATAAATACCACAGTATTTTGAACCATTTTTATATTTCCTGGGATATTTAAGGTGTACCCAAGTTGAGGTTCATGTAAACAGTGCAGCCCTAAATATGGGGGTGGCTCTGTCTTATTGAATTTCAGTTTTCCCAAGGTATATTCCCTAGACTGGAAGTGCACTTGGCTCAGTAGCTCTGTTGTTCACTTGTATTAGGGAACGCAATGCACTCCTCCAGTGAGTCAGTGGGCAATTTACATCCCGCCCATCAGCATAACAAGGCTCCCTGTTCTCCAGGGCCTGTCTTGCCTTTCTGGTTTTCACACATTTGTGGATGTCCCTTTTGACCTGTGGGAAGTGATACTTCTTTGTTGTGCAGATTTGCATTGCCCGCTTGCTTGCTTGGCCAAAAAGGGCGTATGCGTTTTCTCTTGAATATATTCAGGAGAAAACGCATACGCCCTTTTTGGCCAAGTGCGTCATTGTCGATGTTGTACCCCTCTTCCTGTGCTTTAAAGGCGATTCCAACATAACTCTTGGAATCTGATTCCTGTTATTCTGCCTCGCTTTTAAGTCCGCCTCGTTGCCTTCCCTCAACAGATTTTTGGACGATAGTTTTCCTTTATTACTCTGCCCGTTTCTGAATTGCTGTGCCCCTGAGCTCCATTTTTCAACTCGTTTTTTGTGAGCTGTACGCATGTCCAAAATTTTGGTTCAGGACCTATACTGGTTCCCGGTGTGTGGCTGAGACTCTGGTTAATTCTTCTTCCTGCCGGGAAATTAGAGTGACATATGCCCGTTCAAATGCCTAACAGCTACTCTCTCATTGGTTCTCCCTCTTCCCTTCCATCCGCTGCCAAATTGGCAACCTGTGCGAACCAGGAGGTTAAAGGGTCTGTCTCTCCAATTTGGGAGATTGATAATAAAGCAGTTGGAAAGTCAAACCGGAGCACCAGGAGAGGGACTATTCGTTGAGTTTTAAAAACCTTTTGTATTCACAGTGTGTCCATTCTCTAGGTTTCCCATACATGTTATAGCAGTAGTAATATTCCCTTCCACCTGGAGAGTTGGGACCCATGGAATGGAGGCCATGCATTTTTGCTTTAAAGGGTCTGAATTTGCTCACCCAATCTCACCATTCCTCTCAGTCCCAAGTGTCCAGCCTTATAACACATCCAGCTGTCATTGTAGATAGGGTCATTCCAGGTTTCCTCAGAGACCCTTAAGTAATTGTAAAAAATTTCCCTGTTTTTTGGTTTTGTTTTAGAAATTCCTTTTTATAGTGGGTTTGAGCTGATTCTCGCTGCCATGTTTATGCCAGTCTAGACACACTTGATTCCCTTACAGAGACATATCAATACAAAGGTTTTTAGTTTCTTACTAGTCAGATCTATTCCTCTGCGGGAAATATGGGGTTTTGAGTCCCTTTCACTGAGGAAGGTGTAGGTCTTGTCTATTCAAAGGTTGGTTTTAGAAATGGTACCTGTGCTTATGTCAAACTCTGGTTTTATGCATCACCCCACCTCTCCTTCGCCCTTAAGCAGGCATAAGAGTGTTTTCTAAATGTGAGACTCTGTTCTCTTTCCTATCTCAGTTCATGTGCCGCCATGTTTACAGGATCTTCATAAGTGATATCTTATGATAAGTTTCTTTTTCTGTGTGACTTATTTCACTTAGAATCATCGTACATGAATCCACTCACTTTGCTGCTCCTTGTCTTATGACATTGATTTCATGGCTGAGGGATATTCCATCGTACATAAATTCCACAGTATTTTGAACCATTTTTATATTTCCTGGGATATTTAAGCTGTACCCAAGTTGCGGTTCTTGTAAGCAGTGCAGCCCAAAATATGGGGGTGGCTCTGCGTTATTGATTTTCAGATTTACCTAGGTATATTCCCCAGACTGGAAGTGCACTTGGCTCAGTAGCTCTGTTGTTTACTTCTTTTAGGGAACACAATGAACTCCTCCAGTGAGGAAGTTGGCAATTTACATCCCGCCCATCAGCATAACAAGGCTCCCTGTAATCCAGTGCCTGTCTTGCCTTTCTGGTTTTTACACATTTGTGGATGTCCCTTTTGACCGGTGGGAAGTGATACTTCTATGTAGTGCAGATTTGCACTGCCCGCTTGCTTGCTTGGTCAAAAAGGGTGTATGCGTTTTCTCCTGAATATATTCAGGAGAAAACGCATACGCCCTTTTTGGCCAAGTACGTCATTGTCGATGTTGTACCCCTCTTCCTGTGCTTTAAAGGCAATTCCAACGTACCTCTTGAAATCTGTTTCCTGCTATTCTGCCTCACTTTCAAATCCGCCTCGTTGCCTTCCCTCAACAGATTTTTGGACGATAGTTGTTCTTTATTATTCAGCCAGTTTGTGAATTGCTGTCCCCCTGAGCTCCATTTTTCAACTCGTATTTTGTGAGCTGTACGCATGTCCAAAAATTTTGTTCAGGACCTTTACTGGTTCCTGGTGGGTGGCTGTGACTCTGGTAAATTCTTCTTTCTGCCGGGAAATTAGAGTGACATGTGCCCGTCCAAATGCCTAACAGCTACTCTCTCATTGGTTCTCCCTCTTCCCTTCCATACTCTGCCCAATTGGCAACATGTGGGAACCAGGAGCTTAAAGAGGCAGTCTCTACAATTTGGGAGATTGATAGTAAAGCAGTTGGAAAGTCAAACCGGAGCACCAGGAGAGGGACTATTCGTTGAGATTTAGAAACCTTTTGTATTCACAGTGTGTCCATTCTCTAGGTTTCCCAAACATGATATAGCTGTAGTAATATTCCCTTCAACCTGGAGAGTTGGGACCCATGGAATGGGGGCCATGCATTTTTGCTTTAAAGGGTCTGCATTTGCTCACCCAATCTCACCAATCCTCTCAGTCCCAAGTGTCCAGCCTTATACCACATCTAGCTGTCATTGTAGTTAGGGTCATTCCAGGTTTCATCAGAGACCCTGAAGGAAATGTAAAGAATTTCCCTGTTTTTTGGATTTGTTTGTGAAATTCCGTTTTATAGTGGGTTTGAGCTGATTCTCGCTGCCATGTTTATGCCAGTCTAGACACACATGATTCCCTTACAGAGACATATCAATACATAGGATTTAAGATCCTTACTAGTCAGATCTATTCCTCTGCGGGAAATACGGGGTTTTGAGTCCCTTTCACTGAGGAAGGTGTAGGTCTTGTCTATTCCACAGTTTTTTTAGAAATGGTACCTGTACTTATATAAAACTCTGGTTTTATGCATCACCCCACCTCTCCTTCCTCCTTAAGCAGGCATAAGATTGTTTTCTAAATGTGAGACTCTGTTCTCTTTCTTAACTCAGTTCATGTGTAGCCAGGTTTACAGGATCTTAATAAGTGATATCTTATGATAAGTTTCTTTTTTCTGTGTGACTTATTTCACTTAGAATCATCGTACCTGAATCCACTAACTTTGCTGCTCCTGGTCTTATGACATTGATTTCATGGCTGAAGGATATTCCATCGTACATATGTACCACAATTTTTAGAACCATTTTTATATTTCCTGGGATATTTAATGTGTACCCAAGTAGAGGTTCTTGTAAGCAGTGCAGCCCAAAATTTGGGGGTGGCTCTGTCTTATTGATTTTCAGTTTTCCCAAGGTATATTCGCTAGACTGGAAGTGCCCTTGGCTCAGTAGCTCTGTTGTTTACTTGTTTTAGGGAACACAATGCACTCCTCCAGTGAGGCAGTGGGCAATTTACATCCCGCGCATCAGCATAACAAGGCTCCCTGTTCTCCAGGGCCTGTCTTGCCTTTCTGGTTTTTACACATTTGTGGATGTCCGATTTGACCGGTGGGAAGTGATACTTCTTTGTAGTGCAGATTTGCATTGCCCGCTTGCTTGCTTGGCCAAAAAGGGCATATGCGTTTTCTCCTGAATATATTCAGGAGAAAACGCATATGCCCTTTTTGGCCAAGTGTGTCACTGTCGCAGTTCTGCCCCTCTTCCTGTGCTTTAAAGGAGATTCCAACGTACCTCTTGAAATCTGTTTCCTGGTATTCTGCCTCGCTTTCAAGTCCGTCTCGTTGCCTTCCCTCAGCAGATTTTTGGACGATAGTTGTCCTTTATTACTCTGCCAGTTTGTGAATTGCTGTGCCCCTGAGCTCCATTTTTCAACTCGTTTTTTGTGAGCCGTACGCAAGTCCAAAATTTTGGTTCAGAACCTATACTGGTTCCCGGTGGGTTGCTGAGCCTTTGGTTAATTCTTATTCCTGCCGGGATATTAGAGTGACATGTGCCCGTCCAAATGCCTAACAGCTACTCTCTCATTGGTTCTCCCTCTTCGCTTCCATCCTCTGCAAATTTGGCAACCTGTGCGAACCAGTAGCTTAAAGGGGCTGTCTCTCCAAGTTGGAAGATTGATGGTAAACCATCTGGAAAGTCAAACCGGAGCACCAGGAGAGGGACTAATCGTTGAGTTTTAGAAACCTTTTGTATTCACAGTGTGTCCATTCTCTAGGTTTCCCATACATGTTATAGCTGTAGTAATATTCCCTTCAACCTGGAGAGTTGGGACCCATGGAATGGGGGCCATGTATTCTTGCTTTAAAGGGTCTGCATTTGCTCATCCAATCTCACCAATCCTCTAAGTCCCAAGTGTCCAGCCTTATACCACATCCAGCTGTCATTGTAGATAGGGTCATTCCAGGTTTCATCAGAGACCCTGAAGGAATTGTAAAGAATTTCCCTGTTTTTTGGTTTTGTTTCTGAAATTCCTTTTTACAGTGGGTTTGAGCTGATTCTCGCTGCCATGTTTATGCCAGTCTAGACACACTTGATTCCCTTACAGAGACACATCAATACAGAGGTTTTAATTTCTTACTAGTCAGATCTATTCCTCTGCGGGAAATATGGGGTTTTGAGTCCCTTTCACTGAGGAAGGTGTAGGTCTTGTCTATTCCAAAGTTGGTTTTAGAAACGGTACGTGTGCTTATATCAAACTCTGGTTTTATGCATCACCCCACCTCTCCTTCCCCCTTAAGCAGGCATAAGAGTGTTTTCTAAATGTGAGACTCTGTTCTCTTTCCTAACTCAGTTCATGTGTAGCCATGTTTACAGGATCTTCATAAGTGATATGTTATGATAAGTTTCTTTTTCTGTGTGACTTATTTCACTTAGAATCATCGTACCTGAATCCACTCACTTTGCTGCTCCTGATCTTATGACATTGATTTCATGGCTGAGGGATATTCCATCGTACATAAATACCACAGTATTTTGAACCATTTTTATATTTCCTGGGATATTTAAGGTGTACCCAAGTTGAGGTTCATGTAAACAGTGCAGCCCTAAATATGGGGGTGGCTCTGTCTTATTGAATTTCAGTTTTCCCAAGGTATATTCCCTAGACTGGAAGTGCACTTGGCTCAGTAGCTCTGTTGTTCACTTGTATTAGGGAACGCAATGCACTCCTCCAGTGAGTCAGTGGGCAATTTACATCCCGCCCATCAGCATAACAAGGCTCCCTGTTCTCCAGGGCCTGTCTTGCCTTTCTGGTTTTCACACATTTGTGGATGTCCCTTTTGACCTGTGGGAAGTGATACTTCTTTGTTGTGCAGATTTGCATTGCCCGCTTGCTTGCTTGGCCAAAAAGGGCGTATGCGTTTTCTCTTGAATATATTCAGGAGAAAACGCATACGCCCTTTTTGGCCAAGTGCGTCATTGTCGATGTTGTACCCCTCTTCCTGTGCTTTAAAGGCGATTCCAACATAACTCTTGGAATCTGATTCCTGTTATTCTGCCTCGCTTTTAAGTCCGCCTCGTTGCCTTCCCTCAACAGATTTTTGGACGATAGTTTTCCTTTATTACTCTGCCCGTTTCTGAATTGCTGTGCCCCTGAGCTCCATTTTTCAACTCGTTTTTTGTGAGCTGTACGCATGTCCAAAATTTTGGTTCAGGACCTATACTGGTTCCCGGTGTGTGGCTGAGACTCTGGTTAATTCTTCTTCCTGCCGGGAAATTAGAGTGACATATGCCCGTTCAAATGCCTAACAGCTACTCTCTCATTGGTTCTCCCTCTTCCCTTCCATCCGCTGCCAAATTGGCAACCTGTGCGAACCAGGAGGTTAAAGGGTCTGTCTCTCCAATTTGGGAGATTGATAATAAAGCAGTTGGAAAGTCAAACCGGAGCACCAGGAGAGGGACTATTCGTTGAGTTTTAAAAACCTTTTGTATTCACAGTGTGTCCATTCTCTAGGTTTCCCATACATGTTATAGCAGTAGTAATATTCCCTTCCACCTGGAGAGTTGGGACCCATGGAATGGAGGCCATGCATTTTTGCTTTAAAGGGTCTGAATTTGCTCACCCAATCTCACCATTCCTCTCAGTCCCAAGTGTCCAGCCTTATAACACATCCAGCTGTCATTGTAGATAGGGTCATTCCAGGTTTCCTCAGAGACCCTTAAGTAATTGTAAAAAATTTCCCTGTTTTTTGGTTTTGTTTTAGAAATTCCTTTTTATAGTGGGTTTGAGCTGATTCTCGCTGCCATGTTTATGCCAGTCTAGACACACTTGATTCCCTTACAGAGACATATCAATACAAAGGTTTTTAGTTTCTTACTAGTCAGATCTATTCCTCTGCGGGAAATATGGGGTTTTGAGTCCCTTTCACTGAGGAAGGTGTAGGTCTTGTCTATTCAAAGGTTGGTTTTAGAAATGGTACCTGTGCTTATGTCAAACTCTGGTTTTATGCATCACCCCACCTCTCCTTCGCCCTTAAGCAGGCATAAGAGTGTTTTCTAAATGTGAGACTCTGTTCTCTTTCCTATCTCAGTTCATGTGCCGCCATGTTTACAGGATCTTCATAAGTGATATCTTATGATAAGTTTCTTTTTCTGTGTGACTTATTTCACTTAGAATCATCGTACATGAATCCACTCACTTTGCTGCTCCTTGTCTTATGACATTGATTTCATGGCTGAGGGATATTCCATCGTACATAAATTCCACAGTATTTTGAACCATTTTTATATTTCCTGGGATATTTAAGGTGTACCCAAGTTGCGGTTCTTGTAAGCAGTGCAGCCCAAAATATGGGGGTGGCTCTGCGTTATTGATTTTCAGATTTACCTAGGTATATTCCCCAGACTGGAAGTGCACTTGGCTCAGTAGCTCTGTTGTTTACTTCTTTTAGGGAACACAATGAACTCCTCCAGTGAGGAAGTTGGCAATTTACATCCCGCCCATCAGCATAACAAGGCTCCCTGTAATCCAGTGCCTGTCTTGCCTTTCTGGTTTTTACACATTTGTGGATGTCCCTTTTGACCGGTGGGAAGTGATACTTCTATGTAGTGCAGATTTGCACTGCCCGCTTGCTTGCTTGGTCAAAAAGGGTGTATGCGTTTTCTCCTGAATATATTCAGGAGAAAACGCATACGCCCTTTTTGGCCAAGTACGTCATTGTCGATGTTGTACCCCTCTTCCTGTGCTTTAAAGGCGATTCCAACGTACCTCTTGAAATCTGTTTCCTGCTATTCTGCCTCACTTTCAAATCCGCCTCGTTGCCTTCCCTCAACAGATTTTTGGACGATAGTTGTTCTTTATTATTCAGCCAGTTTGTGAATTGCTGTCCCCCTGAGCTCCATTTTTCAACTCGTATTTTGTGAGCTGTACGCATGTCCAAAAATTTTGTTCAGGACCTTTACTGGTTCCTGGTGGGTGGCTGTGACTCTGGTAAATTCTTCTTTCTGCCGGGAAATTAGAGTGACATGTGCCCGTCCAAATGCCTAACAGCTACTCTCTCATTGGTTCTCCCTCTTCCCTTCCATACTCTGCCCAATTGGCAACATGTGGGAACCAGGAGCTTAAAGAGGCAGTCTCTACAATTTGGGAGATTGATAGTAAAGCAGTTGGAAAGTCAAACCGGAGCACCAGGAGAGGGACTATTCGTTGAGATTTAGAAACCTTTTGTATTCACAGTGTGTCCATTCTCTAGGTTTCCCAAACATGATATAGCTGTAGTAATATTCCCTTCAACCTGGAGAGTTGGGACCCATGGAATGGGGGCCATGCATTTTTGCTTTAAAGGGTCTGCATTTGCTCACCCAATCTCACCAATCCTCTCAGTCCCAAGTGTCCAGCCTTATACCACATCTAGCTGTCATTGTAGTTAGGGTCATTCCAGGTTTCATCAGAGACCCTGAAGGAAATGTAAAGAATTTCCCTGTTTTTTGGATTTGTTTGTGAAATTCCGTTTTATAGTGGGTTTGAGCTGATTCTCGCTGCCATGTTTATGCCAGTCTAGACACACATGATTCCCTTACAGAGACATATCAATACATAGGATTTAAGATCCTTACTAGTCAGATCTATTCCTCTGCGGGAAATATGGGGTTTTGAGTCCCTTTCACTGAGGAAGGTGTAGGTCTTGTCTATTCCACAGTTTTTTTAGAAATGGTACCTGTACTTATATAAAACTCTGGTTTTATGCATCACCCCACCTCTCCTTCCTCCTTAAGCAGGCATAAGATTGTTTTCTAAATGTGAGACTCTGTTCTCTTTCTTAACTCAGTTCATGTGTAGCCAGGTTTACAGGATCTTAATAAGTGATATCTTATGATAAGTTTCTTTTTTCTGTGTGACTTATTTCACTTAGAATCATCGTACCTGAATCCACTAACTTTGCTGCTCCTGGTCTTATGACATTGATTTCATGGCTGAAGGATATTCCATCGTACATATGTACCACAATTTTTAGAACCATTTTTATATTTCCTGGGATATTTAATGTGTACCCAAGTAGAGGTTCTTGTAAGCAGTGCAGCCCAAAATTTGGGGGTGGCTCTGTCTTATTGATTTTCAGTTTTCCCAAGGTATATTCGCTAGACTGGAAGTGCCCTTGGCTCAGTAGCTCTGTTGTTTACTTGTTTTAGGGAACACAATGCACTCCTCCAGTGAGGCAGTGGGCAATTTACATCCCGCGCATCAGCATAACAAGGCTCCCTGTTCTCCAGGGCCTGTCTTGCCTTTCTGGTTTTTACACATTTGTGGATGTCCGATTTGACCGGTGGGAAGTGATACTTCTTTGTAGTGCAGATTTGCATTGCCCGCTTGCTTGCTTGGCCAAAAAGGGCATATGCGTTTTCTCCTGAATATATTCAGGAGAAAACGCATATGCCCTTTTTGGCCAAGTGTGTCACTGTCGCAGTTCTGCCCCTCTTCCTGTGCTTTAAAGGAGATTCCAACGTACCTCTTGAAATCTGTTTCCTGGTATTCTGCCTCGCTTTCAAGTCCGTCTCGGTGCCTTCCCTCAGCAGATTTTTGGACGATAGTTGTCCTTTATTACTCTGCCAGTTTGTGAATTGCTGTGCCCCTGAGCTCCATTTTTCAACTCGTTTTTTGTGAGCCGTACGCAAGTCCAAAATTTTGGTTCAGAACCTATACTGGTTCCCGGTGGGTTGCTGAGCCTTTGGTTAATTCTTATTCCTGCCGGGATATTAGAGTGACATGTGCCCGTCCAAATGCCTAACAGCTACTCTCTCATTGGTTCTCCCTCTTCGCTTCCATCCTCTGCAAATTTGGCAACCTGTGCGAACCAGTAGCTTAAAGGGGCTGTCTCTCCAAGTTGGAAGATTGATGGTAAACCATCTGGAAAGTCAAACCGGAGCACCAGGAGAGGGACTAATCGTTGAGTTTTAGAAACCTTTTGTATTCACAGTGTGTCCATTCTCTAGGTTTCCCATACATGTTATAGCTGTAGTAATATTCCCTTCAACCTGGAGAGTTGGGACCCATGGAATGGGGGCCATGTATTCTTGCTTTAAAGGGTCTGCATTTGCTCATCCAATCTCACCAATCCTCTAAGTCCCAAGTGTCCAGCCTTATACCACATCCAGCTGTCATTGTAGATAGGGTCATTCCAGGTTTCATCAGAGACCCTGAAGGAATTGTAAAGAATTTCCCTGTTTTTTGGTTTTGTTTCTGAAATTCCTTTTTACAGTGGGTTTGAGCTGATTCTCGCTGCCATGTTTATGCCAGTCTAGACACACTTGATTCCCTTACAGAGACACATCAATACAGAGGTTTTAATTTCTTACTAGTCAGATCTATTCCTCTGCGGGAAATATGGGGTTTTGAGTCCCTTTCACTGAGGAAGGTGTAGGTCTTGTCTATTCCAAAGTTGGTTTTAGAAACGGTACGTGTGCTTATATCAAACTCTGGTTTTATGCATCACCCCACCTCTCCTTCCCCCTTAAGCAGGCATAAGAGTGTTTTCTAAATGTGAGACTCTGTTCTCTTTCCTAACTCAGTTCATGTGTAGCCATGTTTACAGGATCTTCATAAGTGATATGTTATGATAAGTTTCTTTTTCTGTGTGACTTATTTCACTTAGAATCATCGTACCTGAATCCACTCACTTTGCTGCTCCTGATCTTATGACATTGATTTCATGGCTGAGGGATATTCCATCGTACATAAATACCACAGTATTTTGAACCATTTTTATATTTCCTGGGATATTTAAGGTGTACCCAAGTTGAGGTTCATGTAAACAGTGCAGCCCTAAATATGGGGGTGGCTCTGTCTTATTGAATTTCAGTTTTCCCAAGGTATATTCCCTAGACTGGAAGTGCACTTGGCTCAGTAGCTCTGTTGTTCACTTGTATTAGGGAACGCAATGCACTCCTCCAGTGAGTCAGTGGGCAATTTACATCCCGCCCATCAGCATAACAAGGCTCCCTGTTCTCCAGGGCCTGTCTTGCCTTTCTGGTTTTCACACATTTGTGGTTGTCCCTTTTGACCTGTGGGAAGTGATACTTCTTTGTTGTGCAGATTTGCATTGCCCGCTTGCTTGCTTGGCCAAAAAGGGCGTATGCGTTTTCTCTTGAATATATTCAGGAGAAAACGCATACGCCCTTTTTGGCCAAGTGCGTCATTGTCGATGTTGTACCCCTCTTCCTGTGCTTTAAAGGCGATTCCAACATAACTCTTGGAATCTGATTCCTGTTATTCTGCCTCGCTTTTAAGTCCGCCTCGTTGCCTTCCCTCAACAGATTTTTGGACGATAGTTTTCCTTTATTACTCTGCCCGTTTCTGAATTGCTGTGCCCCTGAGCTCCATTTTTCAACTCGTTTTTTGTGAGCTGTACGCATGTCCAAAATTTTGGTTCAGGACCTATACTGGTTCCTGGTGTGTGGCTGAGACTCTGGTTAATTCTTCTTCCTGCCGGGAAATTAGAGTGACATATGCCCGTTCAAATGCCTAACAGCTACTCTCTCATTGGTTCTCCCTCTTCCCTTCCATCCGCTGCCAAATTGGCAACCTGTGCGAACCAGGAGGTTAAAGGGTCTGTCTCTCCAATTTGGGAGATTGATAATAAAGCAGTTGGAAAGTCAAACCGGAGCACCAGGAGAGGGACTATTCGTTGAGTTTTAAAAACCTTTTGTATTCACAGTGTGTCCATTCTCTAGGTTTCCCATACATGTTATAGCTGTAGTAATATTCCCTTCCACCTGGAGAGTTGGGACCCATGGAATGGAGGCCATGCATTTTTGCTTTAAAGGGTCTGAATTTGCTCACCCAATCTCACCATTCCTCTCAGTCCCAAGTGTCCAGCCTTATAACACATCCAGCTGTCATTGTAGATAGGGTCATTCCAGGTTTCCTCAGAGACCCTTAAGTAATTGTAAAGAATTTCCCTGTTTTTTGGTTTTGTTTTAGAAATTCCTTTTTATAGTGGGTTTGAGCTGATTCTCGCTGCCATGTTTATGCCAGTCTAGACACACTTGATTCCCTTACAGAGACATATCAATACAAAGGTTTTAAGTTTCTTACTAGTCAGATCTATTCCTCTGCGGGAAATATGGGGTTTTGAGTCCCTTTCACTGAGGAAGGTGTAGGTCTTGTCTATTCAAAGGTTGGTTTTAGAAATGGTACTTGTGCTTATGTCAAACTCTGGTTTTATGCATCACCCCACCTCTCCTTCGCCCTTAAGCAGGCATAAGAGTGTTTTCTAAATGTGAGACTCTGTTCTCTTTCCTATCTCAGTTCATGTGCCGCCATGTTTACAGGATCTTCATAAGTGATATCTTATGATAAGTTTCTTTTTCTGTGTGACTTATTTCACTTAGAATCATCGTACATGAATCCACTCACTTTGCTGCTCCTTGTCTTATGACATTGATTTCATGGCTGAGGGATATTCCATTGTACATAAATTCCACAGTATTTTGAACCATTTTTATATTTCCTGGGATATTTAAGGTGTACCCAAGTTGCGGTTCTTGTAAGCAGTGCAGCCCAAAATATGGGGGTGGCTCTGCGTTATTGATTTTCAGATTTACCTAGGTATATTCCCCAGACTGGAAGTGCACTTGGCTCAGTAGCTCTGTTGTTTACTTCTTTTAGGGAACACAATGAACTCCTCCAGTGAGGAAGTTGGCAATTTACATCCCGCCCATCAGCATAACAAGGCTCCCTGTAATCCAGTGCCTGTCTTGCCTTTCTGGTTTTTACACATTTGTGGATGTCCCTTTTGACCGGTGGGAAGTGATACTTCTATGTAGTGCAGATTTGCACTGCCCGCTTGCTTGCTTGGTCAAAAAGGGTGTATGCGTTTTCTCCTGAATATATTCAGGAGAAAACGCATACGCCCTTTTTGGCCAAGTACGTCATTGTCGATGTAGTACCCCTCTTCCTGTGCTTTAAAGGCGATTCCAACGTACCTCTTGAAATCTGTTTCCTGCTATTCTGCCTCACTTTCAAATCCGCCTCGTTGCCTTCCCTCAACAGATTTTTGGACGATAGTTGTTCTTTATTATTCTGCCAGTTTGTGAATTGCTGTCCCCCTGAGCTCCATTTTTCAACTCGTATTTTGTGAGCTGTACGCATGTCCAAAATTTTTGTTCAGGACCTTTACTGGTTCCTGGTGGGTGGCTGTGACTCTGGTAAATTCTTCTTTCTCCCGGGAAATTAGAGTGACATGTGCCCGTCCAAATGCCTAACAGCTACTCTCTCATTGGTTCTCCCTCTTCCCTTCCATACTCTGCCCAATTGGCAACATGTGGGAACCAGGATCTTAAAGAGGCAGTCTCTACAATTTGGGAGATTGATAGTAAAGCAGTTGGAAAGTCAAACCGGAGCACCAGGAGAGGGACTATTCGTTGAGTTTATAAACCTTTTGTATTCACAGTGTGTCCATTCTCTAGGTTTCCCAAACATGATATAGCTGTAGTAATATTCCCTTCAACCTGGAGAGTTGGGACCCATGGAATGGGGGCCATGCATTTTTGCTTTAAATGGTCTGCATTTGCTCACCCAATCTCACCAATCCTCTCAGTCCCAAGTGTCCAGCCTTATACCACATCTAGCTGTCATTGTAGTTAGGGTCATTCCAGGTTTCATCAGAGACCCTGAAGGAAATGTAAAGAATTTCCCTGTTTTTTGGATTTGTTTGTGAAATTCCGTTTTATAGTGGGTTTGAGCTGATTCTCGCTGCCATGTTTATGCCAGTCTAGACACACATGATTCCCTTACAGAGACATATCAATACATAGGATTTAAGATCCTTACTAGTCAGATCTATTCCTCTGCGGGAAATACGGGGTTTTGAGTCCCTTTCACTGAGGAAGGTGTAGGTCTTGTCTATTCCACAGTTTTTTTAGAAATGGTACCTGTACTTATATAAAACTCTGGTTTTATGCATCACCCCACCTCTCCTTCCTCCTTAAGCAGGCATAAGATTGTTTTCTAAATGTGAGACTCTGTTCTCTTTCTTAACTCAGTTCATGTGTAGCCAGGTTTACAGGATCTTAATAAGTGATATCTTATGATAAGTTTCTTTTTTCTGTGTGACTTATTTCACTTAGAATCATCGTACCTGAATCCACTAACTTTGCTGCTCCTGGTCTTATGACATTGATTTCATGGCTGAAGGATATTCCATCGTACATATGTACCACAATTTTTAGAACCATTTTTATATTTCCTGGGATATTTAATGTGTACCCAAGTAGAGGTTCTTGTAAGCAGTGCAGCCCAAAATTTGGGGGTGGCTCTGTCTTATTGATTTTCAGTTTTCCCAAGGTATATTCGCTAGACTGGAAGGGCCCTTGGCTCAGTAGCTCTGTTGTTTACTTGTTTTAGGGAACACAATGCACTCCTCCAGTGAGGCAGTGGGCAATTTACATCCCACGCATCACCATAACAAGGCTGCCTGTTCCCCAGGGCCTGTCTTGCCTTTCTGGTTTTTACACATTTGTGGATGTCCGATTTGACCGGTGGGAAGTGATACTTCTTTGTAGTGCAGATTTGCATTGCCCGCTTGCTTGCTTGGCCAAAAAGGGCATATGCGTTTTCTCCTGAATATATTCAGGAGAAAACGCATACGCCCTTTTTGGCCATGTGTGTCACTGTCGCAGTTCTGCCCCTCTTCCTGTGCTTTAAAGGAGATTCCAACGTACCTCTTGAAATCTGTTTCCTGGTATTCTGCCTCGCTTTCAAGTCCGTCTCGTTGCCTTCCCTCAACAGATTTTTGGACGAGAGTTGTCCTTTATTACTCTGTCAGTTTGTGAATTGCTGTGCCCCTGAGGTCAATTTTTCAACTCGTTTTTTGTGAGCCGTACGCAAGTCCAAAATTTTGGTTCAGAACCTATACTGGTTCCCGGTGGGTTGCTGAGCCTTTGGTTAATTCTTCTTCCTGCCGGGATATTAGAGTGACATGTGCCCGTCCAAATGCCTAACAGCTACTCTCTCATTGGTTCTCCCTCTTCGCTTCCATCCTCTGCAAATTTGGCAACATGTGCGAACCAGTAGCTTAAAGGGGCTGTCTCTCCAAGTTGGAAGATTGATGGTAAACCATCTGGAAAGTCAAACCGGAGCACCAGGAGAGGGACTAATCGTTGAGTTTTAGAAACCTTTTGTATTCACAGTGTGTCCATTCTCTAGGTTTCCCATACATGTTATAGCTGTAGTAATATTCCCTTCAACCTGGAGAGTTGGGACCCATGGAATGGGGGCCATGTATTCTTGCTTTAAAGGGTCTGCATTTGCTCATCCAATCTCACCAATCCTCTAAGTCCCAAGTGTCCAGCCTTATACCACATCCAGCTGTCATTGTAGATAGGGTCATTCCAGGTTTCATCAGAGACCCTGAAGGAATTGTAAAGAATTTCCCTGTTTTTTGGTTTTGTTTCTGAAATTCCTTTTTACAGTGGGTTTGAGCTGATTCTCGCTGCCATGTTTATGCCAGTCTAGACACACTTGATTCCCTTACAGAGACACATCAATACAGAGGTTTTAATTTCTTACTAGTCAGATCTATTCCTCTGCGGGAAATATGGGGTTTTGAGTCCCTTTCACTGAGGAAGGTGTAGGTCTTGTCTATTCCAAAGTTGGTTTTAGAAACGGTACGTGTGCTTATATCAAACTCTGGTTTTATGCATCACCCCACCTCTCCTTCCCCCTTAAGCAGGCATAAGAGTGTTTTCTAAATGTGAGACTCTGTTCTCTTTCCTAACTCAGTTCATGTGTAGCCATGTTTACAGGATCTTCATAAGTGATATGTTATGATAAGTTTCTTTTTCTGTGTGACTTATTTCACTTAGAATCATCGTACCTGAATCCACTCACTTTGCTGCTCCTGATCTTATGACATTGATTTCATGGCTGAGGGATATTCCATCGTACATAAATACCACAGTATTTTGAACCATTTTTATATTTCCTGGGATATTTAAGGTGTACCCAAGTTGAGGTTCATGTAAACAGTGCAGCCCTAAATATGGGGGTGGCTCTGTCTTATTGAATTTCAGTTTTCCCAAGGTATATTCCCTAGACTGGAAGTGCACTTGGCTCAGTAGCTCTGTTGTTCACTTGTATTAGGGAACGCAATGCACTCCTCCAGTGAGTCAGTGGGCAATTTACATCCCGCCCATCAGCATAACAAGGCTCCCTGTTCTCCAGGGCCTGTCTTGCCTTTCTGGTTTTCACACATTTGTGGATGTCCCTTTTGACCTGTGGGAAGTGATACTTCTTTGTTGTGCAGATTTGCATTGCCCGCTTGCTTGCTTGGCCAAAAAGGGCGTATGCGTTTTCTCTTGAATATATTCAGGAGAAAACGCATACGCCCTTTTTGGCCAAGTGCGTCATTGTCGATGTTGTACCCCTCTTCCTGTGCTTTAAAGGCGATTCCAACATAACTCTTGGAATCTGATTCCTGTTATTCTGCCTCGCTTTTAAGTCCGCCTCGTTGCCTTCCCTCAACAGATTTTTGGACGATAGTTTTCCTTTATTACTCTGCCCGTTTCTGAATTGCTGTGCCCCTGAGCTCCATTTTTCAACTCGTTTTTTGTGAGCTGTACGCATGTCCAAAATTTTGGTTCAGGACCTATACTGGTTCCCGGTGTGTGGCTGAGACTCTGGTTAATTCTTCTTCCTGCCGGGAAATTAGAGTGACATATGCCCGTTCAAATGCCTAACAGCTACTCTCTCATTGGTTCTCCCTCTTCCCTTCCATCCGCTGCCAAATTGGCAACCTGTGCGAACCAGGAGGTTAAAGGGTCTGTCTCTCCAATTTGGGAGATTGATAATAAAGCAGTTGGAAAGTCAAACCGGAGCACCAGGAGAGGGACTATTCGTTGAGTTTTAAAAACCTTTTGTATTCACAGTGTGTCCATTCTCTAGGTTTCCCATACATGTTATAGCAGTAGTAATATTCCCTTCCACCTGGAGAGTTGGGACCCATGGAATGGAGGCCATGCATTTTTGCTTTAAAGGGTCTGAATTTGCTCACCCAATCTCACCATTCCTCTCAGTCCCAAGTGTCCAGCCTTATAACACATCCAGCTGTCATTGTAGATAGGGTCATTCCAGGTTTCCTCAGAGACCCTTAAGTAATTGTAAAAAATTTCCCTGTTTTTTGGTTTTGTTTTAGAAATTCCTTTTTATAGTGGGTTTGAGCTGATTCTCGCTGCCATGTTTATGCCAGTCTAGACACACTTGATTCCCTTACAGAGACATATCAATACAAAGGTTTTTAGTTTCTTACTAGTCAGATCTATTCCTCTGCGGGAAATATGGGGTTTTGAGTCCCTTTCACTGAGGAAGGTGTAGGTCTTGTCTATTCAAAGGTTGGTTTTAGAAATGGTACCTGTGCTTATGTCAAACTCTGGTTTTATGCATCACCCCACCTCTCCTTCGCCCTTAAGCAGGCATAAGAGTGTTTTCTAAATGTGAGACTCTGTTCTCTTTCCTATCTCAGTTCATGTGCCGCCATGTTTACAGGATCTTCATAAGTGATATCTTATGATAAGTTTCTTTTTCTGTGTGACTTATTTCACTTAGAATCATCGTACATGAATCCACTCACTTTGCTGCTCCTTGTCTTATGACATTGATTTCATGGCTGAGGGATATTCCATCGTACATAAATTCCACAGTATTTTGAACCATTTTTATATTTCCTGGGATATTTAAGGTGTACCCAAGTTGCGGTTCTTGTAAGCAGTGCAGCCCAAAATATGGGGGTGGCTCTGCGTTATTGATTTTCAGATTTACCTAGGTATATTCCCCAGACTGGAAGTGCACTTGGCTCAGTAGCTCTGTTGTTTACTTCTTTTAGGGAACACAATGAACTCCTCCAGTGAGGAAGTTGGCAATTTACATCCCGCCCATCAGCATAACAAGGCTCCCTGTAATCCAGTGCCTGTCTTGCCTTTCTGGTTTTTACACATTTGTGGATGTCCCTTTTGACCGGTGGGAAGTGATACTTCTATGTAGTGCAGATTTGCACTGCCCGCTTGCTTGCTTGGTCAAAAAGGGTGTATGCGTTTTCTCCTGAATATATTCAGGAGAAAACGCATACGCCCTTTTTGGCCAAGTACGTCATTGTCGATGTTGTACCCCTCTTCCTGTGCTTTAAAGGCGATTCCAACGTACCTCTTGAAATCTGTTTCCTGCTATTCTGCCTCACTTTCAAATCCGCCTCGTTGCCTTCCCTCAACAGATTTTTGGACGATAGTTGTTCTTTATTATTCAGCCAGTTTGTGAATTGCTGTCCCCCTGAGCTCCATTTTTCAACTCGTATTTTGTGAGCTGTACGCATGTCCAAAAATTTTGTTCAGGACCTTTACTGGTTCCTGGTGGGTGGCTGTGACTCTGGTAAATTCTTCTTTCTGCCGGGAAATTAGAGTGACATGTGCCCGTCCAAATGCCTAACAGCTACTCTCTCATTGGTTCTCCCTCTTCCCTTCCATACTCTGCCCAATTGGCAACATGTGGGAACCAGGAGCTTAAAGAGGCAGTCTCTACAATTTGGGAGATTGATAGTAAAGCAGTTGGAAAGTCAAACCGGAGCACCAGGAGAGGGACTATTCGTTGAGATTTAGAAACCTTTTGTATTCACAGTGTGTCCATTCTCTAGGTTTCCCAAACATGATATAGCTGTAGTAATATTCCCTTCAACCTGGAGAGTTGGGACCCATGGAATGGGGGCCATGCATTTTTGCTTTAAAGGGTCTGCATTTGCTCACCCAATCTCACCAATCCTCTCAGTCCCAAGTGTCCAGCCTTATACCACATCTAGCTGTCATTGTAGTTAGGGTCATTCCAGGTTTCATCAGAGACCCTGAAGGAAATGTAAAGAATTTCCCTGTTTTTTGGATTTGTTTGTGAAATTCCGTTTTATAGTGGGTTTGAGCTGATTCTCGCTGCCATGTTTATGCCAGTCTAGACACACATGATTCCCTTACAGAGACATATCAATACATAGGATTTAAGATCCTTACTAGTCAGATCTATTCCTCTGCGGGAAATACGGGGTTTTGAGTCCCTTTCACTGAGGAAGGTGTAGGTCTTGTCTATTCCACAGTTTTTTTAGAAATGGTACCTGTACTTATATAAAACTCTGGTTTTATGCATCACCCCACCTCTCCTTCCTCCTTAAGCAGGCATAAGATTGTTTTCTAAATGTGAGACTTTGTTCTCTTTCTTAACTCAGTTCATGTGTAGCCAGGTTTACAGGATCTTAATAAGTGATATCTTATGATAAGTTTCTTTTTTCTGTGTGACTTATTTCACTTAGAATCATCGTACCTGAATCCACTAACTTTGCTGCTCCTGGTCTTATGACATTGATTTCATGGCTGAAGGATATTCCATCGTACATATGTACCACAATTTTTAGAACCATTTTTATATTTCCTGGGATATTTAATGTGTACCCAAGTAGAGGTTCTTGTAAGCAGTGCAGCCCAAAATTTGGGGGTGGCTCTGTCTTATTGATTTTCAGTTTTCCCAAGGTATATTCGCTAGACTGGAAGTGCCCTTGGCTCAGTAGCTCTGTTGTTTACTTGTTTTAGGGAACACAATGCACTCCTCCAGTGAGGCAGTGGGCAATTTACATCCCGCGCATCAGCATAACAAGGCTCCCTGTTCTCCAGGGCCTGTCTTGCCTTTCTGGTTTTTACACATTTGTGGATGTCCGATTTGACCGGTGGGAAGTGATACTTCTTTGTAGTGCAGATTTGCATTGCCCGCTTGCTTGCTTGGCCAAAAAGGGCATATGCGTTTTCTCTTGAATATATTCAGGAGAAAACGCATACGCCCTTTTTGGCCAAGTGTGTCACTGTCGCAGTTCTGCCCCTCTTCCTGTGCTTTAAAGGAGATTCCAACGTACCTCTTGAAATCTGTTTCCTGGTATTCTGCCTCGCTTTCAAGTCCGTCTCGTTGCCTTCCCTCAACAGATTTTTGGACGATAGTTGTCCTTTATTACTCTGTCAGTTTGTGAATTGCTGTGCCCCTGAGGTCAATTTTTCAACTCGTTTTTTGTGAGCCGTACGCAAGTCCAAAATTTTGGTTCAGAACCTATACTGGTTCCCGGTGGGTTGCTGAGCCTTTGGTTAATTCTTCTTCCTGCCGGGATATTAGAGTGACATGTGCCCGTCCAAATGCCTAACAGCTACTCTCTCATTGGTTCTCCCTCTTCGCTTCCATCCTCTGCAAATTTGGCAACATGTGCGAACCAGTAGCTTAAAGGGGCTGTCTCTCCAAGTTGGAAGATTGATGGTAAACCATCTGGAAAGTCAAACCGGAGCACCAGGAGAGGGACTAATCGTTGAGTTTTAGAAACCTTTTGTATTCACAGTGTGTCCATTCTCTAGGTTTCCCATACATGTTATAGCTGTAGTAATATTCCCTTCAACCTGGAGAGTTGGGACCCATGGAATGGGGGCCATGTATTCTTGCTTTAAAGGGTCTGCATTTGCTCATCCAATCTCACCAATCCTCTAAGTCCCAAGTGTCCAGCCTTATACCACATCCAGCTGTCATTGTAGATAGGGTCATTCCAGGTTTCATCAGAGACCCTGAAGGAATTGTAAAGAATTTCCCTGTTTTTTGGTTTTGTTTCTGAAATTCCTTTTTACAGTGGGTTTGAGCTGATTCTCGCTGCCATGTTTATGCCAGTCTAGACACACTTGATTCCCTTACAGAGACACATCAATACAGAGGTTTTAATTTCTTACTAGTCAGATCTATTCCTCTGCGGGAAATATGGGGTTTTGAGTCCCTTTCACTGAGGAAGGTGTAGGTCTTGTCTATTCCAAAGTTGGTTTTAGAAACGGTACGTGTGCTTATATCAAACTCTGGTTTTATGCATCACCCCACCTCTCCTTCCCCCTTAAGCAGGCATAAGAGTGTTTTCTAAATGTGAGACTCTGTTCTCTTTCCTAACTCAGTTCATGTGTAGCCATGTTTACAGGATCTTCATAAGTGATATGTTATGATAAGTTTCTTTTTCTGTGTGACTTATTTCACTTAGAATCATCGTACCTGAATCCACTCACTTTGCTGCTCCTGATCTTATGACATTGATTTCATGGCTGAGGGATATTCCATCGTACATAAATACCACAGTATTTTGAACCATTTTTATATTTCCTGGGATATTTAAGGTGTACCCAAGTTGAGGTTCATGTAAACAGTGCAGCCCTAAATATGGGGGTGGCTCTGTCTTATTGAATTTCAGTTTTCCCAAGGTATATTCCCTAGACTGGAAGTGCACTTGGCTCAGTAGCTCTGTTGTTCACTTGTATTAGGGAACGCAATGCACTCCTCCAGTGAGTCAGTGGGCAATTTACATCCCGCCCATCAGCATAACAAGGCTCCCTGTTCTCCAGGGCCTGTCTTGCCTTTCTGGTTTTCACACATTTGTGGATGTCCCTTTTGACCTGTGGGAAGTGATACTTCTTTGTTGTGCAGATTTGCATTGCCCGCTTGCTTGCTTGGCCAAAAAGGGCGTATGCGTTTTCTCTTGAATATATTCAGGAGAAAACGCATACGCCCTTTTTGGCCAAGTGCGTCATTGTCGATGTTGTACCCCTCTTCCTGTGCTTTAAAGGCGATTCCAACATAACTCTTGGAATCTGATTCCTGTTATTCTGCCTCGCTTTTAAGTCCGCCTCGTTGCCTTCCCTCAACAGATTTTTGGACGATAGTTTTCCTTTATTACTCTGCCCGTTTCTGAATTGCTGTGCCCCTGAGCTCCATTTTTCAACTCGTTTTTTGTGAGCTGTACGCATGTCCAAAATTTTGGTTCAGGACCTATACTGGTTCCCGGTGTGTGGCTGAGACTCTGGTTAATTCTTCTTCCTGGCGGGAAATTAGAGTGACATATGCCCGTTCAAATGCCTAACAGCTACTCTCTCATTGGTTCTCCCTCTTCCCTTCCATCCGCTGCCAAATTGGCAACCTGTGCGAACCAGGAGGTTAAAGGGTCTGTCTCTCCAATTTGGGAGATTGATAATAAAGCAGTTGGAAAGTCAAACCGGAGCACCAGGAGAGGGACTATTCGTTGAGTTTTAAAAACCTTTTGTATTCACAGTGTGTCCATTCTCTAGGTTTCCCATACATGTTATAGCTGTAGTAATATTCCCTTCCACCTGGAGAGTTGGGACCCATGGAATGGAGGCCATGCATTTTTGCTTTAAAGGGTCTGAATTTGCTCACCCAATCTCACCATTCCTCTCAGTCCCAAGTGTCCAGCCTTATAACACATCCAGCTGTCATTGTAGATAGGGTCATTCCAGGTTTCCTCAGAGACCCTTAAGTAATTGTAAAGAATTTCCCTGTTTTTTGGTTTTGTTTTAGAAATTCCTTTTTATAGTGGGTTTGAGCTGATTCTCGCTGCCATGTTTATGCCAGTCTAGACACACTTGATTCCCTTACAGAGACATATCAATACAAAGGTTTTTAGTTTCTTACTAGTCAGATCTATTCCTCTGCGGGAAATATGGGGTTTTGAGTCCCTTTCACTGAGGAAGGTGTAGGTCTTGTCTATTCAAAGGTTGGTTTTAGAAATGGTACCTGTGCTTATGTCAAACTCTGGTTTTATGCATCACCCCACCTCTCCTTCGCCCTTAAGCAGGCATAAGAGTGTTTTCTAAATGTGAGACTCTGTTCTCTTTCCTATCTCAGTTCATGTGCCGCCATGTTTACAGGATCTTCATAAGTGATATCTTATGATAAGTTTCTTTTTCTGTGTGACTTATTTCACTTAGAATCATCGTACATGAATCCACTCACTTTGCTGCTCCTTGTCTTATGACATTGATTTCATGGCTGAGGGATATTCCATCGTACATAAATTCCACAGTATTTTGAACCATTTTTATATTTCCTGGGATATTTAAGGTGTACCCAAGTTGCGGTTCTTGTAAGCAGTGCAGCCCAAAATATGGGGGTGGCTCTGCGTTATTGATTTTCAGATTTACCTAGGTATATTCCCCAGACTGGAAGTGCACTTGGCTCAGTAGCTCTGTTGTTTACTTCTTTTAGGGAACACAATGAACTCCTCCAGTGAGGAAGTTGGCAATTTACATCCCGCCCATCAGCATAACAAGGCTCCCTGTAATCCAGTGCCTGTCTTGCCTTTCTGGTTTTTACACATTTGTGGATGTCCCTTTTGACCGGTGGGAAGTGATACTTCTATGTAGTGCAGATTTGCACTGCCCGCTTGCTTGCTTGGTCAAAAAGGGTGTATGCGTTTTCTCCTGAATATATTCAGGAGAAAACGCATACGCCCTTTTTGGCCAAGTACGTCATTGTCGATGTTGTACCCCTCTTCCTGTGCTTTAAAGGCGATTCCAACGTACCTCTTGAAATCTGTTTCCTGCTATTCTGCCTCACTTTCAAATCCGCCTCGTTGCCTTCCCTCAACAGATTTTTGGACGATAGTTGTTCTTTATTATTCTGCCAGTTTGTGAATTGCTGTCCCCCTGAGCTCCATTTTTCAACTCGTATTTTGTGAGCTGTACGCATGTCCAAAAATTTTGTTCAGGACCTTTACTGGTTCCTGGTGGGTGGCTGTGACTCTGGTAAATTCTTCTTTCTGCCGGGAAATTAGAGTGACATGTGCCCGTCCAAATGCCTAACAGCTACTCTCTCATTGGTTCTCCCTCTTCCCTTCCATACTCTGCCCAATTGGCAACATGTGGGAACCAGGAGCTTAAAGAGGCAGTCTCTACAATTTGGGAGATTGATAGTAAAGCAGTTGGAAAGTCAAACCGGAGCACCAGGAGAGGGACTATTCGTTGAGATTTAGAAACCTTTTGTATTCACAGTGTGTCCATTCTCTAGGTTTCCCAAACATGATATAGCTGTAGTAATATTCCCTTCAACCTGGAGAGTTGGGACCCATGGAATGGGGGCCATGCATTTTTGCTTTAAAGGGTCTGCATTTGCTCACCCAATCTCACCAATCCTCTCAGTCCCAAGTGTCCAGCCTTATACCACATCTAGCTGTCATTGTAGTTAGGGTCATTCCAGGTTTCATCAGAGACCCTGAAGGAAATGTAAAGAATTTCCCTGTTTTTTGGATTTGTTTGTGAAATTCCGTTTTATAGTGGGTTTGAGCTGATTCTCGCTGCCATGTTTATGCCAGTCTAGACACACATGATTCCCTTACAGAGACATATCAATACATAGGATTTAAGATCCTTACTAGTCAGATCTATTCCTCTGCGGGAAATACGGGGTTTTGAGTCCCTTTCACTGAGGAAGGTGTAGGTCTTGTCTATTCCACAGTTTTTTTAGAAATGGTACCTGTACTTATATAAAACTCTGGTTTTATGCATCACCCCACCTCTCCTTCCTCCTTAAGCAGGCATAAGATTGTTTTCTAAATGTGAGACTCTGTTCTCTTTCTTAACTCAGTTCATGTGTAGCCAGGTTTACAGGATCTTAATAAGTGATATCTTATGATAAGTTTCTTTTTTCTGTGTGACTTATTTCACTTAGAATCATCGTACCTGAATCCACTAACTTTGCTGCTCCTGGTCTTATGACATTGATTTCATGGCTTAAGGATATTCCATCGTACATATGTACCACAATTTTTAGAACCATTTTTATATTTCCTGGGATATTTAATGTGTACCCAAGTAGAGGTTCTTGTAAGCAGTGCAGCCCAAAATTTGGGGGTGGCTCTGTCTTATTGATTTTCAGTTTTCCCAAGGTATATTCGCTAGACTGGAAGTGCCCTTGGCTCAGTAGCTCTGTTGTTTACTTCTTTTAGGGAACACAATGCACTCCTCCAGTGAGGCAGTGGGCAATTTACATCCCGCGCATCAGCATAACAAGGCTCCCTGTTCTCCAGGGCCTGTCTTGCCTTTCTGGTTTTTACACATTTGTGGATGTCCGATTTGACCGGTGGGAAGTGATACTTCTTTGTAGTGCAGATTTGCATTGCCCGCTTGCTTGCTTGGCCAAAAAGGGCATATGCGTTTTCTCTTGAATATATTCAGGAGAAAACGCATACGCCCTTTTTGGCCAAGTGTGTCACTGTCGCAGTTCTGCCCCTCTTCCTGTGCTTTAAAGGAGATTCCAACGTACCTCTTGAAATCTGTTTCCTGGTATTCTGCCTCGCTTTCAAGTCCGTCTCGTTGCCTTCCCTCAACAGATTTTTGGACGATAGTTGTCCTTTATTACTCTGCCAGTTTGTGAATTGCTGTGCCCCTGAGGTCAATTTTTCAACTCGTTTTTTGTGAGCCGTACGCAAGTCCAAAATTTTGGTTCAGAACCTATACTGGTTCCCGGTGGGTTGCTGAGCCTTTGGTTAATTCTTCTTCCTGCCGGGATATTACAGTGACATGTGCCCGTCCAAATGCCTAACAGCTACTCTCTCATTGGTTCTCCCTCTTCGCTTCCATCCTCTGCAAATTTGGCAACATGTGCGAACCAGTAGCTTAAAGGGGCTGTCTCTCCAAGTTGGAAGATTGATGGTAAACCATCTGGAAAGTCAAACCGGAGCACCAGGAGAGGGACTAATCGTTGAGTTTTAGAAACCTTTTGTATTCACAGTGTGTCCATTCTCTAGGTTTCCCATACATGTTATAGCTGTAGTAATATTCCCTTCAACCTGGAGAGTTGGGACCCATGGAATTGGGGCCATGTATTCTTGCTTTAAAGGGTCTGCATTTGCTCATCCAATCTCACCAATCCTCTAAGTCCCAAGTGTCCAGCCTTATACCACATCCAGCTGTCATTGTAGATAGGGTCATTCCAGGTTTCATCAGAGACCCTGAAGGAATTGTAAAGAATTTCCCTGTTTTTTGGTTTTGTTTCTGAAATTCCTTTTTACAGTGGGTTTGAGCTGATTCTCGCTGCCATGTTTATGCCAGTCTAGACACACTTGATTCCCTTACAGAGACACATCAATACAGAGGTTTTAATTTCTTACTAGTCAGATCTATTCCTCTGCGGGAAATATGGGGTTTTGAGTCCCTTTCACTGAGGAAGGTGTAGGTCTTGTCTATTCCAAAGTTGGTTTTAGAAACGGTACGTGTGCTTATATCAAACTCTGGTTTTATGCATCACCCCACCTCTCCTTCCCCCTTAAGCAGGCATAAGAGTGTTTTCTAAATGTGAGACTCTGTTCTCTTTCCTAACTCAGTTCATGTGTAGCCATGTTTACAGGATCTTCATAAGTGATATGTTATGATAAGTTTCTTTTTCTGTGTGACTTATTTCACTTAGAATCATCGTACCTGAATCCACTCACTTTGCTGCTCCTGATCTTATGACATTGATTTCATGGCTGAGGGATATTCCATCGTACATAAATACCACAGTATTTTGAACCATTTTTATATTTCCTGGGATATTTAAGGTGTACCCAAGTTGAGGTTCATGTAAACAGTGCAGCCCTAAATATGGGGGTGGCTCTGTCTTATTGAATTTCAGTTTTCCCAAGGTATATTCCCTAGACTGGAAGTGCACTTGGCTCAGTAGCTCTGTTGTTCACTTGTATTAGGGAACGCAATGCACTCCTCCAGTGAGTCAGTGGGCAATTTACATCCCGCCCATCAGCATAACAAGGCTCCCTGTTCTCCAGGGCCTGTCTTGCCTTTCTGGTTTTCACACATTTGTGGATGTCCCTTTTGACCTGTGGGAAGTGATACTTCTTTGTTGTGCAGATTTGCATTGCCCGCTTGCTTGCTTGGCCAAAAAGGGCGTTTGCGTTTTCTCTTGAATATATTCAGGAGAAAACGCATACGCCCTTTTTGGCCAAGTGCGTCATTGTCGATGTTGTACCCCTCTTCCTGTGCTTTAAAGGCGATTCCAACATAACTCTTGGAATCTGATTCCTGTTATTCTGCCTCGCTTTTAAGTCCGCCTCGTTGCCTTCCCTCAACAGATTTTTGGACGATAGTTTTCCTTTATTACTCTGCCCGTTTCTGAATTGCTGTGCCCCTGAGCTCCATTTTTCAACTCGTTTTTTGTGAGCTGTACGCATGTCCAAAATTTTGGTTCAGGACCTATACTGGTTCCCGGTGTGTGGCTGAGACTCTGGTTAATTCTTCTTCCTGCCGGGAAATTAGAGTGACATATGCCCGTTCAAATGCCTAACAGCTACTCTCTCATTGGTTCTCCCTCTTCCCTTCCATCCGCTGCCAAATTGGCAACCTGTGCGAACCAGGAGGTTAAAGGGTCTGTCTCTCCAATTTGGGAGATTGATAATAAAGCAGTTGGAAAGTCAAACCGGAGCACCAGGAGAGGGACTATTCGTTGAGTTTTAAAAACCTTTTGTATTCACAGTGTGTCCATTCTCTAGGTTTCCCATACATGTTATAGCTGTAGTAATATTCCCTTCCACCTGGAGAGTTGGGACCCATGGAATGGAGGCCATGCATTTTTGCTTTAAAGGGTCTGAATTTGCTCACCCAATCTCACCATTCCTCTCAGTCCCAAGTGTCCAGCCTTATAACACATCCAGCTGTCATTGTAGATAGGGTCATTCCAGGTTTCCTCAGAGACCCTTAAGTAATTGTAAAGAATTTCCCTGTTTTTTGGTTTTGTTTTAGAAATTCCTTTTTATAGTGGGTTTGAGCTGATTCTCGCTGCCATGTTTATGCCAGTCTAGACACACTTGATTCCCTTACAGAGACATATCAATACAAAGGTTTTAAGTTTCTTACTAGTCAGATCTATTCCTCTGCGGGAAATATGGGGTTTTGAGTCCCTTTCACTGAGGAAGGTGTAGGTCTTGTCTATTCAAAGGTTGGTTTTAGAAATGGTACCTGTGCTTATGTCAAACTCTGGTTTTATGCATCACCCCACCTCTCCTTCGCCCTTAAGCAGGCATAAGAGTGTTTTCTAAATGTGAGACTCTGTTCTCTTTCCTATCTCAGTTCATGTGCCGCCATGTTTACAGGATCGTCATAAGTGATATCTTATGATAAGTTTCTTTTTCTGTGTGACTTATTTCACTTAGAATCATCGTACATGAATCCACTCACTTTGCTGCTCCTTGTCTTATGACATTGATTTCATGGCTGAGGGATATTCCATCGTACATAAATTCCACAGTATTTTGAACCATTTTTATATTTCCTGGGATATTTAAGGTGTACCCAAGTTGCGGTTCTTGTAAGCAGTGCAGCCCAAAATATGGGGGTGGCTCTGCGTTATTGATTTTCAGATTTACCTAGGTATATTCCCCAGACTGGAAGTGCACTTGGCTCAGTAGCTCTGTTGTTTACTTCTTTTAGGGAACACAATGAACTCCTCCAGTGAGGAAGTTGGCAATTTACATCCCGCCCATCAGCATAACAAGGCTCCCTGTAATCCAGTGCCTGTCTTGCCTTTCTGGTTTTTACACATTTGTGGATGTCCCTTTTGACCGGTGGGAAGTGATACTTCTATGTAGTGCAGATTTGCACTGCCCGCTTGCTTGCTTGGTCAAAAAGGGTGTATGCGTTTTCTCCTGAATATATTCAGGAGAAAACGCATACGCCCTTTTTGGCCAAGTACGTCATTGTCGATGTTGTACCCCTCTTCCTGTGCTTTAAAGGCGATTCCAACGTACCTCTTGAAATCTGTTTCCTGCTATTCTGCCTCACTTTCAAATCCGCCTCGTTGCCTTCCCTCAACAGATTTTTGGACGATAGTTGTTCTTTATTATTCAGCCAGTTTGTGAATTGCTGTCCCCCTGAGCTCCATTTTTCAACTCGTATTTTGTGAGCTGTACGCATGTCCAAAAATTTTGTTCAGGACCTTTACTGGTTCCTGGTGGGTGGCTGTGACTCTGGTAAATTCTTCTTTCTGCCGGGAAATTAGAGTGACATGTGCCCGTCCAAATGCCTAACAGCTACTCTCTCATTGGTTCTCCCTCTTCCCTTCCATACTCTGCCCAATTGGCAACATGTGGGAACCAGGAGCTTAAAGAGGCAGTCTCTACAATTTGGGAGATTGATAGTAAAGCAGTTGGAAAGTCAAACCGGAGCACCAGGAGAGGGACTATTCGTTGAGATTTAGAAACCTTTTGTATTCACAGTGTGTCCATTCTCTAGGTTTCCCAAACATGATATAGCTGTAGTAATATTCCCTTCAACCTGGAGAGTTGGGACCCATGGAATGGGGGCCATGCATTTTTGCTTTAAAGGGTCTGCATTTGCTCACCCAATCTCACCAATCCTCTCAGTCCCAAGTGTCCAGCCTTATACCACATCTAGCTGTCATTGTAGTTAGGGTCATTCCAGGTTTCATCAGAGACCCTGAAGGAAATGTAAAGAATTTCCCTGTTTTTTGGATTTGTTTGTGAAATTCCGTTTTATAGTGGGTTTGAGCTGATTCTCGCTGCCATGTTTATGCCAGTCTAGACACACATGATTCCCTTACAGAGACATATCAATACATAGGATTTAAGATCCTTACTAGTCAGATCTATTCCTCTGCGGGAAATATGGGGTTTTGAGTCCCTTTCACTGAGGAAGGTGTAGGTCTTGTCTATTCCACAGTTTTTTTAGAAATGGTACCTGTACTTATATAAAACTCTGGTTTTATGCATCACCCCACCTCTCCTTCCTCCTTAAGCAGGCATAAGATTGTTTTCTAAATGTGAGACTCTGTTCTCTTTCTTAACTCAGTTCATGTGTAGCCAGGTTTACAGGATCTTAATAAGTGATATCTTATGATAAGTTTCTTTTTTCTGTGTGACTTATTTCACTTAGAATCATCGTACCTGAATCCACTAACTTTGCTGCTCCTGGTCTTATGACATTGATTTCATGGCTGAAGGATATTCCATCGTACATATGTACCACAATTTTTAGAACCATTTTTATATTTCCTGGGATATTTAATGTGTACCCAAGTAGAGGTTCTTGTAAGCAGTGCAGCCCAAAATTTGTGGGTGGCTCTGTCTTATTGATTTTCAGTTTTCCCAAGGTATATTCGCTAGACTGGAAGTGCCCTTGGCTCTGTAGCTCTGTTGTTTACTTGTTTTAGGGAACACAATGCACTCCTCCAGTGAGCCAGTTGGCAATTTACATCCCGCCCATCAGCATAACAAGGCTCCCTGTTCTCCACGGCCTGTCTTGCCTTTCTGGTTTTTACACATTTTGTGGATGTCCCTTTTGACCGGTGGGAAGTGATACTTCTTTGTAGTGCAGATTTGCATTGCCCGCTTGCTTGCTTGGCCAAAAAGGGCGTATGCGTTTTCTCCTGAATATATTCAGGAGAAAACGCATACGCCCTTTTTGGCCAAGTGCGTCATTGTCGAAGTTGTGCCCCTCTTCCTGTGCTTTAAAGGCGATTCCAACGTACCTCTTGAAATCTGTTTCCTGCTATACAGGCTCGCTTTCAAGTCCGCCTCGTTGCCTTCCCTCAACAGATTTTTGGACGATAGTTGTCTTTAATACTCTGCCAGTTTGTGAATTGCTGTGCCCCTGAGCTCCATTTTTGAACTCGTTTTTTGTGAGCTGAACGCAAGTACAAAATTTTGGTTCAGGACCTATACTGGTTCCCGGTGGGTGGCTGAGACTTTGGTTAATTCTTCTTCCTGCCTGGAAATTAGAGTGACATGTTCCCGTCCAAATGCCTAACAGCTAGTCTCTCATTGGTTCTCCCTGTTCCCTTCCATCCTCTGCCAAATTGGCAACCTTTGCGAACCAGGAGCTTAAAGGGGCTGTCTCTCCAAGTTGGGAGATTGATAGTAAAGCAGTTGGAAAGTCAAACCGGAGCACCAGGAGAGGGACTATTTGTTGAGTTTTAGAAACCTTTTGAATTCACAGTGTGTCCATTCTCTAGGATTCCCGTACATGTTATAGCTGTAGTAATATTCCCTTCAACCTGGAGAGTTGGGACCTATGGAATGGGGGGCATGCATTATTGCATTAAAGGGTCTGCATTTGCACACCCAATCTCACCAATCCTCACAGTCCCAAGTGTCCAGCCTTATACCACATCTAGCTGTCATTGTAGATATGGTCATTTCAGTTTTCATCAGAGTCCCTGAAGGAATTGTATAGAATTTCCCTGTTTTTTGGTTTTCTTTATGAATTTCCTTCTTATAGTGGGTTTCAGCTGATTCTCGCTGCCATGATTATGACAGTCGAGACACAACTTGATTCCCTTAGGGAGTCATATCAATACATAGGTGTTAAGAATTTACTAGGCAGATACATTCCTCTGCAGGAAATATGGTGTTTTTAGTCCTTTTCACTGAGGAAGGTGTAGGTCTTTTCTATTGCATAGTTGGTTTTTGGAATGGTACCTGTGCTTATATCAAACTTTGGTGTTATGCATCACCCCATCTCTCCTTCCCCCTTAAGCAGGCATAAAAGTGTTTTCTAAATGTGAGACTCTGTTCTCCTTCCTAACTCAGTTCATGTGTAGCCATGTTCACAGGATCTACATCAGTGATATCTTATGAAATGTTTCTCTTTCTGTGTGACTTATTTCACTTAGAATCATCGTACCTGAATCCACTCACTTTGCTGCTACTGCTCTTATGACATTGATTTCATGGCTGAGGGATATTCCATCGTACGTAAGTACCACAATTTTTTGAACCATTTTTATATTTCTTGGGATATTTAAGGTGTACCCAAGTTGAGGTTCTTGTAAGCAGTGCAGTCCTAAATTTGGGGGTTTCTCTGTCTTTTTGATTTCCAGTTTTCCCAAGGTATATTCCCTAGACTGGAAGGGCACTTTGCTCTGCAGCTCTGTTGTTTACTAGTTTTAGGGAACACAATGCACTCCTCCAGTGAGGCAGTTGGCAATTTACATCCCGCCCATCAGCATAACAGGGCTCCCTGTTCTCCAGTGCCTGTCTTGCCTTTCTGGTTGTTACACATTTTTTGAATGTCCCTTTTTACCGGTGCGAAGTGATACTTCTTTGTAGTGCAGATTTGCATTGCCCGCTTGCTTGCTTGGCCAAAAAGGGCGTATGCATTTCCTCCACAATATATTCAGGAGAAAACGCATACGCACTTTTCGGCCAAGTGCATCATTGTCGAAGTTCTGCCGCTCTTCCTGTGATTTACTGGTGAATCCTACGTACCTATTGAAATCAGTTTCCTGCTATTCTGACTCGATTTCACGTCCGCCTCGAAGCCTTCCCTCAACAGATTTTTGGACGATAGTTGTCCTTTATTACTCTGACAGTTTGTGAATTGCTGTGCCCCTGGGCTACTTTATCAACTCGTTTTTTTGTGAGCTGAACGCAAGTCCAAAATTTTTGTTCAGGACCTATACTGGTTCCCGGTGGGTGGCTGAGCCTTTGGTTAATTCTTCTTCCTGCCGGGAAATTAGAATGACATATGCCCGTCCAAATTCCTAACAGCTACTCTCTCATTGGTTCTCCCTCTTCCCTTCCATCCTCTGCCAAATTGTCAACATGTGCGAAACAGGAGGTTAAAGGGTCTGTCTCACCATGTTGGGAGACTGATAGTAAAGCAGTTGGAAAGGCAAACCAGAGCACCAGGAGAAGGACTATTCGTTGAGTTTTAGAAACCTTTCTTATTCACAGTGTGTCCATTCTCTAGGTTTCCATACTTGTTATAGCTGTAGTAATATTCCCTTCAACCTGGAGAGTTGTGACCCATGCAATGTGGGCCATGCATTATTGCTTTAAAGGGTCTGCATTTGCTCAAACCAACTCAACAATCCTCTCAGTTCCAAGTGTCCAGCCTTATTCCACATCCAGCTTTCATTGTAGATAGGTTCATTCCAGGTTTCATCAGAGACCCTGAAGGAATTGTAAAGAATTTCCCTGTTTTTTTGTTTTGTGTTTGAAATTCCTTTTTATAGTGAGTTTGAACTTATTCTCGCTGACATGTTTACGCCAGTCTAGACACTCTTGATTCCATTATGGAGACATATCAATACATAGGTTTTAAGATTCTTACTAGTCAGATATATTCCTCTGTGGGAAATATGGGGTTTTGAGTCCCTATCACTGAGGAAGGTGTAGGTCTTGTCTATTCCATAGGTGGTTTTTGGAATGGTACCTGTGCTTATATCAAACTCTGGTTTTATGCATCACCCCACCTCTCCTTCCCCCTTAAGCAGGCATAGCAGTGTTTTCTAAATTTGAGACTCTGTTCTCTTTCCTAACTCACTTCTTGTGTAGCCATGTTTACAGCATCTTCATAATTATATCTTATGATAAGTTTCTTTTTCTGTGTGACTTATTTCACTTAGAATCAACGTACCTGAATCCACTCACTTTGCTGCTACTGGTCTTATGACATTGATTTCATGTCTGAGGGATGTTCCATCGTACATAAGTACCACAATTTTTTGAACCATTTTTATATTTCCTGGGATATTTAAGGTGTACCCATGTTGAGGTTCTTGTAAGCAGTGCAGCCCTAAATTTGGGGGTGGCTCTGTCTTATTGATTTTCAACATTCACAAGGTATATTCCCTAGACTGGAAGTACCCTTGGCTCTGTAGTTCTGTTGTTTACTTGTTTCAGTGAACACAATGCACTCTCCACTGAGTTAGTTGGCAGTTTACATCACGCTGATAGGAATAACAAGGCTCCCTGTTCTCAAGGGCCTGTGTTGCCTTTCTGGTTTTTACACATTTTGTGGATGTCCCTTTTGACCAGTGGGAAGTGATACTTCTTTGTAGTGCAGATTTGCATTGCCCGCTTGCTTGCTTGGCCAAAAAGGGCCTATGCGTTTTCTCCAGAATATATTCAGGAGAAAACACATACACCCTTTTTGGCCAAGTGCATCATTGTCGAAGTTGTGACCCTTTTCCTGTAGTTTAGAGGCGATTCCTATGTACCTCTTGAAATCAGTTTCCTGCTATTCTGCCTTGCTTTCAAGTGCGCCTCATTGCCTTCCCGCAACAGATTGTTGAATGATAGTTGTCATTTATTACTCTGCCATTTTGTGAATTGCTGTGCCCCTGAGCTCCATTTATCAATTCGTTATTTGTGAGCTGAACGCAAGTCCAAAATTTTGGTTCAGGACCTATACTGGTTCCCGGTGGGTGGCTGAGACTTTGGTTAATTCTTCTTCCTGCCGGGAAATTAGAATGACATATGCCTGTCCAAATGCCTAACAGCTACTCTCTCATTGGTTCTCCCTCTTCCCTTCCATCCTCTGCCTAATTGGCAACCTGTGTGAATCAGGATGTAAAAGGGGCTGTCTCTCCAAGTTGGTTGATTGATAGTAAGGCAGTTGGAAAGTCAAACAGGAGCTCCAGGAGAGGGAGTATTCGTTGAGTTTTAGAAACCTTTCGTATTAACAGTGTGTCCATTCTCTAGGTTTCCTGTACATGTTATATCTGTAGTAATATTCTCTTCAACCTGGAGAGTTGGGACCCATGGAATGGGGGACCTGCATTATTGCTTTAAAGGGTGTGCATTTGCTCACACAGTCTCACCCATCCTCGCAGTCCCAAGTGTCCAGCCTTATGCCACATCCAGCTGTCATTATAGATAAGGTCATTCCAGGTTTTGTCAGAGACCCTGAAGGAATTGCAAAGAATTTCCCTGTTTATTTGTTTTGTTTTTGAAATTCCTTTTTATAGTGAGTTTGAGCTGATTCTCACTGCCATGCTTATGCCAGTCAAGACACACCAGATACCCTTACGGAGACATATCAATACATAGGTTTTAAAAGTCTTACTAGGCAGATCTATTCCTCTGCGCGAAATATGGGGTTTTGAGTCCCTTTCACTGAGGAATGTGTATGTCTTATCTATTCTATAGTTGGTTTTTTGAACGGTACTTGTGCTTATATCATACTCTGGTTTTATGCATCACCACACCTCTCCTTCCCCCTTAAGCAGGCATAAGAGTGTTTTCTAAATGTGAGACTCTGTTCTCTTACCTAACTCAGTTCATGTGTAGCCATTTTTACAGGTTCTTCATAAGTGATATCTTATGATAAGTTTCTTTTTCTGTGTGACTTATTTCACTTAGAATCATCGTACGTGAATCCACTCACTTTGCTGCTACTGGTCTTATTACATTGATTTCATGGCTGAGGGATATTCCATCGTACGTAAGTAGCACAAATTTTTGAACCATTTTTATATTTCCTGGGATATTCAAGGTGTACACAAGTTGAGGTTCTTGTAAGCAGTGCAGCCCTGAATTCGGGGGTGGCTCTGCCATATTGATTTTCAGTTTTCCCAAGGTATTTTCCCTAGACTGGAAATGCCCTTGGCTCTGTAGCTCTGTTGTTTACTTGTTTTAGGGAACACAGCTCACTCCTCCAGTGACGCAGTTGGCAATTTACCTCTCGCCCATCTTCATAACAAGGCTCCTGTTCTCCAGGGCCTGTCTTGCCTTTCTGGTTTTTTCACATTTTGTGGATGTCCCTTTTGACGGGTGGGAAGAGATACTTCTTTGTAGTGCAGATTTGCATTGCCCGCTTGCTTGCTTGGCCAAAAAGGGCGTATGTGTTTTCTCCTGAATATATTCAGGAGAAAACGCATACGCCCTTTTTGGGCAAGTGCATCATTGTCGAAGTTGTGTCCCTCTTCCTGTGCTTTACAGGCAATTCCAACGTACCTCTTGAAATCTCTTTCCTGCTTTTCTGCCTCGCTTTCAAGTTGGCCTCTTTGCCTTCCCTCAACAGATTTTTGGGTGATAGTTGTCCTTTATTAATCTGCCAGTTTGTGAATTGCTGTGCCCCTGAGCTCCATTTTTCAACTCGTTTTTTTGTGAGCTGAACGCACGTCCAAAATTTTGGTTCAGGAACTATACTGGTTCCCGGTGGGTGGCTGAGACTTTGGTTAATTCTTCTTCCTACTGGGAAATTAGAGTCACATGTGCCCGTCGAAATACCTAACAGCTACTCTCTCGTTTGTCCTCCCTCTTCCCTTTCATCCTCAGCCAAATTGGCAACCAGTGGGAACCAGGAGGTTAAAGGGGCCGTCTCGCCAAGTTGGGAGATTGATAGTAAAGCAGTTGGAAAGTCAAACCGGAGCACCAGGAGTGGGACTGTTCTTTGAGTTTTAGAAACCTTTCGTATTCACAGTGTGTCCACTCTCTAGGTTTTTCGTACATTTTATACCTGTAGTAATATTACATTCAACCTGGAGAGTTGGCACCCATCGAATGGGTGGCACGCATTATGGCTTCAAAGGGACTGCATTTTCGCCAGCACTCTCACCAATCCCCTCAGTCCCATGTGTCCAGCCTTATGTCTCTTCCAGCTGTTGTTGTAGATAGTGTCATTCCAGGTTGCATCAGAGCCCTTGAAGGAATTGTGTAAGAATATCGCTGTTTTTTTTTTTTTTATTTTGTTTTGTTTTTCAAATTCAGTTTTATAATGGGGTTGAGCTGATTTTCCCTGACTTGTTTTTGCCGGTCTAGACAAAATTGATTCCCTTACAGAGACATATAAATACACTGATTTTAAGATTCTTAGTAGTCAGATATATTCCTCTCCTGGAAATAGGGGTTTTGAGTCCCGTTCACTACGGAAGGATTAGTTCTTGTCTATTCTGTATTTGGATTATGGAACGGTACCTGTGCTAATATCAAACTCTGGTTTTGTGCATCTCCCCACCTCTCCTTTCCCCTTCAGCAAGCATAAGAGTGTTTTCTGAATCTGAGACTCTGTTCTGTTTCCTAATTCAGTTCATATGTAGCCATGTTTACATTCCCTTCATAAGAGATATCTTATGTCAGAATGCACCATGGCCCTTGTCATAATAATGCTCCATGACCACTGTCATCACATTGCACCATGCCCTAGTTATCACAATGCTCCATGTCCCTTGTCATCACAATTCTCCTCGTCCTTGTCATCACGATGCTACATGACACTTCTCATCACAACATTACATGCTCTTGTTATCACAATGCTCCATGACCCCTGTCATCACAATGCTCCCTGACACCAATCATCACATTGCTTCATGCCCTTTTTCATTACAGTGCTCCATGATGCTCGTCATCACAATTACTCAAGGTCTTCACATCACAATGCTCCTCGGTTTTGCCATCAGAATGCTCCATGCCCTGGTCATCTCACAGCTCAATGTCCCTTGTCCTCACAATGCTCCACGTCCTTGTCATCACAATGCTCCATGGCACTTCTCATCACAATGTTATATGCTCTTGTCATTACAATACACCATGCACTTGTCATCACAATGCTCCATGACACCTGTCATAGGAAGCTCCATGCGCTTGTCATCACAATGTTTCATGAACTGGAAATTAAAATTATCAGTGGCCCTTGTCATCACAATGCTCCATGCCCTTGTCATCACAATGCTCCTTTACCACTGTCACAACAATCCTCCATGACACTTGGCATCACAATGCTCCGTGCTATTGTCATCACTATGGAACATGAAATATGTCATCACAATGCTCCCTGACACCTGTCTTCACAATACTCCATGAACTTGTCATCACAATGCTCCATGCCCTTGTCATCACAATGTGCCATGCCCAATGTCATCACAATAATCCATGAAACTTCTCAGACCAATGCTCCATGCCTCTTTCATCACAATGTTCCATGCCATTGTCATCACAATGCTCCAAGACATCTGTAATCACAATGCTCCATTCCCCTTTTCATCAGAATGCTCCATGAGACTTGTCATCCCATGAATCCATGGTCTTCTCATCAAAATGCTCCAGGACATTGTCATCAAAATGCTCCATTCCCTTATCATCACAATGCTCCATGACCCCTGTCATCACAATACTCCATGAACATTTTCAGCCCAATACTCCATGACCTTCTCATCACAATGCTCCATGACCCATATCGTCACAATGCTCCATGACCACTGTCATCACAACGCTCCATGACACCTGACAACACAATGATAAGGGACTCTTGTCATCACAATGCTCCATGCTCCTTGAAATCAAAATGATCCATGACCTCTGTCATCACAATGCTCCAAACTCTTGTGATCACAATGTTCCATAACACTTGTCATCACAACTCTCCATGACGCCTGTCATCTCAATACTCCATGCCCTTATTGTCACAATGCTCCATGACCTTTGTCATCACAATGCTCAATACACTTGTCATCACAATGCTCCCTGACACTTGTCGTCAGAATGCTCCTTGAACCCTGTCACAAAAAGGCTCCATGCCTTTTTCATCAGAATATCCCATGCCATTTTCATCACAATGCTCCATGCCATTGTCATCAAAATACTCCACAAGATTGTCATCAGAATGCTCCATGACCCTTGTCATCACAATTCTCCATGTACTTGTTGGCACAATGCTCCCTGACCCTTGTCATCACAATACTCCAAGCCATTGTCATCACAATGCTCCATTATATTTGTCATCAGAATCCTCCAAGACACTTGGCATCACAATGCTCCATGCCACTGTCATGACAATGGGCCATTACATGTGTCATCACAATGCTCCCTGACACCTCTCTTCATAATACTGCATGACCTTGTCATCACAATACTCCATTCCCTTGCCATCACAGTGCGCCATTCCAACTGTCATCGCAATAATCCATGAAACTTATTAGACCAACCCTCCATGCCCTTGTCATCACAATGCTCCATGACCCCTGTCATCACAATGCTCCGTGACTCCAGTCATCACAATGCTTCATGACCTTTGTCATCACAATGGTCCATGCCTTCATCTTCAACAGTCTCTATGACTTTTTAAACACAGTGCTCCATGAAGTTTTCATCACAATGCTCTTTGACCCATGTCATCACAATGCTCTATGCCTTTCTCAACACAATGCTCCATGACCCTTGTCATCACAATGCTCCATGGGCTTGTCAGCACAATGCTCCATGACCCTTGTCATCACAATGTGCCATGTGCTTGTCATCACAGTGCTCCACAATCTTGTCATCACAATGCCCCTTATACCTTGTCATCACAATGCTCCATGCACTTCTCATCAAAATGCTCTCTCACCACTGATATCACAATGTTACATCACTATTCATCACAGTACTCCCTCACTGCTGTCATCACAATGTTCCATGACTCCTGTCATCACAGTGCTACATGCACTTATCATCACAATGTTCGATGACCCCTGACATCACAGTGCTCCATAACCCCTGTCATCAAAATGCTCCATGACCCTTTGCATCAAAATGCTCCATGACCCTGTCATCACAATGCTCCCTGCCCTTCTCATCACAAGGCACCACGCCCTTGTCGTCAAAATGCTCCATGACCTTTGTCATCACAAAGCTCCATGACCCTTGGCATCACAATGCTCCATGCCATTGTCATCACAATGCTCCATGGACCCTCTCATCACTTTGATCCATGCAATTGTCATCAAAAAGCTCCATGACATTTATCACACTACTCGATGCCCTTTTCATCACAATGCTCCATGCCCTTGTCATTACAATCCTCCATGACCCATGTATCACTGTGTTCCGTGCCCTTGTCATCACAATGCTCCATGCCCACTCTCATCACAATAATCCATGAAATATTTCAGACCAATGCTGCTGCCCTTGTCATCACAATGCTCCATGACCCATGCCATCACAACGTTCCACGGCCTTGTCATCACAAGGCTCCATGACACTTGTCATCACAAAGCTCCAAGAACCCTGTAATCACAATGCTCCATGCCCTTGTCATCACAAAGCTCCATGACGCATGTCATCAGAATGCTACATGGCCTTCTCATCACAATGCTCCATGCCACTGTCATTACAATCCTACATGACCCATGTATCACTGTGTTCCGTGCCCTTGTCATCACAATGCTCCATGCCCACTCTCATCACAATAATCCATGAAATATTTCAGACCAATGCTCCATGCACTTCTCATCACAATGCTCAATTACCCCTGTCATAACAATGCTCCATGACCCCTGTCATCACAAAGCTCCACACCCCTTGTCATTACAGTGCTCCATGAGGCTTGTCATCACAATTATCCATGGTCTTCTCCTCACAATGCTCCACGGTCTTGCCATCACACTGCTCCATGTCCCTGTCATCACAATTCTCCACGTTCCTGGCATCACTATGCTCCATGACACTTCTCATCAAAGTGTTACATGCTTTGTCATCACAATTCTCAATGCACTTGTCATCGCAATGCTCCATGACCCCTGTCATAGCAAGCTCCATGTGCTTCTCATCACAATACTCCACGTCCTTGTCGTCACAATGCTCCATGACTTTTGTCATCACAGTGCTCAATACACTTGTCTTCAAAATGCTCCCTGACTCTTGTTGTATGTATGCTCCTTGAAACCTGTCATAACAAGGCTCCATGTCTTTTTCATAAGAATGATCCATGCTCTTTTCATCACAATGCTCCAAGACCCCTGTAATCACAATGCTCCATGCCCTTGTCATCACAAAGCTCCATGACGCCTGTCAGAATGCTCCATTGCCTTCTCATCACAGTGCTCCATGCCCCTGTCATCACAATGCTCCAAGACCACTGCAATCACAATGCTCCCTGCCCCTTTTCATCAGAATGCTCCATGAGACTTTTCATTATAAGGCTCCATGGTTTTCTCATCACAATGCTCCAGGAACTTGTCATCACAGTGCTCCATTCCATTGTCATCACAATGTTCCATGACCCCTGTCATCACAATACTCCATGAATATTTTCAGCCCAATGCTCCATGCCCTTGTCATCACAATGCTCCATTACCCCTGTCATAACAATGCTCCATGACCCCTTCCATCACCATGTTCCACGGCCTTGTCATCACAAGGCTCCATGACCCTTGTCACCACAATGCTCCAAGACCCCTGTAATCACCATGCTCCATGCCCCTTTTCATCTCATTGCTCCATGAACCCTGTCATCACAATGCACCATGCCCACTATCATAATGCTTCATGCTATTGTCATCACAATGAAATCAAAATTCTCCATGATATCTGTCATCACAATGCTCCAAACCCTTGTGATCACAGTGTTCCATAACACTTGCCATCACAACGCCCCATGCAGCTGGTCATCACAATTATCCATGGACTTCTCATCACAATGCTCCATGACCTTTGTCATCACAATTCTCAATACACTTGTCATCACAATGCTCCCTGACACTTGTCGTCAGTATGCTCCTTGAACCCTGTCATGACAAGTCTCCATGCATTTTTCATCACAGTGATCCATGCCCTTTTCATCACAATGCTCCATGCCATTGTCATCACAATACTCCACAAGCTTGTCATCAGAATGCTCTGTGACACTTGTCATCACAATGATCCATGACCCGTGTCATCACAATGCTCCATGCCCCTTGTCATTACAGAGCTCCATGATGCTCGTCATCACAATTATCGAGGGTCTTCTCATCACAGTGCTCCACGGTCTTGCCATCACAATGCTCCATGCCCTGATCATCACAATACTCCATGTACCTTGTTATCAAAATTCTCCACGTCCTTGTCATCACAATGCTCCATGACAGTTCTCATAACAATGTTACATGCTCTTGTCTTCACAATGCACCAAGCCCTTGTCATCACAATGCTCCATTACCTTTGTCATCACAATCTTCCATAACACTTGGCATCACAATGCTCCATGCCAATGTCATCAAAATGGGCCATGAAATATGTCATCACAATGCTCCCTGACACCTGTCTTCACAATATTCCATGACCTTGTCTTCCCAATGTTCCATGCCCTTATCATCCCAATGTGCCATGCCCACTCTCAACACAATTATCCATGAAACTTATCAGACCAATGCTCCATGCCCCTGTCATCAAAATGCTCCAAGTCATTTTCATCACAATGCTCCATGAACCCTCTCATCATATTGTTCCATGCAATTGTCATCACAAAGCCCCATGATGCTTGTCATCACCATGCCCGATGCCCTTCTCATAACAATGCTCCATGCCCTTGTCATTACAATCCACCATGACCCATGTATCACAGTGTTCAGTGTCCTTGTCATCACAATGCTCCATGCCCACTCTCATCACAATAATCCATGAAATATTTCAGACCAATGCTCCATGCCCTTCTCATCACAATGCTCCATTACCCCTCTCATAACAATGCTTCATGACCACTGCCATCACAATGTTCCACAGCCTTGTCATCACAAGGCTCAATGACCCTTGTCATCACAATGCTCCAAGAACCCTGTAATCACAATGCTACATGCCCTTGTCATCACAAAGCTCCATGACGCATATCATCAGAATGCTCCATGGCCTTCTCATTCATGATGCTCCATGCCCATGTCATCACAATGCTCCAAGACTCCTGTAATAACAATAATCCATGCCCCTTTTCATCTCAATGCTCCATGAACCCTGTCATCACAATGCACCATGGGCAACATCATAATGGTTCAGGCTATTGTCATCACAATGAAATCAAAATGCTCCATGACCTCTGTCATCACAATGCTCCAAATCCTTGTGATCACAATGTTCCATAACACTTATCATCACAACGCCCCATGACACTTGTCATAACAATTATCCATTTCTTCTCATCACAATGCTACATGACCTTTGTCATCACAATTCTCAATACCCTTGTCATCACAATGCTCCCTGACACTTGTCTTCAGTATGCTCCTTGAACCCTGTCATGACAATGCTCCATGCCTTTTTCATGACAATGATCCATACCCTTTTCATCACAGTGCTCCAAGAACCCTGTAATCCCAATGCTCCATGCCCTTGTCATCACAAAGCTCCATGATGCATGACATCAGAACGCTCCATGGCCTTCTCATCCTAATGCTTCATGCCCTTGTCATCACAATGCTCCAAGACTCCTGTAATCACAATGCCCAATGCCCCTTTTCATCAGAATGCTCCATGAGACTTGTCATCACAAGGCTCCATGGCCTTCTCATCACAATGCTCCAGTACCTTGTCATCACAATGCTCCATGACCCCTTTCATCACAATACTCCATGAGCATTTTCAGCCCAATGCTCCTTCACCTTCTCATCACAATGCTCCATGACCCCTGTCATCCCAATGCTCCATGACCACTGTCATCACAACGCTCCATTAACCCTGATAACACAATGATCTGGGACTCTTGTCATCAAAATGCTCCATGACCCTTGTCTTCACAGTGATCCATGCCCTTGTCATCCCAATGCTCCATGATCCCTGTAATCACAATGCTCCGTGACACTTGTCATCACAGTGCTCCATGAAGCTTGTCATCACAATGCTCCTTGCCTTTGTCAGCAAAATGCTACATAATCTTGTCATTACAATGCTCCATGCGCTTGTCATTACATTCCTCCATAACCATTGGGATCACATTGCTTCATGCCCTTGTCAACTCTCTCTTGCCTTTCTGTTTTTTACAGATATTCGGATGTCCCTTTTGACCGGTGGGAAGTGACAATTCTTTGTAGTGTGCATTTGCATTGTGTGCTTGCTTAATTGGCCAGAAAGGGCGTATGCGTTTTCTCCTGAATATATTCAGGAGAAAAGGCATACGCCCTTTTTGGCCAACGGCATCACTGTCCAAGTTGTGATGCTTTTCCTGTACTTTAAAGGCGATTCCAATTTACCTCTTGAAATATGTTTTGTGCAATTCTGCCTCATTTTCAAGTCCCCTTCTTTACCTTCCCTGAACAGATTTTGGAAGAGAGTAGTCCTTTATAACTCTGCAGGTTTGTGAATTGCTGTGCCCCTGAGCCCCAATTTTCAAATCCCATTTTTGTGAGCTGGCCACAAATCCACAATTTTGCTTCAGGACCTGTACTGGTTCCAAGGGTGGCTATATTGGTTCCCTGTGGGTGGCTGAGGCTTTGGTTAATTCTTCTTCCTGCCGGGAAATTAGAGTGACATGTGCCCGTCCAAATGCCTACATCTACTCTCTGATAGGTTCTCCCTCTTCCCTTTCATCCTCTGCACAATTAGCAAACTGTGTGCACCAGGAGGTTATAGGGGCTGACTCTCCTAAGTTGGGAGATTGATAGTAAAGCAGTTGGAATACCAAACTGGAGCAGAAGGAGAAGAAAAATTAGGAGAGTTTTAGAAACTTTTGCCATGACAGGTTGTCCATTCTCTAGGTTTCCCATACATGTTATAACTGTAGTGATATTCCCTTCTACCTGGAGATTTGGGACCCATGGAATGGTTGCATGCATTACTAGTTTAAGAGTCTGCATTTTCTCTCCCAATCTCACCAGTCCTCTCAGTCCCAAGTCTCCAGCCTTATGTCTCATCCAGCTGTCTTTGCCGATAGGGTCATTCCAGGTTTCATCAGAACCTTTGAAGGAATTGTGTAAGAATTTCGCTGTTTTTTGGTTTTGTTTTTGAAATTCATGTTTATAATGGGGTTGAGCTGATTGTCACTGACTTGTTTATGCCGGTCTAGACACAATTGGTTCCCTTACGAAGACATATTAATACATAGGTTTTAAGATTCTTACTAGTCAGATATATACCTATGCGGGAAATAGGGGTGTTGAGTCCCGTTCACTGAGGAAGTTGTAGGTCTTGTCTATTCTGTATTTGGTTTATGGAATGGTACCTGTGTTAATATCAAACTCTGGTTTTATGCATCACCCCACCTCTCCTTTCTCCTGAAGCAGGCATAAGAAATTTTTTTCTAAATGTGAGACTCTGTTCTCTTTCCTAATTCAGTTCATGTGTTGTGATATTGACATTTCCTCTATAAGTGATATCTTATGATAAGTTTCTTTTTTCTGTGTGACTAATTTCCCCTAGAATCATCATACTTAAATCCACTCATTATGCTGCTACTGGCCTTACATATATTGATTTCACGTCTGAGTGATATTCCGTTGTACAAAATTACCACAAGTTCTTTATGCATTTCTGTTTTTCCTGGGATATTTTAGGTGTACCATAGTTGGGGTTCTTGTATGCAGAGCAGCCCTAAACTTTGGGGTGCGTGCGTCTTATTGATATTTAGTCTTCCCAAGTTATATGCCCATGAGTTGAAGTCCCCTTTGCTCGGGGGCTTTGTGTTTTATATGTTTTAGGAAACAGCATACACTTCTTCAGAGTGGCTCTTGGATATTTATACCCCACCCATCAGCGTGACTTGGCTCCCTGTTTCCCATGGCCTCTCCTGCATTTCTGGTTTGTACACATTTTTTGGATGGCCTTTCTGAGCAGTGGAAATTGAGACTTCTTTGTTGTGCGGATATGCATTTCCCTCTTGCTTGGTTGGCCAAAAACTCTGTCTGTGTTTTTTTCCTGAAGATATTCACGAAAAAAACAGATACACCCTTTTGCCCAACTGCATCATTTTAGAAATTCTGCTGCTTTTCATATGATTTAAATGTGAGTAGAATCTACCTTTTGAAATCTGTTTCCTGCAATTCTGCCTCTCATTCAGATCCTCTTCATTGCCTTACCTGAATATATTTTTGGACGTTGGTTATCATTTATATCTTTGCAGGTCTTTGAATTGTCTGCTCCTGAGCTGCATTTTGCAACTCGCTTTTTTTGTGTGTTGTATGCCAAACCATTGGATTGCTTCCGGCCCTATTCCGGTTCTGGGGAGGCAGGCTGAGCCTTTGGTTAATTCTTCTTCCTAATGGGAAAATGGAGTGGCATGTGCCTGTCAAAACTCCTACAGCTAACCTCTCATTGGTACCCCCTCTTCCCATTTATCCTCTGCACAAATTGAAAACTGTGTAAAACAGGAGGTTAAAGGTGCTGATTCTTCAAGTGGGGAGATTGTTAGTAATGTGGCTGGAATGGCGAACCTCAGCACCAGGAGATCAAAAATGAGGTGCATTTTAGACACCTTTTCCTGAGCACATGGTGTACATTCATCTCAGTTTCCCACGCATGTTTTCACTGTCAGAAGGTTCCCTTGAACCTGCAGATTTGGGACCCATGGAATGGGTACCAGGCAGTATTACTTTAAAAGGTCTGCATTTTCTCACCAAGCCTCTCTAACATCTCTTAGCGTGCATAGCTTCCAGCCTTATATATCATCCTGCTGTGGGTCTACATGTGTTCAATTCATGTTACATCGTAGACCTTCAACAAAAGTTGTAAGAATTTTTGTCTGTCTCACTGTTTCTATAAATATTTTTAAATTTATTTTTATATTGGTTACAGCTGATTTTCAAAGCTCTGTTTTTTGCTCCTGTACATCCACTTGATTCATGTACTGTGAGACAACAATAAATTCCTTTTCAGATGCTTACCAGTCATATGTATTATTTTCCAGTGACTTGAGTGGGCTGAGTGCAGTTCTTTGAGGTACCGTGTAGGCCTTGTCAGTTATTCAATTTGGTACTTGGAATGGTATCTTTGCTAATTTCAACCTCCTGGATAATACCTCACCATTCCCCACCTTTCCCATTTAGCAGCCTTATGTCTATTTTCTACATATTTGACTATGTTTCTGTATTGTAATTTATTTCATGTGTAGCCATTTTTGATTCCACCTTTAAGTGACATCTTATGATATGTGTCTTTTTCTTTCTGACATATGTCACTTAGAATGATCGTATGGAACTCCTCCAGAGTTGTTCCAACTGGCCTTATTTCATTGATTTCTGGATGAGTCATATTCCACTCTACATAAGTACCCCATCTCTTTTATCCATTTTATCCTTCCAGGGACATTTTGGTTATATCCAAGTTGAGGCCCTTTTTAACAGAGAGGTGGTAAACGTTGGGGTGCCTGTTTTCTGTCGATTTTTGTTTTCCCCAAGGTATACGCCCATGAGTGCAAGTGCCCTATGCTCTGTAGCTCATTTTTTAGATGTTTTAGCAAACACAATACACTTCGCCAGAGTGGCTGTTGGCAAATTGCATTTCCACTATCAGCCTCACAGGGCTCCCTTTTCTCCTTGCCCTGTCCTGCATTTCTTGTGTTTACACTTTACGTGGATGGCCCTTCTGACTGATGTGAAGTGATACATTTTGTAGTATTGATTTCCAGTGTCCACATGTTTGGTTGGATAAAAAGTGTGTATGGCCTTTACATGAATCTATTCAGAAAAAATGCATACGCCCTTTTTGGCCAACAGCATCATTGGCGGAGTTCAGACCCTTTTCTTGTACTTTAACGGGGAGTCCTTTTTACCTGTTCAAATATGTTTCCTGCCACTCTCCCTTGCTTACAAGTCCTTTTCTGTGACTTACCTCAAGACATTTTTCGATGATAGATATTTTCAACTCTGCAGTTTCATGAATTTTAGTGACCCTGAGTTCCATTATTCAACTTGTGTTTATGGAAACTGGACACAAAACAGCTGGATTTCCTCTAGCCCTATTCTGTTTCCGTGGGCAATTCTAGCCTTTGATGAATTTGTCTTCCGGATTGAAAATTAGAGTGGCATGTGCCTGTCCGAACACCTAAGACTTGTCTCTAAATTTTTCTCATCCTTCCGCTTCATCCTCTGGACAAATTCCAAGCTGTGTGCAACAGGATGTTGACGGTGCTGATATGCCCAAGTGAGGAGGTTGTTAGGAAAGATGCTGGAGGGGTGAACCCAAGCACCAGGCGATGAGGAGATGAGGTGCCTTTTCCAAACTCTTTCCGATCAAATGGTGTACTATCCTCTAGGTGTGACAGGCATGTTTTAGCTGTAGGAAGGGTCCCGTGCATGTAAGGAGAACACCAGGGATTTTTCCAAATCAGTGCCTCCCCGAACCCCAAACTGGGGAATTTTTAGGCTACGGCTACACGCATGTCCATTAAGGGCCTTGGGAAATAGGCAGAGCCCAAACTTTAGATGATTGAAATCTTCAGGTTCAGAAGCGCTCACCATTGGCCTTGCTTAGGTTACATTTTGTCTGTCATTGATAGATGATGTCAATAAAAATATCTATTCTTTTTCAGATTATTTCCCCTTATAGGTTATTGCAAAATATTCAGTGTAGTTCCCTGTGCTATACAGTAGTTCCTTGTTGATGATCTATTTTATACATAGCAGTGTGTATGTGTTAATCCCAAACTGTTAATTTATCCCTTCTCCTACCTTTCCCCTTTGGTAATAATAAATTATAAGATGTATACTTCTCAGAAATGGGGGAGCTGAAAGAGAGGTATCATTTTCAATGGAAAAGCATTGAAAACACGATTGAAGCTTCAGCCAAGAGTATTCGATGTACATCCATGGAAATAAATCACTTCATTTCTCTAATGTTGACCTGACAAATAAGACAAACGTCTTCACTGAACTTGCTTATAGGAAGGTGATGGAAATATCAAATGTAAGTCTTAGAAACATCTTATTTTTCCCGAGCGATATACATTGCTCTATGTTAACTACAGTTTGGCTCACACATCTGTTCATTGAAGTTACAATGTTCTCAATTTCTGTTACTGATCCTCCAGAGTGGACCCCAACAGGAGTCCCCGTGCCCAGTGTCATTGGAGCCAACAGATCAAGACTGAGTTTGGTTCAGAAGCAAAGGAAACATTATTTTGAAAACAGAAAGGAGAGGTGAGAGCGTGCACTCCCCCACGGGCTGTGGGCTGGGCTGCTGTGTAGGGATCCCGGCAGCGTCAGTGGGAGGGAGGGGATGGAGCTCTCGAGGGCTGGGTTGGCTGCAGCTCAGGCTCTATGCCGCGGAGTCTGCATGGGACACCGCTAGCTGAGGTGTCGACCCAGCCATTCTGAACTAGGAAATCGGGTCTGAAGTGCCGGGTGTGGGACCTCTGCATGCGGAACCCTAGGAGCACGTGAAATTAGACAAAGCACAAAGGAAAAACAGGTTAGACTTTATTTTATTGCCCAGATTCTCTTTTTATCTCCCAGGAGTTTTTAATGAACGTTGCCGGAGATGAACACCTCCTCGGCTTTTGGTTCTGTTCCTCATTCTTGGGGTGTTGAGGGTGCAGACCCCTCTTTTGTAACTGCTTCATGCTGTGGTGGGAGCCCTGATACATGGGGGGAGGGTCAAAACGTCTCCCCACCAGCCTCCAGGTGAGGTTGATTGTCCCAAGGACTCCTGCCTCACTTCTCATCCGCCTGAGCACCAGCATTGGAAGTGTTATAGATTCTAATGACCTTTAAGGGTCCAGGAAAGAGATGCGCAGAGATGCTGCGGTGGCAGGTTTCACCCCACCCCACATTTGTTCGGCGACCTTAGGCTGACGTTTTTTGCCAGCCTAGATGCTCTGACCACTAGTCTGTGCTTTCTTTAATTAGGTCCCTGAATTAATGTACACACAGCACCATGTGTCAGAGCCCTGCCCGCACAACTCCCAGACAGTCAAGGGTCAGTGGTGATCCAGGACCATGACGTCCACTGAGTCAACGGCCTTTAGAAGTAGCCAGCAGTCCAGCCGGTCATATTGACCACCATCACCGCGGTGTCTGTAGGGCTTTCTATGGTGAAAGCAAGATATATGTTTCCCCCGCCAAGCTTATTAGCTCCCCTCTGGGTGCAGTAAGTCCTGCAAGCAGTAGTCTGCTCTTTCGGGGCACAGTCTTGTTGTTTTCTGAGAGAAACTCCAGGTCAAGTGATGGTCACACGAGTCATTTTGGGGGCCTGTTGCCCCCGTTTGTCTCTCTGGAGGTTGGAGTTGGAGGGCCTCCTCACTCGAGGTCAGTGTGTCCAAAGAGCGACCCCTTCAACTACAGGGCATGATGGGTGGTTAGGATCACCACGTGGGGTCCTTTTCCCTTAGGAGGGAGCTGGCCTTGCGGCCTTCTTATTCAGCTTTTTAGATACCCCAGAATCCTGGCCTGATGAGTCGGTGGGAAAGCCCTTGGTGACCATAGTTTATCATACCTGAAGGACATTCTTGTGTTGCTCCATTTCACGTGGTCCCAGTTTTTGCACTAAGGCTCCAAGGGCGATTAACCTATGACCGGGTATGTAAAGGTCAAAGGGTTTAGCTAAATTAGGGAGTTCCTGGGCAAGGGTCTGAATTGACTGCTCTTTCCATTCTTGAAAGGCTGCTTCTGGATTCTATTCAAAAGGATCATCATCTTTTTGTGTCAGTGTTTCATGTAGAGGCCCAGCTATTAGACTGTAGTAAGGGATCCAGATGCAGAAAACCTTGGCCTCCCCAGGAACCCCTAAGCTGTCTTCTAGTTTTAGAAGAGGTAAGGCTGCAAATGGCTTCTTCCCTATCCTGGGATGTGTTTCTCCGAATATCTGTGAGAATGAAGCCCAGGCATGTCACCTTAGCCTGGGATATTTGAGCCTTTTTCTTGGACACCTTCTATCCTTTCTTGACTAGGTAGTTCAGAGGCGACTTTAGTAGGCCTGGCGATCAGAATGTCCTCTGCATATTGAAGGAGGGTTCCCTTTTACAGAGGTAGAACTTTTAGGTCTTTAGAGGACATTTCCCCAATGATGGTGTGGGAATTTTTGAACCATTGGGGAAGGACGGCCCAGCATTATTGCTTTGGTTGCATGTTGTGTCCTGCCACTAACAAACCAAAAATCCTTGTGACTCTGAGATGAATGGAATACAGAAGAAGGCATCATTGAAGTCTAATACAGAATGCCATGGCCTGGTGGATGGTAGAATGACCAGCAGGGTGTAGGAAATAGGAGCTACTGGATGTATATCCTCGGTGGCTTCACTGACTGTCCTGATATCCTTTACCAGGTCCCCAGCAGCCAATGGGACTCTCGTGGTAAGGCCAATCCCAGGATATGGAGCTCACCTGGGCTGCACCCCCTACCCCACAGCCCATGGGGCCCTCGTGGTCAAGTCCCTCCCAGGGTATGGAGCTCACCTGTGCAGTTACCCAGCAGCCCATTGGGCTCTCATATCCAGGCCCTTCCCAGGATACGGAGCTCCCCTGGGCAGGTACCCAAGCAGGGCTGGACACACAAGAACTGTGCACATAGCCCACCTTGCAGAGAACCCCCATCTCACCTGTCGCTCACACCTGACACAGAACGCCTCAGAGCAGGACTTGAACTAACAAAGAGCAGCCCTGAAAGGTCTGTGACCCTGGCTATCACTCTGTGCAGCCTCTCTCGGCCTGGTCTTCCAGACACTTCCACTGCAGCCAGGGCACCCGGCCTCTGTCTCCAACCACCATCACTCCTCTCCCTGACTCCTGGGTTCCTCTCATTAGTATAGCGTCTTCTTGAAGTTGTTTTCCACTCATGGACCAGATAAAATGATGAGAAAAAAAGCCGCAGCTGAAACCCCTTGTCTATCCTGACTCTCAAGAGCCCACACCTGTTCCTTGGCCGTGGCCCGTTTAGCAAGTTTAATTTTCTGCAACTGTGATCCCCTGAGGGGTGAGGAGTTTCTGATTTGGGCAGCCTGACACTGCCTGCCAGCCCTCCCCAGGTGTGCCTTGGTTGAGGTCAATATAAACACCTCTCCAGTCAGCAAGAGCCCCTGTAGCTGTGCCTGACGCCGTATTCTCTGCCCCGTCAGCAGTGTCGGGGCTGGGGTGGTGGGAGGGAGTGAGGGGCCATGGCTTTGTGGGTGGCCCAGTGTGAGTGGGGCTCTGCTGGACTTTCTGCAGGAGTTGCCAGGCTGCCACCTGCTAAAGAAGAGGATGTGTCACCCATACCTGCAGCTGGAATTTCTCCCCAGGCAGAGGTGAGGAAGTAAAAAAGCAGTGGGGGCCATGGCAGGAGGGGTATCTCAGGTAGGGAAATTGAAAGCTTCCAGAAGAGCATCTGGGGCCAGGAGCATCCTGGCTGGCCAGCAGGCACCAAGTCGGCCTGCATGCTGTCGTTGGTGTGGCTCCACAGCCCTTCCTCTAGGCTTGCAAGTTCTTGTACATATTTAGCTGTTTTACCTGGAAAGGGTGGGGAGAGTTCAGCTGCAGCAGGACTGGGGCTCAGCTCACATTTACTCACAGATGCCTCGACACAGTCCCCCACCTTTGCAATGAGGATGCTCCTTGTGGGGGGGGGAGCGCTGCTCACTGCATGGGAGACGATTTCCCACCTCTGACCAACTTAAGAATTTTTTACAACTGGAGCAAGTGCCCTGATACGATTATCCTCTGTATAACTGAGGGGTTCTGTTTATTTATTTTTTTTCTTTTTTTCTTTTTGGTTCAAGGTAGATTTTATTTATTCCTCTTTTTTTTTAATTTGGAGATATAAACATGGAAATAATGCATTAATATAAAGACGTCTATGTGAAGGGAAAAACGTTTTTTGGTTTATTTTATTAAATGTTATTTATTTATTTTTAATTTTTTTAAAACTTATTTATTTCTTTTATACAGCAGGTTCTTACTGGATATCTATTTTATACATATGTGTGCACATGTGAATCCCAGTCTCCCAATTCATCCCACCACCACCCTCACATGTCGTTCCCACCTTGGTGTCCATATGTTTGTTCTCTACATCTGTGTCTCTATCTCTGCCCTGGAAACCGGTTCCTCTTTACCATTTTTCTAGGTTCCACATATATGCATTAACATACAATATTTGTTTTTCTCTTTCTGACTTACTTCACTCTGTATGACAGTCTCTAGATCCATCAAGGTCTCTACAAATGACCCAATTTCATTCCTATGTATGGCTGAGTAATATTCCATTGTATATATGTACCACATCTTTATCCATTCATCTGTCTGTGGGCACTTAGGTTGCTTTCATTACCTGGCTATTGTAAATAGTACTGCAATGAACATTGTGGTGAATGTGTCTTTTTGATTTATGGTTTTCTCTGGGTATATGCCCAGTAGTGGGATTGCTGGATTATATGGTAATTCTATTTTTAGTTTTTTAAGGAACCTCCATACTGTTCTCCATAGAGACTATATCGATTTACATTCCCAGCAATAGTGGAAGAAGGTTCCCTTTCTCCACACCCTCTCCAGCATTTGTTGTTTGTAGATTTTCTGATGATGCCCATTCTAACAGGTGTGACGTGATACCTCATTGTACTTTCGATTTCCATTTCTCTAATAATTAGTGATGTTGAGCAGATTTTCATGTGCGTACTGGCCATCTCTATGTCTTCTTGGAAGAAATGTCTATTTAGATCTTCTTCCATTTTTGTATTGGGTTGTTTGTTTTATTAATATTGAGCTGCATGAGCTGTTTATATATATTGGAGATTAATTATTTGTCCATTGATTCATTGGCAAATATGTTCTGCCATTCTGAGGGTTGTCTTTTCGTCTTGTTTGTAGTTTCCTTTGCTTTGCAAAAGCTTTTACATTTCATTAGGTCCCATCTGTTTAGTTTACTTTTTTATTTCATTACTATAGGAGGTGGATCAAAAAAGATCTTGCTGTGATTTACGTCAGAGTATCCTTCGTAAGTTTTCCTCTCAGAGTTTTATACTGTCCGGTCTTACATTAAAGTCTCTAATCCATTTTGAATATATTTTTATGTATGGTGTTGGGGAGTGTTCTAATTTCATTCTTTTACATGTAGCTGTCCATATTTCCCAGCACCAATGATTGAAGAGACTGTCTTATCTCCATTGTATAGTCTTGCCTCCTATGTCATAGATTAGTTGACCATAGGTGTGTAGGTTTATCCCTGGGCTTTCTTTTTCTTTTTTTTTTCCTTTTACACGTTTATTGGAGTATAATTGTTTTACAATGGAGTGTTAGTTTCTGCTGTATAACAGAGTGAATCAGCTATACATATACAAATACCACCAGATCCCCTCCCTCTTGCATCTCCCTCCCACATTCCATATCCCACCCCTTTATGTGGTCACAAAGCACCGAGCTGATCTCCCTGTTCTATGTGGCTGATTCTCAGTAGCTATCGGTGTTACATTTGGTAATGTATTTATGTCCATGCCACTCTGTCACTTCGTCTCAGCTTACCCATCCCCCTTCCGGTGTCCTCAAGACCTTTCTCTATGTCTGTGTCCTTAATCCTGTCCTGCCACTAGGTTCTTCAAAATCTTTTTTTTCTTCTTTAGATTCCGTATATCTCTGTTAACATACAGTATTTGTTTTTCACTTTCTGACTTACTTCACTGTGTAGGACAGATTCTAAGTCCATCCACCTCAGTACAAATAACTCAGTTTTGCTTCTTTTTATGGCTGAGTAATATTCCATTGTATATATGTGCCTGATCTTCTTTATCCATTCATCTGTCGATGGACACTTAGGTTGCTTCCATGTCCAAGCTATTGTAAATAGAGCTGCAATGAACTTTTTTGTACATAACTCTTTTTGAATTATGGTTTTCGCAAGGCAAATGTCCAGTAGTTGGATTGTTGTGTCGTATGGTACCTCTATTGTTAGTTATTTAGTGGAACCTCCGTACTGTTCTCCCTAGTGCCCATATCAATTTACGTACCCACCCACAGTGCAAGTGTGTTCCCTTTTCTCCAATAAAGGCCTCTCCAGCATTTATTGTTTTGTAGATTTTTTTGATGATTGCCACTCTGACTGCTGTGTGGTGATACCTCACGATAGTTATGATTTGCATTTCTCTAATGATTAGTGATGTTCAGCATCCTTTCATGTGTTTCTTGGTAATCTGTATATCTTCTTTGGAGAAATGTCTATTTAGGTCTTCTGGCCGTTTTTGGATTGGGTTGTTTGTTTTTGTGATATTGAGCTACATGAGGTGCTTGTAAAGTTTGGAGATTAATCCTTTGTCAATTGCTTCATTTGAAAATATTTTCTCCCATTCTGAGGGTTGTTTTTGCATCTTGTTTATGTTTTCCTGTACCGTGTAAAAGCTTTTAAGTTTTATTAGGTCCCATTTGTTGATTTCTGTTTTTATATCCATTTCTCTAGAAGGTGAGTCAAAAAGGATCTTGCTGTGATTTATGTCATAGAGTGTTCTGCCTATGGTTTCCTCTAAGTGTTTTATAGTGTCTGGTCTTATATTTAGATCTCTAATCCATTTAGAGTTTATTTTTGTGTATGGTGTTATGGAGTGTTCTAATTTCATTCTTTTATGTGTAGGGGTCCAGTTTTCCCAGCACCAATTACTGAAGAGACTGTCTTTTCTCCATTGTATATCCTTAGCTCCTTTGTCATAGATGAGATAGCCATAGGTATGTAGGTTTAACTCTGGGCTTTCTGTCCTGTTCCATTGATCTGTGTTTATGCCAATCTACATACACTTGATTCCATTATGGAGACATATAAATACATAGGTTTCAAGATTGTTACCAGTCAGATAAATTCCTCTTCAGTGAATAGGGTGTTTTGTGTCCAGTTCATTGAGAAAGGAGTAGGTCTTGTCTATTACATATTTGGTATATGGAATGGTATCTGTGCTAATTTCAAACTCTGCTTTTACACATCACCCCACGTCACCTTTCCCCTTAAGGAGGCATAAGTGTGTTTTCTAAATGTGTAACTCTGTTCTCTTTTGAAATTCAGTTCATGTGTAGCCATGTTTACATTCCCTCTATAAGTGATATATTACAATAAGTTTCTGTTTCTTTGTGGCTCATTTCACTTAGCATCATCGTACCTAAAGCCATTCATTATGCTGCTATTGGCCTTATGACATTGATTTTATGTCTGAGTGACATTCCATTGTATATAAGTACCACAACATCTATATCCATTTTTTTCCTTTCCTGGGATATTTAAAGTGTACCGAAGTCGAGGTTCTTGTAAACAGAGCAGCCCTAAACTTTGTGCTGGCTGTGTGTTGCGGATTTTTAGTTTTCCCAAAATACACGCCCATGAGTGGAAGTGTGCTATGCTCTGTAGCTCTGTTTTAGAAAACAACATACAGTTCTGCAGAGAGGCTGTTGGCAATTTACATCCTGTCCATCTGTGTAACCAGGCTCCCTTTTCTCCATGGCCTGTCCTGCATTTGTGGTTTTCACACTATTTGTGGATGGCCCTTTTGACTGGAGGTAAGGGACACTTCTATGTAGTGTGGATTTTCAATGCCTGATGGCTTGCTTGGCCAAAAAGGGCGTATGCATTTTTTCCCGAATATATTCAAGAAAATACACATACTCCCTTTTCTGCCAAGGGCAACATTGTTGGAGTTCTGTCACTTTTCATGTGCTTTAAAGATGACTCCAATGTACCTCTTGAAATCTGTTTCCTTCAATTCTGCCTTGCATTCAAATCCTCTTCACGGCCTTACCTCAATATATTTCTGGATGATAGTTGTCCTTTATAACTCTGCAAGTTTGTGAATTGCTGTGCCCCTGATATCCATTTTTCAAACTGCCTATTTGTGAGCTGGCTGCAATACCGCAGGATGGCTTTAGGCCCTAGTCTGGTTCCAGGGCTTCAGGCTGAGCCTTTGGTTAATGCTTCTTCCTGATGGGAAAGTAGAGTGATATGTGCCCATCCAAACACCTACAGCTAATCTCTCATTTGTTTCCCCTCTTCCTGTTCATCCTCTGCACAATTTGCAAACTGTGCATAAAAGGAGGGTAAAGGCGCTGTCACTCCAAGTGGGGAGATTTTTAGTAATGCAGATGGATTGGTGAAGCCGAGCACGACGAAAGGAAAAATGAGGTACCTTTTAGAAAACTTTCCCAATTACACAGTGTACCAACCACTGGGTTTCCCATGCATGTTTTAACTGTAGGAAGATTCCCTTAAACCTGGAGAGTTGGGACCACTAGAATGCGTAGCACACAGTATTGCTCTAAGTGGTGTTCATTTGCTCACACAACCTCAGCAATCTTGTCAGCCCCAAGTGTCCAGTCTTATGTCTCATCCAGCTGTGGGTGTAAAGGTGGTCAATCCAGGTTGGATCACAGGCCCTGAACGTAATTTTTAAGATTTCTCTCTGTTTCACTGTTTTTGCATTTTGCTTTTGAAACTTATTTTTATAAGGGGGTTTAGCTGAATTTCAGTGCCGTGTTCATGCCATTATACACACATATGCTTTCTTTATGGAGACATGAGAATATATATGTTTTAAAATTCTTAGAGTCAGATATATTCCTCTGCAATGAATAGGGGGTGTTGAGTCCAGTTCATTGTGCGGGGAGTAGGTGTTGTCTATTACATACTTGGTTTAGGTAGCAGTATCTGTGTTAATTTAAAACTGTGGTTTTATGCATCACCCCACCTCGGCTTTCCTCTTAAGCAGGCAGAAGATTGTTTTCTAAATGTGTGACCCTGTTGGTTTTTAATCCAGTTCATGTGTAGCCATGTGTACATTCACCCTATGAGTGATAACTTATGATAAGATTTGTTACTCTGTTATCTTTCCTAACTCAGTTCATGTGTAGCCATGGTTACAGGACCTTTGTAAGTGATATCTTATGATAAGATTCTTTTTCAATGTGACTTATTTCACTTAGAATCATTGTACCTGAATCCACTCATTTTGCTGCTCCTGGCCTTATGACATTGATTTCATGGCTAAGGGATATTCAGTCGTACGTAAGTACCACAAATTCTTGAACCATTTTTTTATTTCCTGGGACATTTAAGGTGTACCCAATTTGAGGTTCGTGTAAGCAGTGCAGCCCTAAATTTTGGGGTGGCTCTGTCTTACTGATTTTCATTTTTCCAAATGTATATTCCCTAGACTGGAACTGCCATTGGCTCTGTTTTTTATTTGTTTTAGGGAACACAATGCACTCCCCCAGAGAGGCATTTAGAAATTTACATCCTGCCCATTATCCTAACAAGACTCCCTGTTCTCCAGGGCCTGTCTTGCCTTTCTGGTTCTTACATATATTCTGGATGTCCCTTTTTACCAGTGGGAAGTGATACTTCTATGTAGTGCAGATTTGCATTGCCCGCTTGCTTGCTTGGCCAAAAAGGGCATATGCATTTTCTCCTGAATATATTCAGGTGAAAACACATACGCCCTTTTTGCCCAAGTGCAATATTCAAGAAGTTGTGCCCCTCTTCCTGTGCTTTACAGGCGATTGCAACGTACCTCTTGAAATCTGTTTCCTGCTATTCTGACTCGCTTTCAAGTCCGCCTCGTTGCCTTCCCTCAACAGATTTTTGGACAATAGTTGTCCTTTATTACTCTGCCAGTTTGTGAATTGCTGTGCCCCTGAGCTCAATTTTTCAACTCGTTTTTTGTGAGCTGTACGCAAGTCCAAAATTTTGGTTCAGGACCTATACTGGTTCCCGGTAGGTGGCTGAGACTTTGGTTAATTCTTCTTCCTGCCAGGAAATTAGAGTGACATGTGCCCATCCAAATGCCTAACAGCTAGTCTCTCTTTGGTTCTCCCTCTTCCCTTCCATCCTCTGCCAAATTGGCAACCTGTGCGAACCAGGAGGTTAAAGGGGCTGTCTCTCCAAGTTGGGAGATTGATAGCAAATCCGTTGGAAAGTCAAACCAGAGCACCAGGACAGGAACAATTCGTTGAGTTTTAGAAAGCTTTCGTATTCACTGTGTGTCCATTCTCTAGGTTTCCCGTACATGTTATAGCTGTTGTGATATTCCCTTCAACCTGGAGAGTTGGGACCCATGGAATGGGGGACATGCATTTTTGCTTTAAAGGGTCTGCATTTGCTCTCCCAATCTCAACAATCCTCTCAGTCCCATGTGTTCAGCCATATGCCACATCCAGCTGTCATTGTAGATAGGGTCATTCCAGGTTTCATCAGAAACTCTGAAGGAACTGTAAAGAATTTCCCTGTTTTATTGTATAGTTTTTGAAATTCATTTTTATAGTGGGTTTTAGCTGATTCTCGCTGCCATGATTAAGCCAGTCTAGACACACTTGATTTCCTTAGAGAGACATATCACTACATAGGTTTTAAGATTCTTACTAGTCAGAACTATTCCTCTGTGGGAAATATAGCGTTTTGAGTCCCTTTAACTGAGGAAGCTATAGGTCTAGTCTATTTCATAGCTGGTTTTTGGAACGATACCTGTGCTTATACCAAACTCTGGTTTTATGAATCACCCCACCTCTCCTTCCCCCTTAAACATCCGTAAGAGTGTTTTCTAAATGTGAGATTCTGTTCTTTTTCCTAACTCAGTTCATGTGTAGCCATGTTTACAGGATCTTCATAAGTGATATCTTATGATGTTTCTTTTTCTCTGTGACTTATTTCACTTACAATCTTCGTACCTGAATCCACTCACTTTGCTGCTACTGGTCTTATGACATTGATTTCATGGCTGAGCGATATTCCATCGTTCGAAAGTACCACTATTTTTTGAACCATTTTTATATTTCCTGTGATATTTAAGGTACACCCAAGTTGAGGTTCTTGTAAGCAGTGCATCCCTTAATTTTGGGGTGGCTCTGTCTTATTGATTTTCGGTTTTCCCAAGGTATATTCCCTAGACTTGAAGTGCCCTTGGCTCTGTAGCTCTGTTGATTACTCGTTTGATGGATCACAATGCACTGCTCCAGTGAGGCAGTTGTCAATTTAGATCCCGCCCATCAGCATAACAAGGCTCCATGTTCGCCAGGGCCTGTCTTGCCTTTCTGGTTTTTACCCATTTTGTGGATGACCCTTTTGACCGGTGGGAAGTGATACTACTTTGTAGTGCAGATTTGCATTGCCCGCTTGCTTGCTTGGGGAAAAAGGGCGTATGAGTTTTTTTCTGAATATATTCAGGAAACAACGCATACACCCTTTTTGGCAAAGTGCATCATTGTCGAAGTTGTGCCCATCTTCCTGTTCTTTACAGGCGATTCCAATGTACCTCTTGAAATCTGTTTCCTGCTATTCTGCCTTGCTTTCAAGTCCGCGTGGTTGTCTTTCGTCAAGAGATTTTTGGACGATAGCTGTCCTTTATTACTCTGCCAGTTTGTGAATTGCTGTGCCCCTGAGCTCCATTTTTCAACTCGTTTTTTGTGAGCTGAACGCAAGTCGAAAATTTTGGTTCAGGACCCATTCTCTTTTCTGGTGGGTTGCTGAGACTTTGGTTAATTTTTCTTTCTGCCGTGAAATTAGAGTGACATGTGCCCGTCCAAATGCCTAACAGCTACTCTGTCATTGGTTCTCCCTTTTCCCTTCCATCCTCTGCCAAATTGGCCACGTGAGCGAAGCAGGAGGTTAAAAGAGCTGTAACTCCAAGTTGGGAGATTGATAGTAAAGCAGTTGGAAAGTCAAACCGCAGCACCAGTTGAGGGATTATTCGTTGAATTTTAGAGACCATTCGTATTCACAGTGTGTTCATTCCCCAGGATTCCCGTACATGTTATAGCTGTAGTAATATTCCCTACTACCTGGAGAGTTGGGACCCATGGAATGGGGGCCATGCATATTTGATTTAAAGGGTCTGCATTTGCTCACCCAATCTCACCAATCCTCTCAGGCCCAAGTGTCCAGCCTTATGCCACATCCAGCTTTAATTGTAGATAGGGTCATTGCATGTCTTGTCAGAGACCCTGAATGAATTGTAAAGAATTTCCCTGTTGTGTTTTTTTTGTTTGTTTTGTTTTTGAAATTCCTTTTTATAGTGGAATTGAGCTGATTCTCTCTGCCAAGTTTATGCCAGTCTAGACACACTTGATTCCCTTACAGAGACACATCAATACATAGGCTTTAAAATTCTTACTAGTCAGATCTATTCCTCTGCGGGAAATATGGGGTTTTGAGTCCCTTTCACTGAGGAAGTTGTAGGTCTTGTCTATTCCATAGTTGGTTTTAGAAACGGAACCTGTGCTTATATCAAACTCTGGTTTTATGCATCACCCCACCTCTCTTTCTCCCTTAAGCAGGCATAAGAGTGTTTTCTAAATGTGAGACTGTTCTCTTTCCTAACTCAGTTCATGTGTAGCCATGTTTACAGGATCTTCATAAGTGATATCTTATGATAAGTTTCTTTTTCTGTGTGACTTATTTCACTTAGAATCATCGTACCTGAATCCACTCACATTGCTGCTCCTGGTCTTATGACATTGATTTCATGGCTGAGGGATATTCCATCATACGTAAATAACACAATTTTTTGAACCATTTTTATATTTCCTGGGATATTTAAGGTGTACCCAAGTTGAGGTTCTTGTAAGCAGTGCAGCCCTGAATTTGTGGGTGGCTCTGTCTTATTGATTTTCAGTTTTCCCAAGGTATATTCCCTACTGGAAGAGCCCTTAGTTCTGTAGCTCTGTTGTTTACTTGTTTTAGGGAACACAATGCACTCCTCCAGTGAGGCAGTTGGCAATGTACATCCCGCCCATCAGCATAACAAGGCTCCCTGTTCTCCAGGGCCTGTCTTGCCTTTCTGGTTTTTACACATTTTGTGGATGTCCCTTCTGACCGGTGGGAAGTGATACTTCTTTGTAGTGCAGATTTGCATTGCCCACTTGCTTGCTTGGCCAAAAAGGGCGTATGCATTTTCTCCTGAATATATTCAGGAGAAAACAAATACGCCCTTTTTGGCCAACTGCATCATTGTCGAAGTTGTGCCCCTCTTCCTGTGCTTTAAAGGCGATTCCAACGTACTTCTTGAAATCTATTTCCTCCTATTATGCCACGCTTTCAAGTCCGCCTCCTTTCCTTCCCTCAACAGATTTTTGGATGATAGTTGTCCTTTATTACTCTGCCAGTTTGTGAATTGCTGTGCCTCTGAGATCCATTTTTCATCTCGTTTTTTGTGAGCTGTACGCAAGTCCATAATTTGGTTCAGGACCTATACTGATTCCCGGTGGGTGGCTGAGACTTTGGTTAATTCTTCTTCCTGCTGGGAAATTAGAGTGACATGTGCCCGTCCAAACGCCTAACAGCTACCCTCTCATTGGTTTTTCCTCTTCCCTTCCATCCTCTGCCAATTTGGCAACCTGTGTGAACCAGGAGGTTAAAGGGACTGTCTCTCCAAATTGAGAGATTGATAGTAAAGCAGTTGGAAAGTGAAACCGGAGCACCAGGAGAGGGACTATTCGTTGAGTTTTAGAAACCTTTTGTATTCACAGTGTGTCCATTCTCTAGGTTTCCCGTAAATGTTATAGCTGTAGTAATATTCCCTTCAACCTGGAGAGTTGGGACCCATGGAATGGGGGCCATGCATTTTTGCTTTAAAGGGTCTGCATTTGCTCACCCAATCTCACAAATCCTCTCAGTCCCAAGTGTCCAGCCTTATACCACATCCAGCTGCCATTGTAGATAGGGTCATTCCAGGTTTCATCATAGACCCTGAAGGAATTGTAAAGAATTTCCCTGTTATTTGGTTGTGTTTTTGAAATTCCTTTTTATAGTGGGTTTGAGCTGATTCTCGCTGCCATGTTTATGCCAGTCTAGACACACTTGATTCCCTTACGGAGACATATCAATACATATGTTTTAAGATTCTTACTAGTCAGATCTATTCCTCTGCGGGAAATATGGGGATTTGATTCCCTTTCACTGAGGAAGGTGTAGGTCTTGTCTATTCCACAGTTTGTTTTACATATGGTATGTGTACTTATATAAAGCTCTGGTTTTATGCCTCACCCCACCTCTCCTTTCCCCTTAAGCAGGCATAAGAGTGTTTTCTAAATGTGAGTCTCTGTTCTCTTTCCTAACTCAGTTCATGTGTAGCCATGTTTACAGGAACTTCATAAGTAATATCTTAGGATAAGTTTCTTTTTCTGTGTGACTTATTTCACTTAGAATCATCGTACCTGGATCCACTCACTTTGCTGCTCCTGGTCTTATGACATTGATTTCATTGCTGAGGGATATTCCATCGTACATAAATTCCACAGTTTTTGGAACCATTTTTATATTTCCTGGGATATTTAAGGTGTACCCACGTTGAGGTTCTTGTAAGCAGTGCAGCCCTAAATTTGTGGGTGTCTCTGTCTTATTGATTTTCAGTTTTCCCAAGGTATATTCCCTAGACTGGAAGTGCCCTTCGCTCTGTAACTCTATTGTTTTCTTGTTTTAGGGAATGCAATGCACTCCTCCAGTGAGGCAGTTGGCAATTTACATCCCGCCCATCAGCATAACAAGGCTCACTGTTCTCCATGGCTTGTCTTGCCTTTCTGGTTTTTACACATTTGTGGATGTCCCTTTTGACCGGTGGGAAGTGATACTTCTTTGTTGTGCAGATTTGCATTGCCCGCTTGCTTGCTTGGCCAAAATGGGCGTATGCATTTTCTCCTGAATATATTCTGGAGAAAACGCATACGCCCTTTTTGGCAAGTGCATCATTGTCGAAGTTGTGCCCCTCTTCCTGTGCTTTAAATGTGATTCCTACGTACCTCTTGAAATCTGTTTCCTGCTATTCTCCCTCGCTTTCAAGTCCGCCTCGTTGCCTTCCCTCTACAGATTTTCGGAAGATAGTTGTCCTTTATTACTCTGCCGGTTTGTGAATTGCTGGGTCCCTGAGCTCCATTTTTCAACTCGTTTTTTGTGAGCTGTACGCAAGTCCAAAATTTCGGTACAGGAACTTTACTGGTTCCCGGTGGTGGCTGAGACTCTGGTTAATTCTTCTTCCTGCCGGGAATTTAGAGTGACATGTGCCCATCCAAATGCCTAACAGCTACTCTCTCATTGGTTCTCCCTCTTCCCTTCCATCCTCTGCAAAATTGGCAACCTGTGCGAACCAGGAGCTTAAAGGGGCTGTCTCTCCTATTTGGGAGATTGATAGTAAAGCAGTTGGAAAGTCAAACCGGAGCACCAGGAGAGGGACTATTCGTTGAGTTTTAGAAACCTTTTGTATTCACAGTGTGTCCATTCTCTAGGTTTCCCATACATTTTATAGCTGTAGTAATATTCCCTTCAACCTGGAGAGTTGGGACCCATGGAATGGGGGCCATGCATTTTTGCTTTAAAGGGTCTGCATTTGCTCACCCAATCTCACCTAACCTCTAAGTCCCAAGTGTCCAGCCTTATACCACATCCAGCTGTCATTGTAGATAGGGTCATTCCAGGTTTCATCAGAGACCCTGAAGGAATTGTAAAGAATTTCCCTGTTTTTTGGTTTTGTTTTTGAAATTCCTTTTTATAGTGGGTTTGAGCTGATTCTCGCTGCCATGTTTATGCCAGTCTAGACACACTTGATTCCCTTACAGAGACATATCAATACATAGGTTTTAAGATTCTTACTATTCAGATATATTCCTCTGTGGGAAATATGGGGTTTTGTGTCCCTTTCACTGAGGAAGGTGTAGGTCTTGTCTATTCCACAGTTGGTTTTAGAAATGGTACCTGTACTTATATCAAACTCTGGTTTTATGCATCACCCCACCTCTCCTTTCCCCTTAAGCAGGCATAAGAGTGTTTTCTAAATGTGAGACTCTGTTCTCTTTCCTAACTCAGTTCATGTGTAGCCATGTTTACAGGATCTTCATAAGTGATATCTTATGATAAGTGTCTTTTTCTGTGTGACTTATTTCACTTAGAATCATCGTACGTGAATCCACTCACTTTGCTGCTCCTGGTCTTATGACATTGATTTCTTGGCTGAGGGATATTCCATCGTACATAAATACCACAATTTTTTGAACCATTTTTATATTTCCTGGGATATTTAAGGTGTACCCACGTTGAGGTTCTTGTAAGCAGTGCAGCCCTAAATTTGGGTGTGGCTCTTTCTTATTGATTTTCAGTTATCCCAAGCTATATTCCCTAGACTGGAAGTGCCCTTGGCTCTGTAGCTCTTTTGTTTACTTGTTTTAGGGAACACAATGCACTCCTCCAGTGAGGCAGTTGGCAAATTATATCCCGCCCATCACCATAACAAGGCTCCCTGTACTCCAGTGCCTGTCTTGCCTTTCTGTTTTTTACACATTTGTGGATGTCCCTTTTGACCGGTGGGAAGTGATACTTCTTTGTAGTGCAGATTTGCATTGCCCACTTGCTTGCTTGGCCAAAAAGGGCGTATGCGTTTTCTGCATAATATATTCAGGAAAAAACGCATACGCCCTTTTTGGCCAAGTGCATCATTGTCGAAGTTGTGCCCCTCTTCCTGTGCTTTAAAGGCTCTTCCAACGTACCTCTTGAAAACTGTTTCCTGCTATTCTGCTTCGCTTTCAAATCCTCCCCGTTGCCTTCCCTCAACAGATTTTTGGACGATAGTTGTCTTTATTACACTGCCAGTTTGTGAATTGCTGTGCCCCTGAGCTCAATTTTTCAACTCGTTTTTTGTGAGCTGTACGCAAGTCCAAAATTTTGGTTCAGGACCTATACTGGTTCCCGGTGGGTGGCTGAGACTTTGGTTAATTCTTCTTCCTGCCAGGAAATTAGAGTGGCATGTGCCCGTCCAAATGCCTAACAGCTAGTCTCTCTTTGGTTCTCCCTCTTCCCTTCCATCCTCTGCCAAATTGGCAATCTGTGCGAACCAGGAGTTTAAAGGGGTTGTCTCTCCAAGTTGGAAGATTGATAGTAAAGCAGTTGGAATGTCAAACATGAGCAACAGGAGAGGGACTATTCGTTGAGTTATAGAAACCTTTTGTATTCACAGTGGGTCCATTCTCTAGGTTTCTCGTACATGTTACAGCTGTAGTAATATTCCCTTCAACATGGAGAGTTGGAACCCATGGAATGGGGGCCATGCATTTTTGCTTTATAGGGTCTTCATTTGCTCACCCAATCTCACCAATCATCTCAGTCCCTAGTGTCCAGCCTTATGCCACATACAGCTGTCCTTGTAGAAATGGTCATTCCAGGTTTCATCAGAGACCGTGAAGGAATTGTAAAGAATATCCCTGTTTTTTGGTTTTGTTTTTGAAATTCCTTTTTATACTGGGTTTGAGCTGATTCTCGCTGCCATGTTTATGCCAGTCTAGACACACTTGATTCCCTTACTTAGACATATCAATACATAGGTTTTAAGATTCTTAGTAGTCAGATCTATTCCTCTGCGGGAAATATGGGGTATTAAGTCCCTTTCACTGAGGAAGGTGTAAGTCTTGACTATTCAAAAGTTGGTTTTTGAAACGGACCTGTGCTTATGTCAAACTCTGGTTTTATTCATCACCTCAGCTCTCCTTCCCCCTTAAGCAGGCATAAGAGTGTTTTCTAAATGTGAGACTCTGTTCTCTTTCCTAACTCAGTTCATGTGTAGCCATGTTTACAGGATCTTCATAAGTGATATCTTATGATAAGTTTCTTTTTCTCTGTGACTTATTTTACTTAGAATCATCGTACCTGAATCCACTCACTTTGCTGCTCCTGGTCTTATGACATTGATTTCATGACTGAGGGATATTCCATCGTACATAATTACCACAATTTTTTGAACCATTTTTATATTTCCTGGGATATTTAAGGTGTCCCCAAGTTGAGGTTCCTGTAAGCAGTGCAGCCCTAAATTTGGGGGTCGCTCTGTCTTATTTATTTTCAGTATTCCCAAGGTGTATTCCCTAGACTGGAAGTGCCCTTGGCTCTGTAGCTCTGTTGTTTACTTGTTTTAGCGAACACAATGCACTCCTCCAGTGAGGCAGTTGGCAATTTACATCCCGCCCATCAGCATAACAAGGTTCCCTGTTCTCCAGGGCCTGTCTTGCCTTTCTAGTTTTTACACATTTTGTGGATGTCCATGTTGACCGGTGGGAAGTGATACTTCTTTGTAGTGCAGATTTGCATTGCCCGCTGGCTTGCTTGTCCAAAAAGGGCGTATGCGTTTTCTCCTGAATATATTCAGGAAGTAACTCATACGCCCTTTTTGGCCAAATGCCTCATTGTCGAAGTTGTGCCCCTCTTCCTGTGCTTTACAGGCGATTCCAACGTACCTCTTGAAATCTTTTTCCTGCTATTCTGCCTCGCTTTCAAGTCCGCCTCGTTGCATTCCCTCAACAGGTTTTTGGACGATAGTTGTCCTTTATTACTCTGACAGTTTGTGAATTGCTGTGCCCCTGAGCTCCATTTTTCAACTTGTTTTTTGTGAGCTGTACGCAAGTCCAAAATTTTGGTTCAGGACCTATACTGGTTCCCGGTGTGTGGCTGAGACTTTGGTTAATTATCCTTCCTGCCAGGAAATTAGAGTGACATGTGCCCGTCCAAATGCCTAATAGCTACTCTCTCATTGGTTCTCCCTCTTCCCTTCCATCCTCTGCAAAATTGTCAACCTCTGCGAACCAGGAGATTAAAGGGGCTGTCTCTCCAATTTGGGAGATTGATAGTAAAGCAGTTGGAAAGTCAAACAGGAGCCCCAGGAGAGGGACTACTCGTTGAGTTTTAGAAACCTTTTGTATTCACAGTGTGTCCATTCTCTAGGTTTCCCATACATGTTATAGCTGTAGTAATATTCCCTTCAACCTGGAGAGTTGGGACCAATGGAATGGGGGCCATGCATTTTTGCCTTAAAGGGTCTGGTTTTGCACATCCAATCTCACCATTCCTCTCAGTCCCAAGTGTCCAGCCTTATACCACATCCAGCTGTCATTGTAGATAGGGTCATTCCAGGTTTCATCAGAGACCCTGAAGGAATTGTAAAGAATTTCCCTGTTTTTTGGTTTTGTTTTTGAAATTCCTTTTTATACTGGGTTTGAGCTGATTCTCGCTGCCATGTTTATGCCAGTCTAGACACACTTGATTCCCTTACTGAGACATATCAATACATAGGTTTTAAGATTCTTACTAGTCAGATCTATTCCTCTGCGGGAAATATGGGGTTTTGAGTCCCTTTCACTGAGGAAGCTGTAGGTCTTGTCTATTCCAAAGTTGCTTTTAGAAATGGTACCTGTGCTTATGTCAAACTCTGGTTTTATGCATCACCCCACCTCTCCTTTCCCCTTAAGCAGGCATAAGAGTGTTTTCTAAATGTGAGACTCTGTTCTCTTTCCTAACTCAGATCATGTGTAGCCATGTTTACAGGATCTTCATAAGTGATATCTTATGATAAGTTTCTTTTTCTGTGTGACTTATTTCACTTAGAATCATCGTACCTGAATCCATTCACTTTGCTGCTCCTGGTCTTATGACATTGATTTCATGGCTGAGGGATATTCCATCGTACATAAGTACTACAATTTTTTGAACCATTTTTATATTTCCTGGGATATTTAAGTTGTACCCAAGTTGAGGTTCTTGTAGGCAGTGCAGCCCTAAATTTGGGGGTGCCTCTGTCTTATTGATTTTCAGTTTTCCCAAGGTATATTCCGTAGACTGGAATTGCCCTTGGCTCTGTAGCTCTGTTGTTTACTTGTTTTCGGGAATGCAATGCACTCCTCCAGTGAGGCATTTGGCAATTTACATCCCGCCCATCAGCATAACAAGGCTCCCTGTTCTCCAGGGCCTGTCTTGCCTTTCTGGTTTTTACACATTTGTGGATGTCCCTTTTGAACTGTGGGAAGTGATACTTCTTTGTAGTGCAGATTTGCATTGCCCGCTTGCTTGCTTGGCCAAAAAGGGCGTATGCGTTTTCTCCTGAATATACTCAGGAGAAAACGCATACGCCCCTTTTGGCCTTGTGAGTCATTGTCGAAATTGTGCCCCACTTCGTGTTCTTTAAAGGCGATTCCAACGTACCTCTTAAAATCTGTTTCCTGCTATTCTGTCTCACTTTCAAGTCCGCCTCGTTGCCTTCCCTCAACAGATTTTTGGACGATAGTTCTCCTTTATTACTCTGCCAGTTTGTGAATTGCTGTGCCCTTGAGCTTCATTTTTCAACTTGTTTTTTGTGAGCTGTACGCAAGTCCAAAATTTTACTTCAGGACCTATACTGGTTCCCAGTGTGTGGCTGAGCCTTTCGTTAATTCTTCTTCCTGCCGGGAAATTAGAGTGAAATGTGCCCGTCCAAATGCCTACCAGCAACTCTCTTATTGGTTCTCCCTCTTCCGTTCCATCCTCTGCAAAATTGGCAACCTTTTCGAACCAGGAGGTTAAAGGGGTTGTCTATCCAAGTTGGGAGACTGATAGTAAAGCAGTTGGAAAGTCAAACCAGATCACCAGCAGAGGGACTACCCGTTGAGTTTTAGAAACCTTTTGTATTCACTCTGTGTCCATTCTTTAGGTTTCCCGTACATGTTATAGCTGTAGTTATATTCCCTTCAACATGAAGAATTGAGACACATGGAATGGGGGCCATTCATTTTTGCTTTAAAGGGTCTGCATTTGCTCACCCAATCTCACCAATCCTCTAAGTCCCAAGTGTCCAGCCTTATGCCACATCCAGCTGTCATTGTAGACAGGGTCATTCCAGGTTTCATTAGAGAGCCTTAAGGAAATGTAAAGAATTTCCCTGTTTTTTGGTTTTGTATTTGAAATTCCTTTTTATAGTGGGTTTGAGCTGATTCTCGCTGCCATGTTTATGCCAGTCTGGACACACTTGATTCCCTTACAGAGACATATCAATACATAGGTTTTAAGATTCTTACTAGTCAGATCTATTCCTCTGCGCGAAATATCGGATTTAGAGTCCCTTTCACTGAGGAAGCTGTAGGTCTTGTCTATTCCACAGTTCGTTTTAGAAATGGTACCTGTACTTATATCAAACTCTGGTTTTATGCATCACCCCACCTCTCCTTTCCCCTTAAGCAGGCATAAGAGTGTTTTCTAAATGTGAGACTCTGTTCTCTTTCCTAACTCACTTCATGTGTAGCCATGTTTACAGGATCTTCATAAGTGATATCTTATGATAAGTTTCTTTTTCTGTGTGACTTATTTCACTTAGAATCATCGTACCTGAATCCACTCACTTTGCTCCTCGTGGTCTTATGACATTGATTTCATGGCTGGGGGATATTCCATCGTACATAAATACCACAGTTTTTTAAACCATTTTTATATTTACTGGGATATTTAAGGTGTATCCACGTTGAGGTTCTTGTAAGCCGTGCAGCCCTATATATGGGTGTGGCTCTTTCTTATTGATTTTCAGTTATCCCAAGGTATATTCCCTAGACTGGAAGTGCCCTTGGCTCTGTAGCTCTGTTGTTTACTTGTTTTAGGGAACAAAATGCACTCCTCCAGTGAGGCAGTTGGCAATTTACATTGCGCTCCTCACCATAACAAGGCTCCCTGTACTCCGAGGCCTGTCTTGCCTATCTGGTTTTTACACATTTGTGGATGTCCCTTTTGACCGGTGGGAAGTGATACTTCTTTGTAGTGCAGATTTGCATTGCCCGCTTGCTTGCTTGGCCCAAAAGGTCGTATGCATTTTCTCCTAAATATATTCAGGAGAAACCACATATGCACTTTTAGGCCAAGTGCGTCATTGTCGAAGTTTTGCCCCTCTTCCTGTGCTTTAAAGGCTCTTCCAACGTACCTCTTGAAATCTGTTTCCTGCTACTCTGCCTCGCTTTCAAATCCGCCCCGTTGCCTTCTCTCAACCGATTTTCGAACGATAGTTGTCCTTTATTACTCTGCCGGTTTGTGAATTGCTGTGTCCCTGAACTCCATTTTTCAACTCGTTTTTTGTGAGCTGTACGCAAGTCCAAAATTTCGGTACAGGAAATTTACTCGTTCCCGGTGGGTGGCTGAGACTCTGGTTAATTCTTCTTCCTGCCGGGAAATTAGAGTGTCATGTGCCCATCCAAATGCCTAACAGCTACTCTCTCATTGGTTCTCCCTCTTCCCTTCCATCCTCTGCAAATTTGGCAACCTGTGCGAACCAGGAGCTTAAAGGGGCTGTCTCTCCTATTTGGGAGATTGATAGTAAAGCAGTTGGAAAGTCAAACCGGAGCACCAGGAGAGGGACTATTCGTTGAGTTTTAGAAACCATTTGTATTCGCAGTGTGTCCATTCTCTAGGTTTCCCATACATGTTATAACTGTAGTAATATTCCCTTCAACCTGGATAGTTGGGACCCATGGAATGGGGGCCATGCATTTTTGCTTTAAAGGGTCTGCATTTGCTCACCCAATCTCACCAATCCTCTAAGTCCCAAGTGTCCAGCCTTATACCACATCCAGCTGTCATTGTAGATAGGGTCATTCCAGGTTTCATCAGAGACCCTGAAGGAATTGTAAAGAATTTCCCTGTTTTTTGGTTTTGTTTTTGAAATTCCTTTTTATAGTGGGTTTGAGCTGATTCTCGCTGCCATGTTTATGCCAGTCTAGACACACTTGATTCCCTTACAGAGACATATCAATACATAGGTTTTAAGATTCTTACTAGTCAGATCTATTCCTCTGCGGGAAATATGGGGTTTTCAGTCCCTTTCACTGAGGAAGGTGTAGGTCTTGTCTATTCCACAGTTGGTTTTAGAAATGGTACCTGTACTTATATCAAACTCTGGTTTTATGCATCACCCCACCTCTCCTTTACCCTCAAGCAGGCATAAGAGTGTTTTCTAAATGTGAGACTCTGTTCTCTTTCCTAACTCAGTTCATGTGTAGCCATGTTTACAGGATCTTCATAAGTGATATCTTATGATAAGTTTCTTTTTCTGTGTGACTTATTTCACTTAGTATCATCGTACCTGAATCCACTCACTTTGCTGCTCCTGGTCTTATGACATTGATTTCATGGCTGAGGGATATTCCATCGTACATAAATACCACAGTTTTTTGAACCATTTTTATATTTCCTGGGATATTTAAGGTGTACCCACGTTGAGATTCTTGTAAGCAGTGCATCCCTAAATTTGGGGGTGGCTCTGTCTTATTGATTTTCAGTTTTCCCAAGCTATATTCCCTAGACTGGAAGTGCCCTTGGCTCTGTAGCTCTGTTGTTTACTTGTTTTAGGGAACACAATGCACTCCTCCAGTGAGGCAGTTGGCAATTTACATCCCGCCCATCAGCATAACAAGGCTCCCTGTACTCCAGTGCCTGTCTTGCCTTTCTGTTTTTTACACATTTGTGGATGTCCCTTTTGACCGGTGGGAAGTGATACTTCTTTGTAGTGCAGATTTGCATTGCCCGCTTGCTTGCTTGGCCAAAAAGGTCGTATGCATTTTCTCCTGAATATATTCAGGTGAAACCACATATGCACTTTTTGGCCAAGTGCGTCATTGTCGAAGTTGTGCCCCTCTTCCTGTGCTTTAAAGGCTCTTCCAACGTACCTCTTGAAATCTGTTTCCTGCTACTCTGCCTCGCTTTCAAATCCGCCCCGTTGCCTTCTCTCAACCGATTTTTGGACGATAGTTGTCCTTTATTACTCTGCCAGTTTGTGAATTGCTGTTTCCCTGAGCTCAATTTATCAACTCGTTTTTTGTGAGCTGTACGCAAGTCCAAAATTTTGGTTCAGGACCTTTACTGGTTCCCAGTGTGCGGCTGAGACTCTGGTTAATTCTTCTTCCTGCCGGGAAATTAGAGTGATATGTGCCCGTCCAAATGCCTAACAGCTACTCTCTCATTGCTTCTCCCTCTTCCCTTCCATCCTCTGCAAAATTGGCAACCTGTGCGAACCAGGAGCTTAAAGGGGCTCTCTCTCCAATTTGGGAGATTGATAGTAAAGCAGTTGGAAAGTCAAACCGGAGCACAAGGAGAGCTTCTATACGTTGAGTTTTAGAAACCTTTTGTATTCACTGTGTGTCCATTCTCTAGGTTTCCCATTCATGTTATATCTGTAGTAATATTCCCTTCAACCTGGAGAGTTGGGACCCACGGAATGGGGGCCATGCATTTTTGCTTTAAAGGGTCTGCATTTGCTCACCCAATCTCACCAATCCTCTCAGTCCCAAGTGTCCAGCCTTATGCCACATCCAGCTGTCATTGTAGATAGGGTCATTCCAGGTTTCATCAGAGACCGTGAAGGAATTGTAAAGAATTTCGCTGTTTTTTGGTTTTGTTTTTGAAATTCCTTTTTATAGTGGGTTTGAGCTGATTCTCGCTGCCATGTTTATGCCAGTCTAGACACACTTGATTCCCTTACAGAGACATATCAATACATAGGTTTTAAGATTCTTACTAGTCAGATCTATTCCTGTGCAGGAAATACGAGGTTTTGAGTCGCTTTCACTGAAGAAGGTGTAGGTCTTGTCTATTCCACAGTTGGTTTTAGAAATGGTACCTGTACTGATATCAAACTCTGGTTTTATGCATCACCCCAACTCTCCTTTCCCCTTAAGCAGGCATAAGAGTGTTTTCTAAATGTGAGACTCTGTTCTCTTTCCTAACTCAGTTCATGTGTAGCCATGTTTACAGGATATTCATAAGTGATATCTTATGATAAGTTTCTTTTTCTGTGTGACTTATTTCACTTAGAATCATCATACCTGAATCCACTCACTTTGCTGCTCGTGGTCTTATGACATTGATTTCATGGCTGGGGGATATTCCATCGTACATAAATACCACAGTTTTTTGAACCATTTTTATATTTCCTGAGATATTTAAGGTGTACCCACGTTGAGGTTCTTGTAAGCAGTGCAGCCCTAAATTTGGGTGTGGCTCTTTCTTATTGATTTTCCGTTATCCCAAGCTATATTCACTAGACTGGAAGTGCCCTTGGCTCTGTAGCTCTGTTGTTTACTTGGTTTAGGGAACACAATGCACTCCTCCAGTGAGGCATTTGGCAATTTACATCCCGCCCATCAGCATAACAAGGCTCTCTGTACTCCAGTGCCTGTCTTGCCTTTCTGTTTTTTACACATTTGTGGATGTCCCTTTTGACCGGTGGGAAGTGATACTTCTTTGTAGTGCAGATTTGCATTGCCCGCTTGCTTGCTTGGCCAAAAAGGGCGTATGCATTTTCTCCTGAATATATTCAGGAGAAACCACAAACGCACTTTTTGGCCAAGTGCGTTATTGTCGAAGTTGTGCCCCTCTTCCTGTGCTTTAAAGGCTCTTCCAATGTACCTCTTGAAATCTGTTTCCTGCTACTCTGCCTCGCCTTCAAATCTGCCCCGTTGCCTTCTCTCAACCGCTTTTTGGACGATAGTTGTCCTTTATTACTCTGCCAGTTTGTGAATTGCTGTGTCCCTGAGCTCAATTTTTCAACTCGTTTTTTGTGAGCTGTACGCAAGTCCAAAATTTTGGTTCAGGACCTTTACTGGTTCCCGGTGTTTGACTGAGACTCTGGTTAATTCTTCTTCCTGCCGGGAAATTAGAGTGATATGTGCCCGTCCAAATGCCTAACAGCTACTCTCTCATTGCTTCTCCCTCTTCCCATCCATCCTCTGCAAAATTGGCAACCTGTGCGAACCAGGAGCTTAAAGGGGCTCTCTCTCCAATTTGGGAGATTGATAGTAAAGCAGTTGGAAAGTCAAACCGGAGCACCAGGAGAGGGACTATACGATGAGTTTTAGAAACCATTTGTATTCACTGGGTGTCCATTCTCTAGGTTTCCCATACATGTTATATCTGTAGTAAAATTCCCTTCAACCTGGAGTGTTGGGACCCATGGAATGGGGGCCATGCATTTTTGGTTTAAAGGGTCTCCATTTGCTCACCCAATCTCACCAATCCTCTCAGTCCCAAGTGTCCAGCCTTATGCCACATCCAGCTGTCATTGTAGATAGGGTCATTCCAGGTTTCATCTGAGACCCTGAAGGAATTGTAAAGAATTTCCCTGTTTTTTGGTTTTGTTTTTGAAATTACATTTTATAGTGGGTTTGAGCTGATTCTCGCTGCCATGTTTATGCCAGTCTAGACACACTTGATTCCCTTACAGAGACATATCAATACATAGGTTTTAAGATTCTTACTAGTCAGATCTATTCCTGTGCGGGAAATACGAGGTTTTGAGTCCCTTTCACTGAAGAAGGTGTAGGTCTTGTCTATTCCACAGTTGGTTTTAGAAATGGTACCTGTACTTATATCAAACTCTGGTTTTATGCATCACCCCACCTCTCCTTTCCCCTTAAGCAGGCATAAGAGTGTTTTCTAAATGTGAGACTCTGTTCTCTTTCCTAACTCAGTTCATGTGTAGCCATGTTTACAGGATATTCATAAGTGATATCTTATGATAAGTTTCTTTTTCTGTGTGACTTATTTCACTTAGAATCATCGAACCTGAATCCACTCACTTTGCTGCTCATGTTCTTATGACATTGATTTCATGGCTGGGGGATATTCCATCGTACATAAATACCACAGTTTTTTGAACCATTTTTATATTTCCTGGGATATTGAAGGTGTACCCACGTTGAGGTTCTTGTAAGCCGTGCAGCCCTAAATGTGGGTGTGGCTCTTTCTTATTGATCGTCAGTTATCCCAAGGTATATAACCTAGACTGGAAGTGCCCTTGGCTCTGTAGCTCTGTTGTTTTCTTGTTTTAGGGAACACAATGCATTCCTCCAGTGAGGCAGTTGGCAATTTACATCCCGCCCATCACCATAACAAGGCTCCCTGTACTCCGGGGCCTGTCTTGCCTTTCTGGTTTTTACACATTTGTGGATGTCCATTTTGACCGCTGGGAAGTGATACTTCTTTGTAGTGCAGATTTGCATTGCCCGCTTGCTTGCTTGGCCCAAAAGGTCGTATGCATTTTCTCCTAAATATATTCAGGAGAAACCACATACGCACTTTTAGGCCAAGTGCGTCATTGTCGAAGTTTTGCCCCTCTTCCTGTGCTTTAAAGGCTCTTCCAACGTACCTCTTGAAATCTGTTTCCTGCTACTCTGCCTCGCTTTCAAATCCGCCCCGTTGCCTTCTCTCAACCGATTTTCGAACGATAGTTGTCCTTTATTACTCTGCCGGTTTGTGAATTGCTGTGTCCCTGAGCTCCATTTTTCAACTCGTTTTTTGTGAGCTGTACGCAAGTCCAAAATTTCGGTACAGGAAATTTACTCGTTCCCGGTGGGTGGCTGAGACTCTGGTTAATTCTTCTTCCTGCCGGGAAATTAGAGTGTCATGTGCCCATCCAAATGCCTAACAGCTACTCTCTCATTGGTTCTCCCTCTTCCCTTCCATCCTCTGCAAATTTGGCAACCTGTGCGAACCAGGAGCTTAAAGGGGCTGTCTCTCCTATTTGGGAGATTGATAGTAAAGCAGTTGGAAAGTCAAACCGGAGCACCAGGAGAGGGACTATTCGTTGAGTTTTAGAAACCATTTGTATTCGCAGTGTGTCCATTCTCTAGGTTTCCCATACATGTTATAACTGTAGTAATATTCCCTTCAACCTGGATAGTTGGGACCCATGGAATGGGGGCCATGCATTTTTGCTTTAAAGGGTCTGCATTTGCTCACCCAATCTCACCAATCCTCTAAGTCCCAAGTGTCCAGCCTTATACCACATCCAGCTGTCATTGTAGATAGGGTCATTCCAGGTTTCATCAGAGACCCTGAAGGAATTGTAAAGAATTTCCCTGTTTTTCGGTTTTGTTTTTGAAATTCCTTTTTATAGTGGGTTTGAGCTGATTCTCGCTGCCATGTTTATGCCAGTCTAGACACACTTGATTCCCTTACAGAGACATATCAATACATAGGTTTTAAGATTCTTACTAGTCAGATCTATTCCTCTGCGGGAAATATGGGGTTTTCAGTCCCTTTCACTGAGGAAGGTGTAGGTCTTGTCTATTCCACAGTTGGTTTTAGAAATGGTACCTGTACTTATATCAAACTCTGGTTTTATGCATCACCCCACCTCTCCTTTACCCTCAAGCAGGCATAAGAGTGTTTTCTAAATGTGAGACTCTGTTCTCTTTCCTAACTCAGTTCATGTGTAGCCATGTTTACAGGATCTTCATAAGTGATATCTTATGATAAGTTTCTTTTTCTGTGTGACTTATTTCACTTAGTATCATCGTACCTGAATCCACTCACTTTGCTGCTCCTGGTCTTATGACATTGATTTCATGGCTGAGGGATATTCCATCGTACATAAATACCACAGTTTTTTGAACCATTTTTATATTTCCTGGGATATTTAAGGTGTACCCACGTTGAGATTCTTGTAAGCAGTGCATCCCTAAATTTGGGGGTGGCTCTGTCTTATTGATTTTCAGTTTTCCCAAGCTATATTCCCTAGACTGGAAGTGCCCTTGGCTATGTAGCTCTGTTGTTTACTTGTTTTAGGGAACACAATGCACTCCTCCAGTGAGGCAGTTGGCAATTTACATCCCGCCCATCAGCATAACAAGGCTCTCTGTACTCCAGTGCCTGTCTTGCCTTTCTGTTTTTTACACATTTGTGGATGTCCCTTTTGACCGGTGGGAAGTGATACTTCTTTGTAGTGCAGATTTGCATTGCCCGCTTGCTTGCTTGGCCAAAAAGGTCGTATGCATTTTCTCCTGAATATATTCAGGTGAAACCACATACGCACTTTTTGGCCAAGTGCGTCATTGTCGAAGTTGTGCCCCTCTTCCTGTGCTTTAAAGGCTCTTCCAACGTACCTCTTGAAATCTGTTTCCTGCTACTCTGCCTCGCTTTCAAATCCGCCCCGTTGCCTTCTCTCAACCGATTTTTGGACGATAGTTGTCCTTTATTACTCTGCCAGTTTGTGAATTGCTGTTTCCCTGAGCTCAATTTATCAACTCGTTTTTTGTGAGCTGTACGCAAGTCCAAAATTTTGGTTCAGGACCTTTACTGGTTCCCAGTGTGCGGCTGAGACTCTGGTTAATTCTTCTTCCTGCCGGGAAATTAGAGTGATATGTGCCCGTCCAAATGCCTAACAGCTACTCTCTCATTGCTTCTCCCTCTTCCCTTCCATCCTCTGCAAAATTGGCAACCTGTGCGAACCAGGAGCTTAAAGGGGCTCTCTCTCCAATTTGGGAGATTGATAGTAAAGCAGTTGGAAAGTCAAACCGGAGCACAAGGAGAGCTTCTATACGTTGAGTTTTAGAAACCTTTTGTATTCACTGTGTGTCCATTCTCTAGGTTTCCCATTCATGTTATATCTGTAGTAATATTCCCTTCAACCTGGAGAGTTGGGACCCACGGAATGGGGGCCATGCATTTTTGCTTTAAAGGGTCTGCATTTGCTCACCCAATCTCACCAATCCTCTCAGTCCCAAGTGTCCAGCCTTATGCCACATCCAGCTGTCATTGTAGATAGGGTCATTCCAGGTTTCATCAGAGACCGTGAAGGAATTGTAAAGAATTTCGCTGTTTTTTGGTTTTATTTTTGAAATTCCTTTTTATAGTGGGTTTGAGCTGATTCTCGCTGCCATGTTTATGCCAGTCTAGACACACTTGATTCCATTACAGAGACATATCAATACATAGGTTTTAAGATTCTTACTAGTCAGATCTATTCCTGTGCAGGAAATACGAGGTTTTGAGTCGCTTTCACTGAAGAAGGTGTAGGTCTTGTCTATTCCACAGTTGGTTTTAGAAATGGTACCTGTACTGATATCAAACTCTGGTTTTATGCATCACCCCAACTCTCCTTTCCCCTTAAGCAGGCATAAGAGTGTTTTCTAAATGTGAGACTCTGTTCTCTTTCCTAACTCAGTTCATGTGTAGCCATGTTTACAGGATATTCATAAGTGATATCTTAGGATAAGTTTCTTTTTCTGTGTGACTTATTTCACTTAGAATCATCATACCTGAATCCACTCACTTTGCTGCTCGTGGTCTTATGACATTGATTTCATGGCTGGGGGATATTCCATCGTACATAAATACCACAGTTTTTTGAACCATTTTTATATTTCCTGAGATATTTAAGGTGTACCCACGTTGAGGTTCTTGTAAGCAGTGCAGCCCTAAATTTGGGTGTGGCTCTTTCTTATTGATTTTCCGTTATCCCAAGCTATATTCCCTAGACTGGAAGTTCCCTTGGCTCTGTAGCTCTGTTGTTTACTTGGTTTAGGGAACACAATGCACTCCTCCAGTGAGGCATTTGGCAATTTACATCCCGCCCATCAGCATAACAAGGCTCTCTGTACTCCAGTGCCTGTCTTGCCTTTCTGTTTTTTACACATTTGTGGATGTCCCTTTTGACCGGTGGGAAGTGATACTTCTTTGTAGTGCAGATTTGCATTGCCCGCTTGCTTGCTTGGCCAAAAAGGGCGTATGCATTTTCTCCTGAATATATTCAGGAGAAACCACAAACGCACTTTTTGGCCAAGTGCGTTATTGTCGAAGTTGTGCCCCTCTTCCTGTGCTTTAAAGGCTCTTCCAACGTATCTCTTGAAATCTGTTTCCTGCTACTCTGCCTCGCCTTCAAATCTGCCCCGTTGCCTTCTCTCAACCGCTTTTTGGACGATAGTTGTCCTTTATTACTCTGCCAGTTTGTGAATTGCTGTGTCCCTGAGCTCAATTTTTCAACTCGTTTTTTGTGAGCTGTACGCAAGTCCAAAATTTTGGTTCAGGACCTTTACTGGTTCCCGGTGTTTGACTGAGACTCTGGTTAATTCTTCTTCCTGCCGGGAAATTAGAGTGATATGTGCCCGTCCAAATGCCTAACAGCTACTCTCTCATTGCTTCTCCCTCTTCCCATCCATCCTCTGCAAAATTGGCAACCTGTGCGAACCAGGAGCTTAAAGGGGCTCTCTCTCCAATTTGGGAGATTGATAGTAAAGCAGTTGGAAAGTCAAACCGGAGCACCAGGAGAGGGACTATACGATGAGTTTTAGAAACCATTTGTATTCACTGGGTGTCCATTCTCTAGGTTTCCCATACATGATATATCTGTAGTAAAATTCCCTTCAACCTGGAGTGTTGGGACCCATGGAATGGGGGCCATGCATTTTTGGTTTAAAGGGTCTCCATTTGCTCACCCAATCTCACCAATCCTCTCAGTCCCAAGTGTCCAGCCTTATACCACATCCAGCTGTCATTGTTGATAGGGTCATTCCAGGTTTCATCAGAGACCCTGAAGGAATTGTAAAGAATTTCCCTGTTTTTTGGTTTTGTTTTTGAAATTACATTTTATAGTGGGTTTGAGCTGATTCTCGCTGCCATGTTTATGCCAGTCTAGACACACTTGATTCCCTTACAGAGACATATCAATACATAGGTTTTAAGATTCTTACTAGTCAGATCTATTCCTGTGCGGGAAATACGAGGTTTTGAGTCCCTTTCACTGAAGAAGGTGTAGGTCTTGTCTATTCCACAGTTGGTTTTAGAAATGGTACATGTACTTATATCAAACTCTGGTTTTATGCATCACCCAACCTCTCCTTTCCCCTTAAGCAGGCATAAGAGTGTTTTCTAAATGTGAGACTCTGTTCTCTTTCCTAACTCAGTTCATGTGTAGCCATGTTTACAGGATATTCATAAGTGATATCTTATGATAAGTTTCTTTTTCTGTGTGACTTATTTCACTTAGAATCATCGAACCTGAATCCACTCACTTTGCTGCTCATGGTCTTATGACATTGATTTCATGGCTGGGGGATATTCCATCGTACATAAATACCACAGTTTTTTGAACCATTTTTATATTTCCTGGGATATTGAAGGTGTACACACGTTGAGGTTCTTGTAAGCCGTGCAGCCCTAAATGTGGGTGTGGCTCTTTCTTATTGATCGTCAGTTATCCCAAGGTATATAACCTAGACTGGAAGTGCCCTTGGCTCTGTAGCTCTGTTGTTTTCTTGTTTTAGGGAACACAATGCATTCCTCCAGTGAGGCAGTTGGCAATTTACATCCCGCCCATCACCATAACAAGGCTCACTGTACTCCGGGGCCTGTCTTGCCTTTCTGGTTTTTACACATTTGTGGATGTCCATTTTGACCGCTGGGAAGTGATACTTCTTTGTAGTGCAGATTTGCATTGCCTGCTTGCTTGCTTGGCCAAAAAGGTCGTATGCGTTTTCTCCTGAATATATTCAGGAGAAACCACATACGCACTTTTTGGCCAAGAGCGTCATTGTCGAAGTTCTGCCCCTCTTCCTGTACTTTAAAGGCTCTTCCAACGTACCTCTTGAAATCTGTTTCCTGCTATTCTGCTTCGCTTTCAAATCCGCCCTGTTGCCTTCCCTCAATAGATTTTTGGACGATAGTTGTCTTTATTACTCTGCCAGTTTGTGAATTGCTGTGCCCCTGAGTTCAATTTTTCAACTCGTTTTTTGTGAGCTGTATGCAAGTCCAAAATTTTGGTTCTGGACCTATACTGGTTCCCGGTGGGTGGCTGAGCCTTTGGTTAATTCGTCTTCCTGCCGGGAAATTAGAGTGACATGTGCCCGTCCAAATGCCTAACAGCTACTCTCTCATTGGTTCTCCCTGTTCCCTTCCATCCTCTGCAAATTTGGCAACCTGTGTGAACCAGGAGCTTAAAGGAGCTGTCTCTCCAATTTGGGAGATTGATAGTAAAGCAGTTGGAAAGTCAAACCGGAGCACCAGGAGAGGGACTATTCGTTGAGTTTTAGAAACCTTTTGTATTCACAGTGTGTCCATTCTCTAGGTTACCCATACATGTTATAGCTGTAGTAATATTCCCTTCAACCTGGAGAGTTGGGACCCATGGAATGGGGGCCATGAATTTTTGCTTTAAAGGGTCTGCATTTGCTCACCCAATCTCACCAATCCTCTCAGTCCCAAGTGTCCAGCCTTATAACACATCCAGCTGTCATTGTAGATAGGGTCATTCCAGGTTTCATCAGAGACCCTGAAGGAATTGTAAAGAATTTCCCTGTTTTTTGGTTTTGTTTTTGAAATTACTTTTTATAGTGGGTTTGAGCTGATTCTCGCTGCCATGTTTATGCCAGTCTAGACACACTTGATTCCCTTACAGAGACATATCAATACATAGGTTTTAAGATTCTTACTAGTCAGATCTATTCCTCTGCGGGAAATATGGGGTTTTCAGTCCCTTTCACTGAGGAAGGTGTAGGTCTTGTCTATTCCACAGTTGGTTTTAGAAATGGTTCCTGTACTTATATCAAACTCTGGTTTTATGCATCACCCCACCTCTCCTTTCCCCTTAAGCAGGCATAAGAGTGTTTTCTAAATGTGAGACTCTGTTCTCTTTCCTAACTCACTTCATGTGTAGCCATGTTTACAGGTTATTCATAAGTGATATCTTATGATAAGTTTCTTTTTCTGTGTGACTTATTTCACTTAGAATCATCGTACCTGAATCCACTCACTTTGCTGCTCCTGGTCTTATGACATTGATTTCATGGCTGAGGGATATTCCATCGTACATAAATACCACAGTTTTTTGAACCATTTTTATATTTCCTGGGATATTTAAGGTGTACCCAAGTTGAGGTTCTTGTAAGCAGTGCAGCCCTAAATTTGGGGGTCGCTCTGTCTTATTGATTTTCAGTTTTCCCAAGGTGTATTCCCTAGACTGGAAGTGCCCTTCGCTCTGTAGCTCTGTTGTTTACTTGTTTTAGCGAACACAATGCACTCCTCCAGTGAGGCAGTTGGCAATTTACATCCCGCCCATCAGCATAACAAGGCTCCCTGTTCTCCAGGGACTGTCTTGCCTTTCTAGTTTTTACACATTTTGTGGATGTCCCTTTTGACCGGTGGGAAGTGATACTTCTTTGTAGTGCAGATTTGCATTGCGACTTGCTTGCTTGGCCAAAAAGGGCGTATGCGTTTTCTCCTGAATATATTCAGGAAGTAACTCATACGCCCTTTTTGTCCAAGTGCATCATTGTCGAAGTGGTGCCCCTCTTCCTGTGCTTTACAGGCGATTCCAACATACCTCTTGAAATCTGTTTCCTGCTATTCTGCCTCGCTTTCAAGTCAACCTCGCTGCCTTCCCTCAACAGATTTTTGGACAATAGTTGTCCTTTATTACTCTGCCAATTGGTGAATTGCTGTGCCCCTGAGCTCCATTTTGCAACTCGTTATTTGTGAGCTGTATGCAAGTCCAAAATTTTGGTTCAGGACCTATACTGGTTCCCGGTGGGTGGCTGAGACTTTGGTTAATTCTTCTTCCTGCCAGGAAATTAGAGTGACATGTGCCCGTCCAAATGCCTAACAGCTAGTCTCTCATTGGATCTCCCTCTTCCCTTCCATCCTCTGCCAAATTGGCAATCTGTGTGAACCAGGAGTTTAAAGGGGTTTCTCTCAAAGTTGGAAGATTGATAGTAAAGCAGTTGGAAAGTCAAACCTGAGCAACAGGAGAGGGACTATTCCTTGAGTTATAAAAACCTTTTGTATTCACAGTGTGTCCATACTCTAGGTTTCCCGTACATGTTATAGCTGTAGTAATATTCCCTTCAACATGGAGAGTTGGGACCCATGGAAAGGGGGCCATGCATTTTTGCTTTATAGGGTCTTCATTTGCTCACCCAATCTCACCAATCCTCTCAGTCCCAAGTGTCCAGCCTTATGCCACATACAGCTGTCCTTGTAGAAAGGGTCATTCCAGGTTTCATCAGAGACCGTGAAGGAATTGTAAAGAATTTCCCAGTCTTTTGGTTTTGTTTTTGAAATTCCTTTTTATACTGGGTTTGAGCTAATTCTCGCTGCCATGTTTATGCCAGTCTAGACACACTTGATTCCCTTACGGAGACATATCAATACATAGGTTTTAAGATTTTAAGTATTCAGATCTATTCCTCTGCGGGAAATATGGGGTTTTCAGTCCCTTTCACTGAGAAAGGTGTAGGTCTTGACTATTCAAAAGTTGGTTTTTGAAACGGACCTGTGCTTATATGAAACTCTGGTTTTATGCATCACCCCACCTCTCCTTCCCCCTTAAGCAGGCATAAGAGTGTTTTCTAAATGTGAGACTCTGTTCTCTTTCCTAACTCAGTTCATGTGCAGCCATGTTTACAGGATCTTCATAAGTGATATCTTATGATAAGTTTCTTTTTCTGTGAGACTTATTTCACTTAGAATCATCATACCTGAATCCACTCACTTTACTGCTCCTGGTGTTATGATATTGATTTCATGGCTGAGGGATATTCAAAAGTACCTAAGTACTACAAATTTTTGAAGCATTTTTATATTTCCTGGGATATTTAAGGTGTACCCAAGTTGAGGTTCTTGTAAGCAGTGCAGCCCTAAATTTGGGGGTGGCTCTGTCTTATTGATTTTCAGTTTTCCCAAGGTATATTCCCTATACTGGAAGTGCCCTTCGCTCTGTAGCTCTGTTGTTTACGTGTTTAGGGAATGCAATGCACTCCTCCAGTGAGGCAGTTGGCAATTTACATCCCGCCCATCAGCATAACAAGGCTCCCTCTTCTCCAGGGCCTGTCTTGCCTTTCTAGTTTTTACACATTTGTGGATGTCCCTTTTGACCGGTGGGAAGTGATACTTCTTTGTAGTGCAGATTTGCATTACCCGCTTGCTTGCTTGGCCAAAAAGGGCGTATGCGTTTTCTCCTAAATATATTCAGGAGAAAACGCATATGCCCTTTTTGGCCAAGTACGTCATTGTCGAAGTTGTGCCCCTCTTCCTGTGCTTTAAAGGCGATTCCAACGTACCTCTTGAAATCTGTTTCCTGCTATTCTGTTTCGCATCCAAGTCCGCCTCGTTGCCTTCCCTCAACAGATTTTTGGACGATAGTTGTCCTTTATTACTCTGCCAGTTTGTGAATTGCTGTGCCCCTGAGCTCCATTATTCAACTCGTTTTTTGTGAGCTGTACGCAAGGTCAAAATTTTGGTTCAGGACCTATACTGGTTCCCGGTGTGTTGCTGAGACTCTGGTTAATTCTTCTTCCTGCCGGGAAATTAGAGTGACATGTGCCCGTCCAAATGCCTAACAGCTACTCTCTCATTGGTTCTCCCTATTCCCTTCCATCCTCTGCGAAGTTGGCAACCTGTGCAAACCAGGAGGTTAAAGGGGTTTTCTCTCCAAGTTGGGAGATTGATAGTAAAGAAGTTGGAAAGTTAAAGCGGAGCACCAGGAGAGGGACTACTCGTTGAGTTTTAGAAACCTTTTGTATTCACAGTGTGTCCATTCTCTAGGTTTCCTGTACATGTTATAGCTGTAGTAATATTCCCTTCAACATGGAGAGTTGGGATCCATGGAATGGGGTCCATGCATTTTTGCTTTAAAGTGTCTGCATTTGCTCACCCAATCTCACCAATCCTCTCAGTCCCAAGTGTCCAGCCTTATGCCACATCCAGCTGTCATTGTAGATAGGGTCATTCCAGGTTTCATCAGAGACCCTGAAGGAAATGTTAAGAATTTCCCTGTTTTTTGGTTTTGTTTTTGAAATTCCTTTTTATAGTGGGTTTGAGCTGATTCTCGCTGCCATGTTTATACCAGTCTAGACACACTTGATTCCCTTACAGAGACATATCAATACATAGGTTTTAAGATTCTTACTAGTCAGATCTATTCCTCAGCGGGAAATATGGGGTTTTGAGTCCCTTTCACTGAGGAAGGTGTAGGTCTTTTCTATTCCACAGTTGGTTATAGAAATGGTACCTGTGCTTATATCAAACTCTGGTTTTATGCATCACCCCACCTCTCCTTTCCCCTTAAGCAGGCATAAGAGTGTTTTCTAAATGTGAGACTCTGTTCTCTTTCCTAACTCAGTTCATGTGTAGCCATGTTTACAGGATCTTCATGAGTGATATCTTATGATAAGTTTCTTTTTCTGTGTGACTTATTTCACTTAGAATCATCGTACCTGAATCCACTCACTTTGCTGCTCCTGGTCTTATGACATTGATTTCATGGCTGAGGGATATTCCATCGTACATAAACACCACAGTTTTTGGAACCATTTTTATATGTCCTGGGATATTTAAGGTGTACCCAAGTTGAGGTTCTTGTAAGCAGTGCAGCCCTAAATTTGGGGGTGTCTCTGTCTTATTGATTTTCAGTTTTCCCAAGGTATATTCCCTAGACTGGAAGTGCCCTTGGCTCTGTAGCTCTGTTGTTTACTTGTTTTAGGGAACGCAATGCACTCCTCCAGTGAGGCAGTTGGCAATTCACATCCCGCCCATCAGCATAACAAGGCTCCCTGTTCTCCAGGGCCTGTCTTGCCTTTCTGTTTTTTACACATTTTGTGGATGTCCCTTTTGACCGGTGGGAAGTGATACTTCTTTGTAGTGCAGATTTGCATTGCCCGCTTGCTTGCTTGGCCAAAAATGGTGTATGCGTTTTCTCCTGAATATATTCAGGAGAAAACGCATACACACTTTTTGGCCCAGTGCGTCATTGTCGAAGTTGTGCCCCTCTTCCTGTGCTTTAAAGGCGATTCCAACGTACCTGTTGAAATCAGTTTCCTGCTATTCTGTCTCTCTTTCAAATCCGCCTCGCTGCCTTCCCTCAACAGATTTTTTGGACGATAGTTGTCGTTTATTACTCTGACAGTTTGTGAATTGCTGTGCCCCGAGCTCCATTTTTCAACTCGTTATTTGTGAGCTGTACGCAAGTCCAAAATTTTGGTTCAGGACCTATACTGGTTCCTGGTGGGTGGCTGAGACTGTGGTTAATTCTTCTTCCTGCCGGCAAATTAGAGTGACATGTGCCCGTCCAAATGCCTAACAGCTGCTCTCTCATTTGTGCTCCCTCTTCCCTTCCATCCTCTGCGAAGTTGGCAACCTGTGCAAACCAGGAGGTTAAAGGGGTTGTCTCTCCAAGTTGGGAGATTGATAGTAAAGCACTTGGAAAGTCAAACCGGAGCACCAGGAGAGGGACTACTCGTTGAGTTTTAGAAACCTTTTTGTATTCACAGTGTGTCCATTCTCTAGGTTTCCCGTACATGTTATAGCTGTAGTAATATTCCCTTCAACATGGAGAGTTGGGACCCATGGAATGGGTGTCATGCATTTTTGCTTTAAAGGGTCTGCCTTTGCTCACCCAGTCTCACCAATCCTCTCAGTCCCAAGTGTCCAGCCTTATGCCACATCCAGCTGTCATTGTAGATAGGGTCATTCCAGGTTTCATCAGAGACACTGAAGGAAATGTAAAGAATTTCCCTGTTTTTTGGTTTTGTTTTTGAAATACCTTTTTATAGTGGGTTTGAGCTGATTCTCGCTGCCATGTTTATGCCAGTCTAGACACACTTGATTCCCTTACAGAGACATATCAATACATAGGTTTTAAGATTGTTACTAGTCTGATCTATTCGTCTGCGGGAAATATGGGGTTTAAATCACTTTCACTGAGGAAGGAGTAGGTCTTTTCTATTCCACAGTTGGTTATAGAAATGGTACCTGTGCTTATATCAAACTCTGGTTTTATGCAACACCCCACCTCTCCTTTCCCCTTAAGCAGGCATAAGAGTGTTTTCTAAATGTGAGACTCTGTTCTCTTTCCTAACTCAGTTCATGTGTAGCCATGTTTACAGGATCTTCATGAGTGATATCTTATGATAAGTTTCTTTTTCTGTGTGACTTATTTCACTTAGAATCATCGTACCTGAATCCACTCACTTTGCTGCTCCTGGTCTTATGACATTGATTTCATGGCTGAGGGATATTCCATCGTACATAAATACCACAGTTTTTTGAACCATTTTTATATTTCCTGGGATATTTAAGGTGTACCCAAGTTGAGGTTCTTGTAAGCAGTGCAGCCCTAAATTTGGGGGTGGCTCTGTCTTATTGATTTTCAGTTTTCCCAAGGTATATTCCGTAGACTGGAAGTGCCCTTGGCTCTGTAGCTCTGTTGTTTACTTGTTTTAGGGAACGCAATGCACTCCTCCAGTGAGGCAGTTGGCAATTCATATCCCGCCCATCACCATAACAAGGCACCCACTTCTCCAGGGCCTCTCTTGCCTTTCTGTTTTTTACACATTTTGTGGATGTCCCTTTTGACCGGTGGGAAGTGATACTTCTTTGTAGTGCAGATTTGCATTGCCCGCTTGCTTGCTTGTCCAAAAAGGGTGTATGCGTTTTCTCCTGAATATATTCAGGAGAAAACGCATACTCCCTTTTTGGCCAAGTGCGTCATTGTCGAAGTTGTGCCCCTCTTCCTGTGCTTTAAAGGCGATTCCAACGTACCTCTTGAAATCTGTTTCCTGCTATTCTGTCTCGCTTTCAAGTCCGCCTCGCAGCCTTCCCTCAACAGATTTTTATACGATAGTTGTCCTTTATTACTCTGCCAGTTTGTGAATTGCTGTGCCCCTGAGCTCCATTTCTCAACTCGTTTTTTGTGAGCTGTACGCAAGTCCAAAATTTTGGTTCAGGACCTATACTGGTTCTCGGTGGGTGGCTGAGAATGTGGTTATTTCTTCTTCCTGCCGGGAAATTAGAGTCACATGTGCCCGTCCAAATGCCTAACATCTACTCTCTCATTGGTTCTCCCTCTTCCCTTCCATCCTCTGCCAAATTGGCAACCTGTGCGAACCAGGAGGTTAAAGGGTTTGTCTCTCCAAGTTGGGAGATTGATAGTAAATCTTTTGGAAAGTCAAACCGGAGCTCCAGGAGAGGGACTACTCGTTGAGTTTTAGAAACCTTTTGTATTCTCAGTGTGTCCATTCTCTAGGTTTCCCGTACATATTATAGCTGTAGTAATATTCCCTTCAACATGGAGAGTTGGGACACATGGAATGGGGGCCATGCATTTTTGCTTTAAAGGTTCTGCATTTGCTCACCCAATCTCACCAATCCTCTCAGTCCCAAGTGTCCAGCCTTATGCCACATCCAGCTGTCATTGTAGATAGGGTCATTCCAGGTTTCATCAGAGACCCTGAAGGAAATGTAAAGAATTTCCCTGTTTTTTGGTTTTGTTTTTGAACTTCCTTTTTATAGTGGGTTTGAGCTGATTCTCGCTGCCATGTTTATGCCAGTCTAGACACACTTGATTCCCTTACAGAGACATATCAATACATAGGTTTTAAGATTCTTACTAGTCAGATCTATTCCTCTGCGGGAAATATGGGGTTTTGAGTCCCTTTCACTGAGGAAGGTGTAGGTCTTGTCTATTCCACAGTTGGTTTTAGAAATGGTACCTGTGCTTATATCAAACTCTGGTTTTATGCATCACCCCACCTCTCCTTTCCCCTTAAGCAGGCATAAGAGTGTTTTCTAAATGTGAGACTCTGTTCTCTTTCCTAACTCAGTTCCTGTGTAGCCATGTTTACAGGATCTTCATGAGTGATATTTTATGATAAGTTTCTTTTTCGGTGTGAATTATTTCACTTAGAATCATCGTACCTGAATCCACTCACTTTGCTGCTCCTGGTCTTATGACATTGATTTCATGGCTGAGGGATATACCATCGTACATATATACCACAGTTTTTTGAACCATTTTTATATTTCCTGGGATATTTAAGTTGTACCCAAGTTGAGGTTCTTATAAGCAGTGCAGCCCTAAATTTGGGGGTGGCTCTGTCTTATTGATTTTCAGTTTTCCCAAGGTATATTCCCTAGACTGGAAGTGTCCTTGGCTCTGTAGATCTGTTGTTTACTTGCTTTAGGGAACGCAATGCACACCTCCAGTGAGGCAGTTGGCAATTTACATCCCGCCCATCACCATAACAAGGCTCCCTCTTCTCCAGGGCCTGTCCTGCCTTTCTGTTTTTTACACATTTTGTGAATGTCCCTTTTGACCGGTGGGAAGTGATACTTCTTTGTAGTGCAGATTTGTATTGCCCGCTTGCTTGCTTGGCGAAAAAGGGTGTATGCGTTTTCTCCTGAATATATTCAGGAGAAAATGCATACACCCTTTTTGGCCAAGTGCGTCATTGTCGAAGTTGTGCCCCTCTTCCTGTGCTTTAAAGGCGATTCCAACGTACCTCTTGAAATCTGTTTCCTGCTATTCTGTCTCGCTTTCAAGTCCGCCTCGCTGCATTCCCTCAACAGATTTTATGGAGGATAGTTGTCCTTTATTACTCTGCCAGTTTGTGAATTGCTGTGCTCCTGAGCTCCATTTTTCAACTCGTTTTTTGTGAGCTGTACGGAAGTCCAAAATTTTCGTTCAGGACCTATACTGGTTACCGGTGGGTGGCTGAGACTCTGGTTAATTCTTCTTCCAGCCGGGAAATTAGAGTGACATGTGCCCTTCCAAATGCCTAACAGCTACTCTCTCATTCGTTCTCCCTCTTCCCTTCCATCCTCTGCCAAATTGGCAACCTATGCGAACCAGGAGGTTAAAGGGTTTGTCTCTCCAAGTTGGGAGATTGATAGTAAAGCTGTTGGAAAGTCAAACCGGAGCTCCAGGAGAGGGACTACTCGTTGAGTTTTACAAACCTTTTTGTATTCACAGTGTGTCCATTCTCTAGGTTTTCCGTACATGTTATAGCTGTAGTAATATTCCCTTCAACATGGAGTGTTGGGAACCATGGAATGGGGGCCATGCATTTTTGCTTTAAAGGGTCTGCATTTGCTCACCCAGTCTCACCAATCCTCTCAGTCCCAGGTGTCTAGTCTTATGCCACATCCAGCTGTCATTGTAGATAGGGTCATTCCAGGTTTCATCAGAGACCCTGAAGGAAATGTAAAGAATTTCCCTGTTTTTTGGTTTTGTTTTTGAAATTCGTTTTTATAGTGGGTTTGAGCTGATTCTCGCTGCCATGTTTATGCCAGTCTAGACACACTTGATTCCCTTACAGAGACATATCAGTACATAGGTTTTAAGATTCTTACTAGTCAGATCTATTCCTCTGCGGGAAATATGGGGTTTTGAGCCCCTTTCACTGAGGAAGGTGTAGGTCTTGTCTATTCCACAGTTGGTTTTAGAAATGGTACCTGTGCTTATATCAAACTCTGGTTTTATGCATTACCCCACCTCTCCTTTCCCCTTAAGCAGGCATAAGAGTGTTTTCTAAATGTGAGACTCTGTTCTCTTTCCTAACTCAGTTCATGTGTAGCCATGTTTACAGGATATTCATGAGTGATATCTTATGATAAGTTTCTTTTTCTGTGTGACTTATTTCACTTAGAATCATCGTACCTGTATCCACTCACTTTGCTGCTCCTGGTCTTATGACATTGATTTCATGGCTGAGGGATATTCGATCGTACGAAAATACCACAGTTTTTCGAACCATTTTTATATTTCCTGGGATATTTAAGGTGTACCCAAGTTGAGGTTCTTGTAAGCAGTGCAGCCCTAAATTTGGGGGTGGCTCTGTCTTATTGATTTTCAGTTTTCCCAAGGTATATTCCCTAGACTGGAAGTGCCCTTGGCTCTGTAGCTCTGTTGTTTACTTGTTTTAGGGAACGCAATGCACTCCTCCAGTGAGGCAGTTGGCAATTTACATCCCGCCCTTCAGCATAACAAGGCTCCCTCTTCTCCAGGGACTGTCTTGCCTTTCTGGTTTTTACACATTTGTGGATGTCCCTTTTGACCGGTTGGAAGTGATACTTCTTTGTACTGCAGATTTGCATTGCCCGCATGCTTGCTTGGCCAAAAAGGGCGTATGCGTTTTCTCCTGAATATATTCAGGAGAAAACGCATACGCCCTTTTTGTCCAAGTGTGTCATTGTCGAAGTTGTGCCCCTCTTCCTGTGCTTTAAAGGCAATTCCAACGTACCTCTTGAAATCTGTTTCCTGCCATTCTGCCTCGCTTTAAAGTCCGCCTCGTTGCCTTCCGTCAACAGATTTTTGGACGAGAGTTCTCCTTTATTACTCTGCCATTTTGTGAATTGCTGTGCTCCTGAGCTCCATTTTTCAACTCGTTTTTTGTGAGCTGTACGCAAGTACAAAATTTTGGTTCAGGAGGTATACTGGTTCCCGGTGGGTGGCTGAGACTCTTGTTAATTCTTCTTCCTGCCGGAAATTAGAGTGACATGTGTCCGTCCAAATGCCTAACAGCTACTCTCTCATTGGTTCTCCCTCTTCACTTCCATCCTCTGCGAAATTGGCAACCTGTGCGTACTAGGAGGTTAAAGGGGTTGTCTCTCCATGTTGGGAGATTGATAGTAAAGCAGTTGGAAAGTCAAACCGGAGCACCAGGAGAGGGACTACTCGTTGAGTTTTAGAAACCTTTTGTATTCTCAGTGTGTCCATTCTCTAGGTTTCCCGTACATATTATAGCTGTAGTAATATTCCCTTCAACATGGAGAGTTGGGACACATGGAATGGGGGCCGTGTATTTTTGCTTTAAAGGGTCTGCATTTGCTCACCCAATCTCACCAATCCTCTCAGTCCCAAGTGTCCAGCCTTATGCCACATAAAGCTGTCATTGTAGATAGGGTCATTCCAGGTTTCATCAGAGACCCTGAAGGAAATGTAAAGAATTTCCCTGTTTTTTGGTTTTGTTTTTGAACTTCCTTTTTATAGTGGGTTTGAGCTGATTCTCGCTGCCATGTTTATGCCAGTCTAGACACACTTGATTCCCTTACAGAGACATATCAATACATAGGTTTTAAGATTCTTACTAGTCAGGTCTATTCCTCTGCGGGAAATATGGTGTTTTGAGCCCCTTTCACTGAGGAAGGTGTAGGTCTTGTCTATTCCACAGTTGGTTTTAGAAATGGTACCTGTGCTTATATCAAACTCTGGTTTTATGCATCACCCCACCTCTCCTTTCCCCTTAAGCAGGCATAAGAGTGTTTTCTAAATGTGAGACTCTGTTCTCTTTCCTAACTCAGTTCATGTGTAGCCATGTTTACAGGATGTTCATGAGTGATATCTTAGGATAAGTTTCTTTTTCTTTGTGACTTATTTCACTTAGAATCATCGTACCTGAATCCACTCACTTTGCTGCTCCTGGTCTTATGACATTGATTTCATGGCTGAGGGATATTCCATCGTACATAAATACCACAGTTTTTTGAACCATTTTAACATTTCCTGGGATATTTTCGGTGTACCCAAGTTGAGGTTCTTGTAAACAGTGCAGCCCTAAATTTGGGAGTTGCTCTGTCTTATTAATTTTCAGTTTTCCCAAGGTATATTCCCTAGACTGGAAGTGCCTTTGGCTCTGTAGCTCTGTTGTTTACTTGTTTTAGGGAACACAATGCACTCCTCCAGTGAGGCAGTTGGCAATTTACATCCCGCCCATCAGCATAACAAGGCTCCCTGTTCTCCAGGGCCTGTCTTGCCTTTCTTGTTTTTACACATTTGTGGATGTCCCTTTTGACTGGTGGGAAGTGATACTTCTTTGTAGTGCAGATTTGCATTGCCCGCTTGCTTGCTTGGCCAAAAAGGGCGTATGCGTTTTCTCCTGAATATATTCAGGAGAAAACGCATACGCCCTTTTTGGCCAAGTGCGTCATTGTCGAAGTTGTGCCCCTCTTCCTGTGCTTTAAAGGCGATTCCAACGTACCTCTTGAAATCTGTTTCCTGCTATTCTGTCTCGCTTTCAAGTCCGCCTCGCTGCCTTCCCTCAACAGATTTTTGGACGATAGTTGTCCTTTATTACTCTGCCAGTTTGTGAATTGCTGTGCCCCTGAGCTCCATTTTTCAACTCGTTTTTTGTGAGCTGTACGCAAGTCCAAAATTTTGGTTCAGGACGTATACTGGTTCCCGGTGGGTGGCTGAGACTCTGGTTAATTCTCTTCCTGCTGGGAAATTAGAGTGACATGTGCCCGTCCAAATGCCTAACAGCTACTCTATCATTGGTTCTCCCTCTTCCCTTCAATCCTCTGCGAAATTGGCAACCTGTGCAAACCAGGAGGTTCAAGGGGTTGTCTCTCCAAGTTGGGAGATTGATAGCAAAGCAGTTGGAAAGTCAAACTGGAGCACCAGGTGAGGGACTACTCATTGAGTTTTAGAAACCTTTTGTATTCACTGTGTGTCCATTCTCTAGGTTTCACGTACATGTTATAGCTGTAGTAATATTCCCTTCAACATGGAGAGTTGGAACCCATGGAATGGGGGCCATGCATTTTTGCTTTAAAGTGTCTGCATTTGCTCAACCAATCTCACCAATCCTCTCATTCCCACGTGTCCAGACTTATGCCACATCCAGCTGTCATTGTAGATAGGGTCATTCCGGGTTTCATCAGAGACCCTGAAGGAAATGTAAAGAATTTCCCTGTTTTTTGGTTTTGTTTTTGAAATTCCTTTTTATAGTGGGTTTGAGCTGATTCTCGCTGCCATGTTTATGCCAGTCTAGACACACTTGATTCCCTTACAGAGACATATCAATACATAGGTATTAAGATTCTTACTAGTCAGATCTATTTCTCTGTGGGAAATATGGGGTTTTGAGTCCCTTTCACTGAGGAAGGTGTAGGTCTTGTCTATTCCACAGTTGGTTTTAGAAATGGTACCTGTGCTTATATCAAACTCTGGTTTAATGCATCACCCCAACTCTCCTTTTCCCTTAAGCAGGCATAAAAGTGTTTTCTAAATGTGAGACTCTGTTCTCTTTCCTAACTCAGTTCATGTGTAGCCATGTTTAGAGGATCTTCATAAGTCATATATTATGATAAGTTTCTTTTTCTGTGTGACTTATTTCACTTAGAATCATCGTACCTGAATCCACTCACTTTGCTTGCCTGGTCTTGTGACATTCATTTCATGGCTGAGGGATATTCCGTCGTACATAAATACCACAGTTTTTGAACCATTTTTATATTTCCTGGGATATTTAAGGTGTACCCAAGTTGAGGTTCTTGTAAGCAGTGCAGCCCTAAATTTGGGGGTGGCTCTGTCTTATTGACTTCCAGTTTTCCCAAGGTATATTGCCTAGACTGGAAGTGCCCTTGGCTCTGTAGCTCTGTTGTTTACTTGTTTTAGGGAACGCAATGCACTCCTCCAGTGAGGCAGTTGGCAATTTACATCCCGCCCATCAGCATAACAAGGCTCCCTGTTCTCCAGGGCCTGTCTTGCCTTTCTGGTTTTTACACATTTTTGGATGTCCCATTTGACCGGTGGGAAGTGATACTTCTTTGTAGTGCAGATTTGCATTGCCCGCTTGCTTGCTTGGCCAAAAAGGGCGTATGCGTTTTCTTCTGAATATATTCAGGAGAAAACGCATACGCCCTTTTTGGCCAAGTGCGTCATTGTCGAAGTTGTGCCCCTCTTCCTGTGCTTTAAAGGCGATTCCAACGTACCTCTTGAAATCTGTTTCCTGCTATTCTGCCTCGCTTTCAAGTCTGCCTCGTTGCCTTCCCTCAACAGATTTTTAGACGAGAGTTGTCCTTTATTACTCTGCCAGTTTGTGAATTGCTGTGCCCCTGAGCTCCATTTTTCAACTCGTTTTTTGTGAGCTGTACGCAAGTCCAGAATTTTGGATCAGGACCTATACTGGTTCCCGGTGGGTGGCTGAGACTCTGGTTAATTCTTCTTCCTGCCGGGAAATTAGAGTGACATTTGCCCGTCCAAATGCCTAACAGCTACTCTCTCATTGGTTCTCCCTCTTCCCTTCCATCCTCTGCGAAATTGGCAACCTGTGCGAACCAGGAGGTTAAAGGGGTTGTCTCTCCAAGTTGGGAGATTGATAGTAAAGCAGTTGGAAAGTCAAACCGGAGCACCAGGAGAGGGACTACTCGTTGAGTTTTAGAAACCTTTTGTATTCACAGTGTGTCCATTCTCTAGGTTTCCTGTACATGTTATAGCTGTAGTAATATTCCCTTCAACATGGAGAGTTGGGACCCATGGAATGGGGGCCATGCATTTTTGCTTTAAAGGGTCTGCATTTGCTCACCCAATCTCACCAATCCTCTCAGTCCCAGGTGTCCAGCCTTATGCCACATCCAGCTGTCATTGTAGATAGGATCATTCCAGGTTTTATCAGAGACCCTGAAGGAAATGTAAAGAATTTCCCTGTTTTTTGGTTTTGTTTTTGAACTTCCTTTTTATAGTGGGTTTGAGCTGATTCTCGCTGCCATGTTTATGCCAGTCTAGACACACTTGATTCCCTTACAGAGACATATCAATACATAGGTTTTAAGATTCTTACTAGTCAGGTCTATTCCTCTGCGGGAAATATGGTGTTTTGAGCCCCTTTCACTGAGGAAGGTGTAGGTCTTGTCTATTCCACAGTTGGTTTTAGAAATGGTACCTGTGCTTATATCAAACTCTGGTTTTATGCATCACCCCACCTCTCCTTTCCCCTTAAGCAGGCATAAGAGTGTTTTCTAAATGTGAGACTCTGTTCTCTTTCCTAACTCAGTTCATGTGTAGCCATGTTTACAGGATCTTCATGAGTGATATCTTAGGATAAGTTTCTTTTTCTGTGTGACTTATTTCACTTAGAATCATCGTACCTGAATCCACTCACTTTGCTGCTCCTGGTCTTATGACATTGATTTCATGGCTGAGGGATATTCCATCGTACATAAATACCACAGTTTTTTGAACCATTTTAACATTTCCTGGGATATTTTCGGTGTACCCAAGTTGAGGTTCTTGTAAACAGTGCAGCCCTAAATTTGGGAGTTGCTCTGTCTTATTAATTTTCAGTTTTCCCAAGGTATATTCCCTAGACTGGAAGTGCCTTTGGCTCTGTAGCTCTGTTGTTTACTTGTTTTAGGGAACACAATGCACTCCTCCAGTGAGGCAGTTGGCAATTTACATCCCGCCCATCAGCATAACAAGGCTCCCTGTTCTCCAGGGCCTGTCTTGCCTTTCTTGTTTTTACACATTTGTGGATGTCCCTTTTGACTGGTGGGAAGTGATACTTCTTTGTAGTGCAGATTTGCATTGCCCGCTTGCTTGCTTGGCCAAAAAGGGCGTATGCGTTTTCTCCTGAATATATTCAGGAGAAAACGCATACGCCCTTTTTGGCCAAGTGCGTCATTGTCGAAGTTGTGCCCCTCTTCCTGTGCTTTAAAGGCGATTCCAACGTACCTCTTGAAATCTGTTTCCTGCTATTCTGTCTCGCTTTCAAGTCCGCCTCGCTGCCTTCCCTCAACAGATTTTTGGACGATAGTTGTCCTTTATTACTCTGCCAGTTTGTGAATTGCTGTGCCCCTGAGCTCCATTTTTCAACTCGTTTTTTGTGAGCTGTACGCAAGTCCAAAATTTTGGTTCAGGACGTATACTGGTTCCCGGTGGGTGGCTGAGACTCTGGTTAATTCTCTTCCTGCTGGGAAATTAGAGTGACATGTGCCCGTCCAAATGCCTAACAGCTACTCTATCATTGGTTCTCCCTCTTCCCTTCAATCCTCTGCGAAATTGGCAACCTGTGCAAACCAGGAGGTTCAAGGGGTTGTCTCTCCAAGTTGGGAGATTGATAGCAAAGCAGTTGGAAAGTCAAACTGGAGCACCAGGTGAGGGACTACTCATTGAGTTTTAGAAACCTTTTGTATTCACTGTGTGTCCATTCTCTAGGTTTCACGTACATGTTATAGCTGTAGTAATATTCCCTTCAACATGGAGAGTTGGAACCCATGGAATGGGGGCCATGCATTTTTGCTTTAAAGTGTCTGCATTTGCTCAACCAATCTCACCAATCCTCTCATTCCCAAGTGTCCAGACTTATGCCACATCCAGCTGTCATTGTAGATAGGGTCATTCCGGGTTTCATCAGAGACACTGAAGGAAATGTAAAGAATTTCCCTGTTTTTTGGTTTTGTTTTTGAAATTCCTTTTTATAGTGGGTTTGAGCTGATTCTCGCTGCCATGTTTATGCCAGTCTAGACACACTTGATTCCCTTACAGAGACATATCAATACATAGGTTTTAAGATTCTTACTAGTCAGATCTATTTCTCTGTGGGAAATATGGGGTTTTGAGTCCCTTTCACTGAGGAAGGTGTAGGTCTTGTCTATTCCACAGTTGGTTTTAGAAATGGTACCTGTGCTTATATCAAACTCTGGTTTAATGCATCACCCCAACTCTCCTTTTCCCTTAAGCAGGCATAAAAGTGTTTTCTAAATGTGAGACTCTGTTCTCTTTCCTAACTCAGTTCATGTGTAGCCATGTTTAGAGGATCTTCATAAGTCATATATTATGATAAGTTTCTTTTTCTGTGTGACTTATTTCACTTAGAATCATCGTACCTGAATCCATCACTTTGCTTGCCTGGTCTTGTGACATTCATTTCATGGCTGAGGGATATTCCGTCGTACATAAATACCACAGTTTTTGAACCATTTTTATATTTCCTGGGATATTTAAGGTGTACCCAAGTTGAGGTTCTTGTAAGCAGTGCAGCCCTAAATTTGGGGGTGGCTCTGTCTTATTGACTTCCAGTTTTCCCAAGGTATATTGCCTAGACTGGAAGTGCCCTTGGCTCTGTAGCTCTGTTGTTTACTTGTTTTAGGGAACGCAATGCACTCCTCCAGTGAGGCAGTTGGCAATTTACATCCCGCCCATCAGCATAACAAGGCTCCCTGTTCTCCAGGGCCTGTCTTGCCTTTCTGGTTTTTACACATTTTTGGATGTCCCATTTGACCGGTGGGAAGTGATACTTCTTTGTAGTGCAGATTTGCATTGCCCGCTTGCTTGCTTGGCCAAAAAGGGCGTATGCGTTTTCTTCTGAATATATTCAGGAGAAAACGCATACGCCCTTTTTGGCCAAGTGCGTCATTGTCGAAGTTGTGCCCCTCTTCCTGTGCTTTAAAGGCGATTCCAACGTACCTCTTGAAATCTGTTTCCTGCTATTCTGCCTCGCTTTCAAGTCTGCCTCGTTGCCTTCCCTTAACAGATTTTTGGACGATAGTTGTCCTTTATTATTCTGCCAGTTTGTGAATTGCTGTGCCCATGAGCTCCATTATTCAACTCGTTTTTTGTGAGCTGTACGCAAGTCCAAAATTTTGGTTCAGGACCTATACTGGTTCCCTTTGGTTGGCTGAGACTCTGGTTAATTCTTCTTCCTGCCGGGAAATTAGAGTGACATGTGCCCGTCCAAATGCCTAACAGCTACTCTCTCATTGGTTCTCCCTCTTCCCTTCCATCCTCTGCCAAATTGGCAACCTGTGCGAACCAGGAGGTTAAACGGGTTGTCTCACAAATTGGGAGATTGATAGTAGAGCAGTTGGAAAGTAATACCGGAGCAACAGGAGAGGGTCTACTCGTTGAGTTTTAGAAACCTTTTTTATTCACAGTGTGTCCATTCTCTAGGTTTCCAGTACATTTTATAGCTGCAGTAATATTCCCTTCAACATGGAGAGTTGGGAACCATGGAATGGGGGCCACGCATTTTTGCATTAAACGGTCTGCATCTGCTCACCCAATCTCACCAATCCTCTCAGTCCCAAGTGTCCAGGCTTATGTCACATCCAGCTGTCATTGTAGATAGGGTCATTCCAGGTTTCATCAGAGACCCTGAAGGAAATGTAAAGAATTTCCCTGTTTTTTGGTTTTGTTTTTGAAATTCCTTTTTATAGTGGGTTTCAGCTGATTCTCGCTGCCATGTTTATGCCAGTCTAGACACACAAGATTCCCTTACAGGGACGTATGAATACATAGGTTTTAAGATTCTTACTAGTCAGATCTATTCCTCTGTGGGAAATATGGGGTTTTGAGTCCCTTTCACTGAGAAAGGTGTAGGTCTTCTCTATTCCAAAGTTGGTTTTAGAAATGGTACCTGTGCTTATATCAAACTCTGGTTTTATGCATCACCCCAGCTCTCCTTTCCCCTTAAGCAGGCATAAGAGTGTTTTCTAAGTGTGAGACTCTGTTTTCGTTCCTAACTCAGTTCATGTGTAGCCATGTTAACAGGATCTTCCTAAGTGATATCTTATGATAAGTTTCTTTTTCTGTGTGACTTATTTCACTTAGAATCATCGTACCTGAATCCACTCACTTTGCTGCTCCTGGTCTTATGACATTGATTTCATGGCTGAGGGATATTCCATCTTACATAAATAACACAGTTTTTGAACCATTTTTATATTTCCTGGGATATTTAAGGTGTACCCAAGTTGAGATTCTTGTAAACAGTGCAGCCCTAAATGTGGGGGTGGCTCTATCTTATTGAGATTCAGTTTTCCCAAGGTATATTCCCTAGACTTGAAGTGCCCTTGGCTCTGTAGCTCTGTTGTTTACTTGTTTTAGGGAACACAATGCACTCATCCAGTGAGGCAGTTGGCAATTTACATCCCGCCAATCAGCATAACAAGGCTCCCTGTTCTCTAGGGCCTGTCTTGCCTTTCTGGTTTTTACACATTTTGTGGATGTCCCTTTTGACCAGTGGGAAGTGATACTTCTTTGTAGTGCAGATTTGCATTGCCCGCTTGCTTGCTTGGCCAAAAAGGGCGTATGCGTTTTTTCCTGAATATATTCAGGAGAAAACGCATACGCCCTTTTTGGCCAAGTGCGTCATTGTCGAAGTTGTGCCCCTCTTCCTGTGCTTTAAAGGCGATTCCAAAGTACCTCTTGAAATCTGTTTCCTGCTATTCTGCCTCGCTTTCAAGTCCGCCTCGTTGCCTTCCGTCAACAGATTTTTGAACGATAGTTGTCCTTTATTACTCTGCCAGTTTGTGAATTGCTGTGCTCCAGAGCTTCATTTTTCAACTCGTTTTTTGTGAGCTGTACGCAAGTCCAAAATTTTGGTTCAGGACCTATACTGGTTCCCGGTGGGTGGCTGAGACATTGCTTAATTCTTCTTCCTGCCGGGAAATTAGAGTGACATGTGCCCGTCTAAATGCCTAACAGGTACTCTCTCTTTGGTTCTCCCTCATCCCTTCCATCCTCTGCCAAATTGGCAACCTGTGCGAACCAGGAGGTTAAAGGGGTTGTCTCTCCAAGTTGGGAGATTGATAGTAAAGCAGTTGGAAAGTCAAACCAGAGCACCGGGAGAGGGACTCCTCGTTGAGTTTTAGAAACCTTTTGTATTCACAGTGTGTCCATTCTCTAGGTTTCCCGTACATGTTATAACTGTAGTAATATTCCCTTCAACATGGAGAGTTGGGACCCATGGAATGGGGACCATGCATTTTTGCTTTAAAGGGTCTGCATTTGCTCACCCAATCTCACCAAAACTCTCAGTCCCAAATGTCCAGCCTTATGCCACACCCAGCTGTCATTGTAGATAGGGTCATTCCAGGTTTCATCAGAGACCCTGAAGGAAATGTAAAGAATTTCCCTGTTTTTTGGTTTTGTTTTTGAAATTCCTTTTTATAGTGGCTTTGAGCTGATTCTCGCTACCATGTTTATGCCAGTCTAGACACACTTGATTCCCTTACAGAGACATATCAATACATAGGTTTTAAGATTCTTACTAGTCAGTTCTATTCCTCTGAGGGAAATATGGGGTTTTGAGTCCCTTTCACTGAGGAAGGTGTAGGTCTTGTCTATTCCAAAGTTGGTTTTAGAAATGGTACCTGTGCTTATGTCAAACTCTGGTTTTATGCATCACCCCACCTCTCCTTCCCCCTTAAGCAGGCATAAGAGTGTTTTCTAAATGTGAGACTCTGTTCTCTTTCCTAACTCAGTTCATGTGTAGCCATGTTTACAGGATCTTCATAAGTGATATCTTATGAAAAGTTTCTTTTTCTGTTTGACTTATTTCACTTAGAATCATCGTACCTGAATCCACTCACTTTGCTGCTCCTGGTCTTATGACATTGATTTCATGGCTGAGGGATATTCCATCATACGTAAGTACCTCAATTTTTCGAACCATTTTTATATTTCCTGGGATATTTAAGGTGTACCCAAGTTGAGGTTATTGTAAGCAGTGCAGCCCTAAATTTGGGGGTTGCCCTGTCTTATTGATTTTCAGTTTTCCCAAGGTATATTCCCTAGACTGGAAGTGCCCTTGGCTCTGTAGCTCTGTTGTTTACTTGTTTTAGGGAACACAATTCACTCTTCCAGTGAGGCCGTTTGCAATTTACATCCAGCCCGTCAGCATAACAAGGCTCCCTGTTCTCCAGGACCTGTCTTGCATTTCTGTTTTTTTTTTTTTTTAATTTTTTAATTTGTTTCTGCTTTATAACAAAGTGAATCAGTCATACATATTCATCTGTTCCCACATCCCTTCCCTCATGCATCTCCCTCCCTCCCACCTTCCCCATCCCACCCCTCCAGGCGGTCACAAAGCACCGAGCTGATCTCCCTGTGCTCTGTGGCTGCTTCCCACTATCTATCTACCTTACGTTTGGTAGTGTATATATGTCCATGCCTCTCTTTCGCTTTGTCACAGCTTACCCTTCCCCCTCCCCATAGCCTCAAGTCCATTCTCAACTAGGTCTGTGTCTTTATTCCTGTTTTGCCCCTAGGTCCTTCATGACTTTTTTTTTAAATTCCGTATATATGTGTTAGCATACGGTATTTGTCTTTCTCTTTCTGACTTACTTCACTCTGTATGACAGCCTCTAGGTCTATCCACCTCATTACAAATAGCTTAGTTTCGTTTCTTTTTATGGCTGAGTAATATTCCATTGTATATATGTGCCACATCTTCTTTATCCATTCATCCGATGATGGACACTTAGGTTGTTTCCAGCTGCGGGCTATTGTGAATAGAGCTGCAATGAACATTTTGGTACATGTCTCTTTTGGAATTATGGTTTTCTCAGGGTATATGCCTAGTAGTGGGATTGCTGGGTCATATGGTAGTTCTATTTTTAGTTTTTTAAGGAACCTCCATACCGTTCTCCATAGTGGCTGTACCAATTCACATTCCCACCAGCAGTGCAAGAGTGTTCCCTTTTTTTCACACCCTCTCCAGCATTTATTGTTTCTAGATTTCTTGATGATGGCCATTCTGACTGGTGTGAGATGATATCTCATTGTAGTTTTGATTTGCATTTCTCTGATGAGTAAAGATGTTGAGCATCCTTTCATGTGTTTGTTGGCAGTCTGTATATCTTCTGTGGAGAAATGTCTATTTAGGTCTTCTGCCCATTTTTGGATTGGGATGTTTCTTTTTTTGTTATTGAGCTGCCTGCGCTGCTTATAAATTTTGGAGATTAATCCTTTGTCAGTTGCTTAATTTGCAAATATGTTCTCCCATTCTGAGGGTTGTCTTTTCGTCTTGATTATGTTTTCCTTTGCTGTGCAAAAGCTTTTAAGTTTCATTAGGTCCCATGTGTTTATTTTTGTCTTTATTTCCATTTCTCTAGGAGGTGGGTCAAAAAGAATCTTGCTGTGATTTATGTCATAGAGTGTTCTGCCTATGTTTTCCTCTAAGAGTTTGATAGTTTCTGGCCTTACATTTAGGTCTTTAATCCATTTTGAGCTTATTTTTGTGTATGGTGTTAGGGAGTGATCTAATCTCATATTTTTACATGTCCCTATCCCGTTTTCCCAGCACCACTTATTGAAGAGACTGTCTTTTCTCCACTGTACATTCCTGCCTCCTTTATCAAAGATAAGGTGAACATATGTCCACGGGTATATCTCTGGGCTTTCTATCCTGTTCCATTGAACTATCTTTCTGTTTTTGTGCCAGTACCATACTGTCTTGATTACTGTAGCTTTGTAGTATAGTCTGAAGTCAGGGAGCCTGATTCCTCCAGCTCCGTTTTCGTTCTCAAGATTGCTTTGGCTATTCGGGGTCTTTTGTTTTTCCAAACAAATTTTGAAATTTTTTGTTCTAGTTCTGTGAAAAATGCCAGTGGTAGTTTGATAGGGATTGCATTGAATCTGTAGATTGCTTTGGGTAGTAGAGTCATTTTCACAATATTGATTCTTCCAATCCAGGGGCATGGTATATCTCTCCATCTATTTGTATCATCTTTAATTTCTTTCATCAGTGTCTTATAATTTTCTGCATACAGGTCTTTTGTCTCCTTAGGTAGGTTTATTCCTAGATATTTTATTCTTTTTGTTGCAATGGTAAATGGGAGTGTTTTCTTGATTTCATTTTCAGATTTTTCATCATTAGTGTACAGGAATGCCAGAGATTTCTGTACATTAATTTTGTATCCTGCTACTTTACCAAATTCATTGATTAGTTCTAGTAGTTTTTCGGTAGCATCTTTAGGATTCTCTATGTATAGTATCATGTCATCTGCAAACAGTGACAGCTTTACTTCTTCTTTTCCAATTTGGATTCCTTTTATTTCCTTTTCTTCTCTGATTGCCGTGGCTAAAACTTCCAAAACTATGTTGAATAAGAGTGGTGAGAGTGGGCAGCCTTGTCTTGTTCCTGATCTTAGTGGAAATGGTTTCAGTTTTTCACCATTGAGGACAATGTTGGCTGTGGGTTTGTCATATATGGCCTTTATGATGTTGAGGAAAGTTCCCTCTATGCGTACTTTCTGCAGGGTTTTTATCATAAATGGGTGTTGAATTTTGTCGAAAGCTTTCTCTGCATCTATTGAGATGATCATATGGTTTTTCTCCTTCAACTTGTTAATATGGTGTATCACATTGATTGATTTGCGTATATTGAAGAATCCTTGCATTCCTGGAATAAACCCCACTTGATCATGGTGTATGATCCTTTTAATGTGCTGTTGGATTCTGTTTGCTAGTATTTTGTTGAGGATTTTTGCATCTATGTTCATCAGTGATATTGGCCTGTAGTTTTCTTTCTTTGTGACATCCTTGCCTGGTTTTGGTATCAAGGTGATGGTGGCCTCGTAGAATGAGTTTGGGAGTGTTCCTTCCTCTGATATTGTTTGGAAGAGTTTGAGAAGTATGGGTGTTAGCTCTTCTCTAAATGTTTGATAGAATTCGCCTGTGAAGCCATCTGGTCCTGGGCTTTTGTTTGATGGAAGATTTTTAATCACAGTTTCAATTTCAGTGCTTGTGATTGGTCTATTCATATTTTCTATTTCTTCCTGTGTCAGTCTTGGCAGGTTGTGCATTTGTAAGAATTTGTCCATCTCTTCCAGGTTGTCCATTTTATGGGCATAGAGTTGCTTGTAGTAATCTCTCATGATCTTTTGTATTTCTGCAGTGTCAGTTGTTACTTCTCCTTTTTCATTTCTAATTCTATTGATTTGAGTCTTCTCCCTTCTTTTCTTGATGAGTCTGGCTAATGGTTCATCAATTTTGTTTATCTTCTCAAAGAACCAGCTTTTAGTTTTATTGATCTTTGCTATCGTTTCCTTCATTTCTTTTTCATTTATTTCTGATCTGATTTTTATGATTTCTTTCCTTCTGCTAAATTTGGGGTGTTTTTGTCCTTCTTTCTCTAATTGCTTTAGGTGCAAGGTTAGGTTGTTTATTCGAGATGTTTCCTGTTTCTTAAGGTGGGATTGTATTGCTATAAACTTCCCTCTTAGAACTGCTTTTGCTGCATCCCATAGGTTTTGGGTCGTCGTGTCTCCATTGTCATTTGTTTCTAGGTATTTTTTAATTTCCTCTTTGATTTCTTCAGTGATCACTTCGTTATTAAGTAGTGTATTGTTTAGCCTCCATGTGTTTGTATTTTTTACAGCTCTTTTCCTGTAATTGATATCTAGTCTCATAGCATTGTGGTCAGAAAAGACACTTGATACAATTTCAATTTTCTTAAATTTACCAAGGCTTGATTTGTGACCCAAGATATGATCTATCCTGGAGAATGTTCCATGAGCACTTGAGAAAAATGTGTATTCTGTTGTTTTTGGATGGAATGTCCTATAAATATCAATTAAGTCCATCTTGTTTAATGTATCATTTAAAGCTTGTGTTTCCTTATTTATTTTCATTTTGGAAGATCTGTCCATTGGTGAAAGTGGGGTGTTAATGTCCCCTACTATGATTGTGTTACTGTCGATTTCTCCTTTTATGGCTGTTAGTATTTGCCTTATGTATTGAGGTGCTCCTATGTTGGGTGCATAAATATTTACAATTGTTATATCTTCTTCTTGGATCGATCCCTTGATCATTATGTAGTGTCCTTCTTTGTCTCTTCTAGTAGTCTTTATTTTAAAGTCTATTTTGTCTGATATGAGAATTGCTACTCCAGCTTTCTTTTGGTTTCCATTTGCATGGAATATCTTTTTCCATCCCCTTACTTTCAGTCTGTATGTGTCTCTAGGTCTGAAGTGGGTCTCTTGTAGACAGCATATATATGGGTCTTGTTTTTGTATCCATTCAGCCAATCTGTGTCTTTTGGTGGGAGCATTTAGTCCATTTACATTTAAGGTAATTATCGATATGTATGTTCCTATTCCCATTTTCTTAATTGTTTTGGGTTCGTTATTGTAGGTCTTGTCCTTCTGTTGTGTTTCTTGCCTAGAGAAGTTCCTTTAGCATTTGTTGTAAAGCTGGTTTGGTGGTGCTGAACTCTCTCAGCTTTTGCTTGTCTGTAAACGTTTTAATTTCTCCATCAAATCTGAATGAGATCCTTGCTGGGTAGAGTAATCTTGGTTGCAGGTTTTTCTCCTTCATCACTTTAATTATGTCCTGCCACTCCCTTCTGGCTTGTAGAGTTTCTGCTGAGAGATCAGCTGTTATCCTGATGGGGATTCCCTTGTGTGTTATTTGTTGTTTTTGCCTTGCTGCTTTTAATATGATTTCTTTGTGTTTAATTTTTGACAGTTTGATTAATATGTGTCTTGGCGTATTTCTCCTTGGATTTATTCTGTATGGGACTCTCTGTGCTTCCTGGACTTGATTAACTATTTCCTTTCCCATATTAGGGAAGTTTTCAATTATAATCCCTTCAAATATTTTCTCAGTCCCTTTCTTTTTCTCTTCTTCTTCTGGAACCCCTATAATTCGAATGTTGGTGCGTTTAATTTTGTCCCAGAGGTCTCTGAGACTGTCCTCTGTTCTTTTCATTCTTTTTTCTTTATTTTGCTCTGCAGCAGTTATTTCCACTATTTTATCTTCCACCTCACTTATCCGTTCTTCTGCCTCAGTTATTCTGCTATTGATCCCATCTAGAGTATTTTTTATTTCATGTATTGTGTTTTTAATCGATGCTTGATTCATCTTTAGTTCTTCTAGGTCCTTGTTAACTGTTTCTTGCATTTTGTCTATTCTATTTCCAAGATTTTGGATCTGGGAAATAGAATCTTGGATCATCTTTACCATCATTATTCTGAATTCTTTTTCAGGTAGACTGCCTATTACCTCTTCATTTGTTAGGTCTGGTGGGTTTTTATCTTGCTCCTTCTCCTGCTGTGTGTTTTTCTGTCTTCTCATTTTGCTTATGTTACTGTGTTTGGGGTCTCCTTTTTGCAGGCTGCAGGTTCGTAGTTCCCGTTGTTTTTGGTGTGTGTCCCCAGTGGCTAAGGTTGGTTTAGTGGGTTGTGTAGGCTTCCTGGTGGAGGGGACTAGTGCCTGTGTTCTGGTGGATGAGGCTGGATCTTGTCTTTCTGGTGGGCAGGTCCACGTCTGGTGGTGTGTTTTGGGGTGTCTGAGGACTTTATGATTTTAGGCCACCTCTCTGCTAATGGGTGGCATTGTGTTCCTGTCTTGCTAGTTGTTTGGCATAGGGTGTCCAGCACTGTAGCTTGCCGGTCGTTGAGTGAAGCTGGGTGCTGGTGTTGAGACGGAGATCTCTGGAAGATTTTCGCCGTTTGATATTATGTGGAGCTGGGAGGTCTCTTGTGGACCAGTGTCCTGAAGTTGGCTCTCCCACCTCAGAGGCACAGCACTGACTCCTGGCTCCTCAATTTGGGATGATTTGTTGTCTATTCATGTATTCCACAGATGCAGGGTACATCAAGTTGATTGTGGAGCTTTAATCCACTGCTTCTGAGGCTGCTGGGAGAGGTTTCCCTTTCTCTTCTTTGTTCTCACAGCTCCTGGGTCTCAGCTTTGGATTTGGCCCCACCTCTGCGTGTAGGTCACTGGAGGACATCTGTTCTTCGCTCAGACAGTACAGGGTTAAAGGAGCAGCCTCTTCGGGGACTCTGGCTCACTCAGGCCGGGCAGGAGGGAGGGGCACGGAGTGCGGGGCAAGCCTGCAGCGGCAGAGGTCGGCGTGACGTTGCACCAGCCCGAGGCGCGCCATGCGTTCTCCCAGGGAAGCCGCCCCTGGATCCCGGGACCCCAGCATTGGCGGGCTGCACAGGCTCCCGGAAGGGCGGTGTGGACAGTGACCTGCGCTCGCACACAGGCTTCTTGGCAGCGGCAGCAGCAGCCCCAGCGTCCCACGCCCGTCACAGGGCTCCGCGCTTTCAGTCGTGACTCGCGCCCGTCCGTGGAGCCACTTTAAGCGCTCTTAATCCCCTCTCCTCGCGCACCAGGAAACCAAGAGGGAAGGAAAAGACTCTTGCCTCTTCGGCAGCTCCAGAGTTTTCCCGGATTCCCTGCCGGCTAGCTGTGGCACATTAGACCCCTTCAGGCTGAGTTCTCACCGCCAGCCCCAGTCCTTTCCCTGCGCTCTGACCGAAGCCCGAACCTCAGCTTCCAGCGCCGCCCGCCCTGGCGGGCGAGCAGATAAGCCTCTCGGGTGGGTGAGTGCCGCTCGGCACCGATCCTCTGTGCGGGAATCTCTCCGCTTTGCCCTACCCAGGTATGTGGGGAGTTTCTTGCCTTTTGGGAGGTCTGGGGTCTTCTGCCAGCATTCAGTAGGTGTTCTTTATGAGTTGTTCCACGTGTAGCTGTATTTCTGGTGTATCCGTGGGGAGGAAGGTGATCTCCGCGTCTTACTCTTCCGCCATCTTACCCGGAAGTCCTGCCTTTCTGGTTTTTACACATTTGTGGATGTCCCTTTTGACCAGTGGGAAGTGATACTTCTTTGTAGTGCAGATTTGCATTGCCTGCTTGCTTGCTTGGCCAAAAAGGGCGTATGCGTTGTCTCCTGAATATATTCAGGAGACAACGCATACGAACTTTTTGGCACAGTGCGTCATTGTCGAAGTTGTGCCCCTCTTCCTGTGCTTTAAAGGCGATTCCAACGTACCTCTTGAAACCTGTTTCCTGCTATTCTGCCTCGCTTTCAAGTCCGCCACGTTGCCTTCCCTCAACAGATTTTTGGACGATAGTTGTCCTTTATTATTCTGCCAGTTTGTGAATTGCTGTGCCCCTGAGCTCCATTTTTCAACTCGTTTTTTGTGAGCTGTACGCAAGTCCAAAATTTTGGTTCAGGACCTATACTGGTTCCCGGTGGGTGGCTGAGACTCTGGTTAATACTTCTTCCTGCCGGGAAATTAGAGTGACATGTGCCCGTCCAAATGCCTAACAGCTACTGTCTCATTGGTTCTCCCTCTTCCCTTCCATCCTCTGCCAAATTGGCAACCTGTGCGAACTAGGAGGTTAAACGGGTTGTCTCACAAGTCGGAAGATTGATAGTAAAGCAGTTGGAAAGTCAAACCTGAGCACCAGGAGAGGGACTACTCGTTGAGTTTTAGAAACCTTTTGTATTCACCGTGTGTCCATTCTCTAGGTTTCCCGTACATGTTATAGCTGTAGTAAAATTCCCTTCAACATGGAGAGTTGGGACCCATAGAATGGGGGCCATGCATTTTTGCTTTAAATGATCTGCATTTGCTCACCCAATCTCACCAAACCTCTCAGTCCTAAGTGTCCAGCCTTATGCCACATCCAGCTGTCATTGTAGATAGGGTCATTCCAGGTTTCATCAGAGATCCTGAAGGAAATGTAAATAATTTCCCTGTTTTTTGGTTTTGTTTTTGAAATTCCTTTTTTTTTTTTTTTTTGCGGTACGCGGGTCTCTCACTGCTGTGGCCTCTCCCGTTGCGCAGCACAGGCTCAGCGGCCATGGCTCACGGGCCCAGCCGCTCCGCGGCATGTGGGATCTACCCAGACAGGGGCACGAACCCGTGTCCCCTGCATCGGCAGGCGGACTCTCAACCCCTGCGCCACCAGGGAAGCCCCTTGAAATTCCTTTTTATAGTGGGTTTGAGCTGATTCTCGCTACCATGTTTATGCCAGTCTAGACACACTTGATTCCCTTACAGAGACATATCAATACATAGGTTTTAAGATTCTTACTAGTCAGATCTATTCCTCTGCGGGAAATATGGGGTTTTGAGTCCCTTTCACTGAGGAAGGTGTACGTCTTGTCTATTCCACAGTTGGTTATAGAAATGGTACCTGTGCTTATATCAAACTCTGGTTTTATGCATCACCCCACCTCTCATTTCCCCTTAAGCAGGCATAAGAGTGTTTTCTAAATGTGAGACGCTGTTCTCTTTTCTAACTCAGTTCATGTGTAGCCATGTTTACAGGATCTTCAGAAGAGATATCTTATGATAAGTTTCTTTTTCTGTGTGACTTATTTCACTTAGAATCATCGTACCTGAATCCACTCACTTTGCTGCTCCTGGTCTTATGACATTGATTTCATGACTGAGGGATATTCCATCGTACATAAATACCACAGTTTTTGTAATCATTTTTATATTTTCTGGGATATTTAAGATGTACCCAAGTTCAGGTTCTTGTAAGCAGTGCAGCCCTAAATTTGAGGGTGGCTCTGTCTTATTGATTTTCAGTTTTCCCAAGGTATATTCCCTAGACTGGAAGTGCCCTTGGCTCTGTAGCTCTGTTGTTTACTTGTTTTAGGGAACGCAATGCACTCCTCCAGTGAGGCAGTTGGCAATTTACATCCCGCCCATCAGCATAACAAGGCTCCCTGTTCTCCACGGCCAGTCTTGCCTTTCTGGTTTTTACACATTTTGTGGATGTCCCTTTTGACCGGTGGGAAGTGATACTTCTTTGTAGTGCAGATTTGCATTGCCCGCTTGCATGCTTGGCCAAAAAGGGCGTATGCGTTTTCTCATGAATATATTCAGGAGAAAACGCATACGCCCTTTTTGGACAAGTGCATCATTGTCGAAGTTGTGCCCCTCTTCCTGTGCTTAAAAGGCGATTCCAACGTACCTCTTGAAATCTGTTTCCTGCTATTCCGCCTCGCTTTCAAGTCTGCCTCGTTGCCTTCCCTCAACAGATTTTTAGACGATAGATGTCCTTTATTACTCTGCCAGTTTGTGTATTGCTGTGCCCCTGAGCTCCATTTTTCAACTCGTTTTTTTGTGAGCTGTACGCAAGTCCTAAATTTTGGTTCAGGACCTATACTGGTCACCGGTGGGTGGCTGAGACTCTGGTTAATTCTTCTTCCTTCCGGGAAATTAGAGTGACATGTGCCCGTCCAAATGCCTAACAGCTACTCTCTCATTGGTTCTCCCTCTTCCCTTCCATTCTCTGCCAAATTGGCAACCTGTGCGAACCATGAGGTTAAACGGGTTGTCTCACAAGTTGGGAGATTAATAGTAAAGCAGTTGGAAAGTCAAAGTGGAGCACCAGGAGAGGGACTATTCGTTGAGTTTTAGAAACCTTTTGTTTTCATAGAGTGTCCATTCTCTAGGTTTCCCGTACATGTTATAGCTGTAGTAATATTACCTTCAACATGGAGAGTTGGGACGCATGGAATGGGGGCCATGCATTTTTGCTTTAAAGGGTCTGCATTTGCTCACCCAATCTCACCAATCCTCTCAGTCCAAAGTGTCCAGCCTTATTCCACATCCAGCTGTCTTTGTATATAGTGTAATTACAGGTTTCATCAGAGACCCTGAAGGAAATGTAAAGAATTTCCCTGTTTTTTGGTTTTGTTTGTGAAATTCCCTTTTATAGTGGGTTTGAGCTGATTCTCGCTGCCATGTTTATGCCAGTCTAGACACACTTGATTCCCTTACAGAGAAATATCAATACATAGGTTTTAAGATTCTTACTAGTCCCATCTATTCCTCTGCGGGAAATATGGTGTTTTGAGTCCCTTTCACTGAAGAAGGTGTAGGTCTTGCCTATTCCACAGTTGGTTTTAGAAACGGTACCTGTGCTTATATCAAACTCTGGTTTTATGCATCACGCCACCTCTCCTTCCCCCTTAAAGAGGCATAAGACTGTTTTCTAAATGTGAGACTCTGTTCTCTTTCCTAACTCATTTCATGTGTAGCCATGTTTACAGGATCTTCATAAGTGATATCTTATGATAAGTTTCTTTTTCTGTTTGACTTATTTCACTTAGAATCATCGTACCTGAATCCACTCACTTTGCTGCTCCTGGTTTTATGACATTGATTTCATGGCTGAGGGATATTCCATCGTATGTAAGTACCACAATTTTTTAAACCATTTTTATATTTTCTGGGATATTTAAGTTGTACCCAAGTTGAGGTTCTTGTAAGCAGTGCAGCCCTAAATATGGGGGTGGCTCTGTCTTACTGATTTTCAGTTTTCCCAAGGTATATTCCCTAGACTGGAAGTGCCCTTGGCTCTGTAGCTCTATTGTTTACTTCTTTTAGGGAACGCAATTCACCCCTCCAGTGAGGGAGTTGGCAATTTACATCCCACCCATCAGCATAACAAGGCTCCCAGTTCTCCAGGGCCTGTCTTGCCTTTCTGGTTTTTACACATTTTGTGGATGTCCCTTTTGACCGGTGGGAAGTGATACTTCTTTGTAGTGCAGATTTGCATTGCCCGCTTGCTTGCTTGGCCAAAAAGGGCGTATGCGTATTCAGGAGAATACTCATACACCCTTTTTGGCCAAGTGCCTCATTGTCGAAGTTGTGCCCCACTTCCTATGCTTTAAAGGCGATTCCAACGTACCTCTTGAAATCTGTTTCCTGCTATTCTGCCTCACTTTCAAGTCCGCCTCGTTGCCTTCCCTCAACAGATTTTTGGACGATAGTTGTCCTTTATTACACTGCCAGTTTGTGAATTGCTGTGACCCTGAGCTCCATTTTTCAACTCCTTTTTTGTGAGCTGTACGCAAGTCCAAAATTTTGGTTCAGGACCTATACTGGTTCCCGGGGGGTGGCTGAGACTTTGGTTAATTCTTCTTCCTGCCGGGAAATTAGAGTGACATGTGCCCGTCCAAATGCCTAACAACTACTCTCTCATTGGTTCTCCCTCTTCCCTTCCATCCTCTGCCAAATTGGCAACCTGTGCGAACCAGGAGTTTAAAGGGGCTGTCTTTCCAAGTTTGGAGATTGATAGTAAAGCAGTAGGAAAGTCAAACCAGAGCACCAGGAGAGGGACTACTCGTTGAGTTTTAGAAAACTTTTGTATTCAGTGTGTGCATTCTCTAGGTTTCCCGTACATGTTATAGCTGTAGCAATATTCCCTTCAACATGGAGAGTTGGGACCCATGGAATGGGGTCCATGCATTTTTGCTTTAAAGGGTCTGAATTTGCTCACCCAATCTCACCAATCCTCTCAGTCCCAAGTGTCCAGCCTTATGCCACATCCAGCTCTCATTGTAGATAGGGTCATTCCAGGTTTCATCAGAGACCCTGAAGGAATTGTAAAGAATTTCCCTGTTTTTTGGTTTTGTTTTTGAAATTCCCTTTTATAGTGGGTTTGAGCTGATTCTCGCTGCCATGTTTATGCCAGTCTAGACACACTTGATTCCCTTACAGAGACATATCAATACATAGGTTTTAAGATTCTTACTACTCAGATCTATTCCTCTGCGGGAAATATGGGGTTTTGATTCCCTTTCACTGAGGAAGTTGTAGGTCTTGTCTATTCCACAGTTGGTTTTAGAAATGGTACCTGTACTTATATCAAACTCGGGTTTTATGCATCACCCCACCTCTCCTTTCTCCTTAATCAGGCATAAGAGTGTTTTCTAAATGTGAGACTCTGTTCTCTTTCTTAACTCAGTTCATGTGTAGCCATGTTTACAGTAACTTCATAAGTGATATCTTATGATAAGTTTCTTTTTCTGTGTGACTTCACTTAGAATCATCGTACCTGAGTCCACTCACTTTGCTGCTCCTGGTCTTATGGCATTGATTTCATGGCTGAGGCATATTCCATCGTACATAACTACCACAATATTTTGAACCATTTTTATATTTCCTGGGATATTTAAGGTGTACCCAAGTTGAGGTTCTTGTAAGCAGTGCAGCCCTAAATTTGGGGTGGCTCTGTCTTATTGATTTTCAGGTTTCCCAAGGTATATTCCCAAGACTGGAAGTGCCCTTGGCTCTGTAGCTCTGTTGTTTACATGTTTTAGGGAACGCAATGCACTCCTCCAGTGAGGCAGTTGGCAATTTACATCCCGCGCAACAGCATAAAATGGCTCCCTGTTCTCCAGGGCCTTTCTTGCCTTTCTGGTTTTAACACATTTTTTGGATGTCCCTTCTGACGTGTAGAAAGTGATACTTCTTTGTCGTGCAGATTTGCATTGCCCGCTTTCTTGCTTGGCCAAAAAGGGCGTATGTGTTTTCTCCTGAATATATTCAGGAGAAAACGCATACGCCCTTTTTAGCTAAGTGCGTCATTGTCGAAGTTGTGCCCCTCTTCCTATGCTTTAAAGGCGATTCCAACGTACCTCTTGAAATCTGTTTCCTGCTATTCTGCCTCACTTTCAAGTCCGCCTCATTGCCTTCCCTCAACCGATTTTCGGACCATAGTGGTCATTTATTACTCTGCCAGTTTGTGAATTGCTGTGCCCCTGACCTCCATTTTTCAACTCGTATTTGTGAGCTGTACGCAAGTCCAAAATTTTGGTTCTGGACCTATACTGGTTCCTGGTGGGAGGCTGAGACTTTGGTTAATTCTTCTTCCTGCCGGGAAATTAGACTGACATGTGCCCGTCCAAATGCCTAACAGCTACTCTCTCATTGGTTCTCCCTCTTCCCTTCCATCCTCTTGCAAATTGGCAACCTGTGCGAACCAGGAGGTTAAAGGGTTTGTCTCTCCAAGTTGGGAGATTGATAGTAAAGCAGTTGGAAAGAAAAATCACAGCACAAGGAGAGGGACTACTCGTTGAGTTTTAGAAAACTTTTTTATTCACAGTGTGTCCATTCTCTAGGTTTCCCGTACATGTTATAGCTGTAGTAATATTCCCTTCAACATGGAGAGTTGGGACCCATGGAATGGGGGCCATGCATTTTTGCTTTAAAGGGTCTGCATTTGCTCACCCAATCTCACCAATCCTCTCAGTCCCAAGTGTCCAGCCTTATGCCACATCCAGCTGTCATTGTAGATTGGGTCATTCCAGGTTTCATCAGAGACCCTGAAGGAAATGTAAAGAATTTCCCTGTTTTTTGGTTTTGTTCGTGAAATTCCTTTATATAGTGTGTTTGAGCTGATTCTCGCTGCCATGTTTATGCCAGCCTACACACATGATTTCCTTACGGAGACATATCAATACATAAGTTTTAGGATTGTTACTAGTCAGATCTATTCCTCTGCGGGAAATATGTTGTTTTGAGTCCCTTTCAATGAGGAAGGTGTAGGTCTTGTCTATTCCACAGTTGGTTTTAAAAACGGTACATGTACTTATATCAAACTCTGGTTTTAGGCATCACCCCACCTCTCCTCCCCTCTTAAGCAGGCATAACAGTGTTTTCTAAATGTGAGACACTGATCTCTTTCTAAACTCATTTTATGGGTAGCCATGTATACAGGATCTTCATAAGTGATATCTTATGATAAGATTCTTTTTCTGTGTGACTTCTCTTAGAATCATCGTACCTGAATCCACTCACTTTGCTGCTCCTGGTCTTATGACATTGATTTCATGGCTGAGGGATATTCCATCGTACATAAGTACCACAATTTTTCCAACCATATTTATATTTCCTGGGATATTTAAGTTGTAACCAAGTTGAGGTTCTTGTAAGCAGTGCAGCCCTAAATTTGGGGGTTGCTGTGTCTTATTGATTTTCAGTTTTCCCAAGGTATATTCCCTAGACTGGAAGTGCCCTTGGCTCTGTAGCTCTGTTGTTTACTTGTTTTAGGGAACACAATACACTCCTCCAGTGAGGCAGTTGGCAATTTACATCCTGCCCATCAGAATAACTAGGCTCCCTGTTCTCCAGGGCCTGTCTTGCCTTTCTGGTTTTTACATATTTTGTGTATGTCCCTTGTGACCGGTGGGAAGTGATATTTCTTTGTAGTGCAGATTTGCATTGCCCGATTGCTTGCTTGGCCAAAAAGGGCGTATGCGTATTCAGGAGAAAACGCATACGCCCTTTTTGGCCAAGTGCCTCTTTGTCGAAGTTGTGCCCCTCTTCCTATGCTTTAAAGGTGATTCCAACGTACCTCTTGAAATCTGTTTCCTTCTATTCTGCCTCACATTCAATTCCGCCTCGTTGCCTTCCCTCAACAGTATTTTGGACGATAGTTGTCCTTTATTACTCTGCCAGTTTGTGAATTGCTGTGCCCCTGAGCTCCATTTTTCAACTCATTTTTTGTGAGCTGTACGCAAGTCCAAAATTTTGGTTCAGGATCTATACTGGTTCCCGGTGGGTTTCTGAGACTTTGGTTAATTCTTCTTCCTGCCGGGAAATTAGAGTGACATGTGCCTGTCCAACTGCCTAACAGCTACTCTCTCATTGGTTCTCCCTCTTCCCTTCCATCCTCTGCCAAATTGGCAAACTGAGCGTACCAGGAGTTTCAAGGGGCTGTCTCTCCAAGTAGGGAGATTGATAGTAAAGCAGTTGGAAAGTCAAAGCGGAGCACCAGGAGAGGGACTACTCGTTGTGTTTTAGAAACCTTTTGTATTCACAGTGTGTCCATTGTCTAGGTTTCCCGTACATGTTATAGCTGTAGTAATATTCCCTTCAACATGGAGAGTTGGGACCCATGGAAAGGGGGCCATGCATTTTTGCTTTAAATGGTCTTCATTTGCTCACCCAATCTCACAAATCCTCTCAGTCCCAAGTGTCCAGCCTTATGTCACATCCAGCTGTCATTGTAGATTGGGTCATTCCAGGTTTCATCAGAGACCCTAAAGGAAATGAAAAGAATTTCCCTGTTTTTTGGTTTTGTTTGTGAAATTCCTTTTTATGGTGGGTTTGAGCTGATTCTCGCTGCCATGTTTATGCCAGTCTAGACCCACTTGATTCCCTCACAGAGACATATCAATACATAGGTTTTATGATTCTTACGAGTCAGATCTTTTCCTCTGCGGGAAATAAGGGGTTTTGAGTCCCTTTCACTGAGGAAGGTGTAGGTCTTGTCTATTCCACAGTTGGTTTTAGAAATGGTACCTGTACTTTTATCAAATTCGGGTTTTATGCATCACCCCACCTCTCCTTTATCCTTAAGCAGGCATAAGAGTGTTTTCTAAATGTGAGACTCTGTTCTCTTTCTTAACTCAGTTCATGTGTAGCCATGTTTACAGTAACTTCATAAGTGATATCTTATGATAAGTTTCTTTTTCTATGTGACTTCACTTAGAATCATCGTACCTGAATCCACTCACTTTGCTGCTCCTGGTCTTATGACATTGATTTCATGGCTGAGGGATATTCCATCGTACATAACTACCACAATTTTTTGAACCATTTTTATATTTCCTTGGATATTTAAGGTGTACCCAAGTTGAGGTTCTTGTACGCAGGGCAGCCCTAAATTTGGGGGTGGCTCTGTCTTATTGATTTTCCGTATTCCCAAGGTATATTCCCTAGACTGGAAGTGTCCTTGGCTATGTAGCTGTGTTGTTTACTTGTTTTAGGGAACCCAATTCACTCCTCCAGTGAGGCAGCTGGCAGTTTACATCCCGCCCAACAGCATAAAAAGGCTCCCTGTTCTCCAGGGCCTGTCTTGCCTTTCTGGTTTTAAAACATTTTGTGGATGTCCCTTTTGACCGGTAGAAAGTGATACTTCTTTTTAGTGCAGATTTGCATTGCCCGCTTGCTTGCTTGGCCAAAAAGGGCGTATGCGTTTTCTCCTCAGGAGAAAACGCATACGCCCTTTTTGACCAAGTGCGTCATTGTCGAAGTTGTGCCCCTCTTCCTATGCTTTAAAGGCGATTACAACGTACCTCTTGAAATCTGTTTCCTTCTATTCTGCCTCACTTTCAAGTCCGCCTAGTTGCCTTCCCTCAACAGAATTTTGGACGATAGTTGTCCTTTATTACTCAGCCAGTTTCTGAATTGCTGTGCCCCTGAGCTCCATTTTTCAAATCGTTTTTTGTGAGCTGTACGCAAGTCCAAAATTTTGTTTCAGGATCTATACTGGTTCCCGGTGGGTTTCTGAGACTTTGGTTAATTCTTCTTCCTGCCGGGAAAGTAGAGTGACATGTGCCCGTCCAAATGCCTAACAGCTACTCTCTCATTGGTTCTCCCTCTTCCCTTCCATCCTCTGCCAGATTGGCAACCTGTGCGAACCAGGAGTTTAAAGGGGCTGTCTCTCCAAGTTGGGAGATTGATAGTAAAGCAGTTGGAAAGTCAAACCGGGGCACCAGGAGAGGGACTACTCGTTGAGTTTTATAAACCATTTGTATTCGCAGTGTTTCCATTCTCTAGGTTTCCCGTACATGTTATAGCTGTAGTAATATTCCCTTCAACATGGAGAGTTGGGACCCATGGAATGGGGGCCATGCATTTTTGCTTTAAAGGGTCTGCATTTGCTCACCCAATCTCACCAATCCTCTCAGTCCCAAGTGTCCAACCTTATGCCACATCCAGCTGTCATTGTAGATAGGGTCATTCCAGGTTTCATCAGAGACCCTGAAGGAATTGTAAAGAATTTCCCTGTTTTTGGTTTTGTTTTTGAAATTCCATTTTATAGTGGGTTTGAGCTGATGCTCGCTGCCATGTTTATGCCAGTCTAGACACACTTGATTCCCTTACAGAGACATATCAATACATAGGTTTTAAGATTCTTACTAGTCAGATATATTCCTCTGCGGGAAATATGGGGTTTTGAGTCCCTTTCACTGAGGAAGGTGTAGGTCTTGTCTATTCCACAGTTGGTTTTAAAAACGGTACATGTAATTATATCAAACTCTGGTTTTATGCATCACCCCACCTCTCCTCCCCTCTTAAGCAGGCATAACAGTGTTTTCTAAATGTGAGACACTATTCTCTTTCTTAACTCATTTCATGTGTAGCCATGTATACAGGATCTTCATAAGTGATATCTTATGATAAGTTTCTTTTTCTGTGTGACTTCACTAAGAATCATCGTACCTGAATCGACTCACTTTGCTGCCCCTGGTCTTATGACATTGATTTCATGGCTGAGGGATATTCCATCGTACATAACTACCACAATTTTTTTAACCATATTTATATTTCCTGGGATATTTAAGGTGTACCCAAGTTGAGGTTCTTGTAAGCAGTGCAGCCCTAAATTTGGGGGTGGCTCTGTCTTATTGATTTTCAATTTTCCCAAGGTATATTCCCTAGACTGGAAGTGCCCTTGGCTCTGTAGCTCTGTTGTTTACTTGTTTTAGGGAACACAATACACTCCTCCAGTGAGGCAGTTGCCAATTTACATCCCTCCCATCAGCATAACAAGGCTCTCTGTTCTCCAGGGCCTGTCTTGCCTTTCTGGTTTTTACATATTTTGTGTATGTCCCTTGTGACCGGTGGGAAGTGATATTTCTTTGTAGTGCAGATTTGCCTTGCCCGCTTGCTTGCTTGGCCAAAAAGGGCGTATGCGTATTCAGGAGAAAACGCATACGCCCTTTTTGTCCAAGTGCCTCATTGTCGAAGTTGTGCCCTTCTTCCTATGCTTTAAAGGCGATTCCAACGTACCTCTTGAAATCTGTTTCCTTCTATTCTGCATCACATTCAATTCCGCCTCGTTGCCTTCCCTCAACAGATTTTGGGACGATAGTTGTCCTTTATTACTCTGCCAGTTTGTGAATTGCTGTGCCCCTGAGCTCCATTTTTCAACTCGTTTTTTGTGAGCTGTGCGCAAGTCCAAAATTTTGGTTCAGGATCTATACTGGTTCCCGGTGGGTTTCTGAGACTTTGGTTAATTCTTCTTCCTGCCGGGAAATTAGAGTGACATGTGCCCGTCCAAATGCCTAACAGCTACTCTCTCATTGGTTCTCCCTCTTCCCTTCCATCCTCTGCCAAATTGGCAACCTGTGCGAACCAGGAGTTTCAAGGGGCTGTCTCTCCAAGTAGGGAGATTGATAGTAAAGCAGTTGGAAAGTCAAAGCGGAGCACCAGGAGAGGGACTTCTCGTTGAGTTGTAGAAACCTTTTGTATTCACAGTGTGTCCATTCTCTAGGTTTCCCGTACATGTTATAGCTGTAGTAATATTCCCTTCAACATGGAGAGTTGGGACCCATGGAATGGGGGCGATGCATTTTTGCTTTAAAGGGTCTGCATTTGCTCACGCAATCTCACCAATCCTCTCAGTCCCAAGTGTCCAGCCTTATGCCACATCCAGCTGTCATTGTAGATTGGGTCATTCCAGGTTTCATCAGAGACCCTGAAGGAAATGTAAAGAATTTCCCTGTTTTTTGGTTTTGTTTGTGAAATTCCTTTTTATGGTGGGTTTGAGCTGATTCTCGCTGCCATGTTTATGCCATTCTAGACCCACTTGTTTCCCTTACAGAAACATATCAATACATAGGTTTTACGATTCTTACTAGTCAGATCTATTCCTCTGCGGGAAATATGGGGTTTTGAGTCCCTTTCACTGAGGAAGGTGTAGGTCTTGTCTATTCCACAGTTGGTTTTAGAAATGGTACATGTACTTTTATCAAACTCGGGTTTTAAGCATCACCCCACCTCTCCTTTCTCCTTAAGCAGGCATTAGAGTGTCTTCTAAATGTGAGACTCTGTTCTCTTTCTTAACTCAGTTCATGTGTAGCCATGTTTACAGTAACTTCATAAGTGATATCTTATGATAAGTTTCTTTTTCTGTGTGACTTCACTTAGAATCATCGTACCTGAATCCACTCACTTTGCTGCTCCTGGTCTTATGACATTGATTTCATGGCTGAGGGATATTCCATCATACATAACTACCACAATTTTTTGAACCATTTTTATATTTCCTTGGATATTTAAGGTGTACCCATGTTGGGGTTCTTGTACGCAGGGCAGCCCTAAATTTGGGGGTGGCTCTGTCTTATTGATTTTCAGTTTTCCCAAGGTATATTCCCTAGACCGGAAGTGCCCTTGGCTATGTAGCTGTGTTGTTTACTTGTTTTAGGGAATGCAATGCACTCCTCCAGTGAGGCAGTTGGCAATTTACATCCCGCCCAACAGCATAAAAAGGCTCCCTGTTCTCCAGGGCCTGTCTTGCCTTTCTGGTTTTAAAACATTTTGTGGATGTCCCTTTTGACCGGTAGAAAGTGATACTTATTTTTAGTGCAGATTTGCATTGCCCGCTTGCTTGCTTGGCCAAAAAGGGCGTATGCGTTTTCTCCTGAATATATTCAGGAGAAAATGCATACACCCTTTTTCGCCCAGTGCGTCTTTGTTAAAGTTGTGCCCCTCTTCCTGTGCTTTAAATGCGATTCCAACGTACCTCTTGAAATCTGTTTCCTTCTATTCTTCCTCTCTTTCAAGTCCGCCTCGATGCCTTCCCTCAACAGATTTTTGGACGATAGTTGTCTTTTATTATTCTGCCAGTTTGTGAATTGCTGTGCCCCTGAGCACCATTTTTCAACTCGTTTTTTGTGAGCTGTACGCAAGTCCAAAATTTTGTTTCAGGATCTGTACTGCTTCCCGGTGGGTTTCTGAGACTTTGGTTAATTCTTCTTCCTGCCGGGAAATTAGAGTGATATGTGCCCGTCCAAATGCCTAACAGCTACTCTCTCATTGGTTCTCCCTCTTCCCTTCCATCCTCTGCCAGTTTGGCAACCTGTGCGAACCAGGAGTTTAAAGGGGCTGTCTCTCCAAGTTGGGAGATTGATAGTAAAGCAGTTGGAAAGTCAAACCGGGGCACCAGGAGAGGGACTACTCGTTGAGTTTTATAAACCATTTGTATTCTCAGTGTTTCCATTCTCTAGGTTTCCCGTACATGTTATAGCTGTAGTAATATTCCCTTCAACATGGAGAGTTGGGACCCATGGAATGGGGGCCATGCATTTTTGCTTTAAAGGGTCTGCATTTGCTCACCCAATCTCACCAATCCTCTCAGTCCCAAGTGTCCAACCTTATGCCACATCCAGCTGTCATTGTAGATAGGGTCATTCCAGGTTTCATCAGAGACCCTGAAGGAATTGTAAAGAATTTCCCTGTTTTTGGTTTTGTTTTTGAAATTCCCTTTTATAGTGGGTTTGAGCTGATGCTCGCTGCCATGTTTATGCCAGTCTAGACACACTTGATTCCCTTACAGAGACATATCAATACATAGGTTTTAAGATTCTTACTAGTCAGATGTTTTCCTCTACGGGAAATATGGGGTTTTGAGTCCCTTTCACTGAGGTAGGTGTAGGTCTTGTCTATTCCACAGTTGGTTTTAGAAATGGTACCTGTACTTATATCAAACTCGGGTTTTATGCATCACCCCACCTCTCCTTTCTCCTTAAGCAGGCATAAGAGTGTTTTCTAAATGTGAGACTCTGTTCTCTTTCTTAACTCAGTTCATGTGTAGCCATGTTTACAGTAACTTCATAAGTGATATCTTATGATAAGTTTCTTTTTCTCTGTGACTTCACTTAGAATCATCGTACCTGAGTCCACTCACTTTGCTGCTCCTGGTCTTATGACATTGATTTCATGGCTGAGGGATATTCCATCGTACATTACTACCACAAATTTTTTGAACCATTTTTATATTTCCTGGGATATTTAAGGTGTACCCAAGTTGAGGTTCTTGTAAGCAGGGCAGCCCTAAATTTGGGTGTGGCTCTGTCTTATTGATTTTCAGTTTTCCCAAGGTATATTCCCTGGACTGGAAGTGCCCTTGGCTATGTAGCTCTGTTGTTTACTTGTTTTAGGGAACGCAATGCGCTCCTCCAGTGAGGCAGTTGGCAATTTACATCCCGCCCATCAGCATAACAAGGCTCCCTGTTCTACAGGGCCTGTCTTGCCTTTCTGGTTTTTACACATTTCTGGATGTCCCTTTTGACCGGTGGGAAGTGATACTTCTTTGTAGTGTAGATTTGCATTGCCCTCTTCTTGCTTGGCCAAAAAGGGCGTATGCGTTTTCACCTGAATATATTCAGGAGAAAACGCATACGCCCTTTTTGGCCAAGTGCGTCATTGTCGAAGTTGTGCCCCTCTTCCTATGCTTTAAAGGCGATTCCAACGTACCTCTTGAAATCTGTTTCCTGCTATTCTGCCTCACTTTCCAGTCCTCCTCATTGCCTTCCCTCAACAGATTTTTGGACGATAGTTGTCCTTTATTACTCTGCCAGTTTGTGAATTGCTGTGACCCTGAGCTCCATTTTTCAACTCGTTTTTTGTGAGCTGTACGCAAGTCCAAAATTTTGGTTCAGAACTTATACTGGTTCCCGGTGGGTTTCTGAGACTTTGGTTAATAATTCTTCCTGCCGGGAAATTAGAGTGACATGTGCCCGTCCAAATGCCTAACAGCTACTCTCTCATTGGTTCTCCCTCTTCCCTTCCATCCTCTGCCAAATTGGCAACCTGTGCGAACCAGGAGGTTAAAGGTGTTGTCTCTCAAAGTTGGGAGATTGATAGTAAAGCAGTTGGAAAATCAAACCGGAGCACCAGGGGATGGACAATTCGGTGAGTTTTAGAAACCTTTCGTATTCACAGTGTGTCCATTCTCTAGGTTTCCTGTACATGTTATAGCTGTAGTAATATTCCCTTCAACCTGGAGAGTTGGGACCCATGGAATGGGGGCCATGCATTTTTCCTCTAAAGGGTCTGAATTTGCTCACCCAATCTCACCTATCCTCTCAGTCCCAAGGGTCCAGGCTTATACCACTTCCAGCTGTCATTGTAGATAGGGTCATTCCAGGTTTCATCAGAAACCCTAAAGGAAATGTAAAGAATTTCCCTGTTTTTTGGTTTTGTTTTTGAAATTCCTTTTTATAGTTGGTTTGAGCTGATTCTCACTGTCATGTTTATGCCAGTCTAGACACACTTGATTCCCTTACAGAGACATATCAATACATAGGTTTTAAGATTCTTAGTAGTCAGATCTATTCCTCTGCGGGAAATATGGGGTTTTGAGTCCCTTTAATTGAGGACGGTGTAGGTCTTGTCTATTCCACAGTTGGTTTTAGAAATGGTACATGTGCTTATGTCAAACTCTGGTTTTATGCATCACCCCACCTCTCCTTCCCCCTTAAGGAGGCATAAGAGTGTTTTCTAAATGTGAGACTCTGTTCTCTTTCCTAACTCAGTTCATGTGTAGCCATGTTTACAGGACCTTCATAAGTGATATCTTATGATAAGTTTCTTTTTCTGTGTGACTTATTTCACTTAGAATCATCGTACCTGAATCCACTCAGTTTGCTGCTCCCGGTCTTATGACATTGATTTCATGGCTGAGGGATATTCCATCGTACATAAATACCACCGTTTTCTGAACCATTTTTATATTTCCTGGGATATTTAAGGTGTACCCAAGTTGAGGTTCTTGTAAGCAGTGCAGCCCTAAATTTGGGGGTGGCTCTGTCTTATTGATTTTCAGTTTTCCCAAGGTATATTCCCTAGACTGGAAGTGCCCTTGGCTCTGTAGCTCTGTTGTTTACTTGTTTTAGGAAACACAATGCACTCCTCCAGTGAGGCAGTTGGCAATTTACAGCCCGCCCATCTGCATAAAAAGGCTCCCTGTTCTCCAGGGCCTCTCTTGCCTTTCTGGTTTTACACATTTTTGGATGTCCCTTTTGACCGGTGGGAAGTGATACTTCTTTGTATTGCAGATTGGCATTGCCCGCTTGCTTGCTTGGCAAAAAAGGGCGTATGCGTTTTCTCCTGAATATATTCAGGAGAAAACACATACGCGCTTTTTGGCCCAGTGCGTCATTGTCGATGTTGTACCCCTCTTCCTGTGCTTTAAAGGCTATTCCAACGTACCTCTTGAAATCTGTTTCCTGCTATTCTGCCTCGCTTTCATGTCCGCCTCGTTGCCGTCCCTCAACAGATTTTTGGACGATAGTTGTCCTTTATTACTCTCCTAGTTTGTGAATTGCTGTGCCCCTGAGCTCCATTTTTCAACTCGTTTTTTGTGAGCTGTACGCAAGTCCAAAATTTTGGTTCAGTACGTATACTGGTTCCCGGTGGGTGGCTGAGACTTTGGTAAATTCTTCTTCCTGCCGGGAAATTAGAGTGACATGTGCCCTTCCAAATGCCTAACAGCTACTCTCTCATTGGTTCTCCCTATTCCCTTCCATCCTCTGCAAAAGTGGCAACCTGTGCAAACCAGGAGGTTAAAGGGGCTGTCTCTCCAATTTGGGAGATTGATAGTAAAGCAGTTGGAAAGTCAAACCGGAGCAACAGGAGAGGGACTATTCGTTGAGTTTTAGAAACCTGTTGTATTCACAGTGTGTCCATTCTCTAGGTTTCCCGTACATGTTAAATCTCTAGTAATATTCCCTCCAACCTGGAGAGTTGGGACCCATGGAATGGGGGCCATGCATTTTTGCTTTAAAGGGTCTGCATTTGCTCACCCAATCTCACCAATCCTCTCATTCCCAAGTGTCCAGCCTTATACCACATCCAGCTGTCATTGTAGATAGGGTCATTCCAGGTTTAATCAGAGACCCTGAAGGAATTGTAAAGAATTTCCCTGTTTTTTGGATTTGTTTTTGAAATTCCTTTTTATAGTGGGTTTGAGCTGATTCTCGCTGCCATGTTTTTGCCAGTCTAGACACACTTGATTCCCTTACAGAGACATATCAATACATAGGTTTTAAGATTCTTACTAGTCAGATCTATTCCTCTGCGGGAAATATGGGGTTTTGAGTCCCTTTCACTGTGGAAGGTGTAGGTCTTGCCTATTCCAAAGTTGGTTTTAGAAATGGTACCTGTGCTTATGTCAAACTTTGGTTTTATGCATCACCCCGCCTCTGCTACCCCCTTAAGGAGGCATAAGAGTGTTTTCTAAATGTGAGACTCTGTACCCTTTCCTAACTCAGTTCATGTGTAGCCATGTTTACAGGATCTTCATAAGTGATATCTTATGATAAATTTGTTTTTCTGTGTGACTTATTTCACTTAGAATCATCGTACCTGAATCCACTCACTATGCTTCTCCTGGTCTTTTGACATTGATTTCATGGCTGAGGGATATTCCATCGTACATAAGTACCACAATTTTTTGAACCATTTTTATATTTCCTGGGATATTTATGGTGTACCCAAGTTGAGGTTCTTCTAAGCAGTGCAGCCATAAATTTGGGGGTGGCTCTGTCTTATTGATTTTCAGGTTTCCCAAGGTATATTCCCTAGAATGGAAGTGCCCTTGGCTCTGTAGCTCTGTTGTTTACTTGTTTTAGGGAATGCAATGCACTCCTCCAGTGAGGCAGTTGGAAATTTACATCCCGCCCATCAGCATAACAATGCTCCCTCTTCTCCACGGCCTGTCTTGCCTTTCTGGTGTTTACACATTTTGTGGATGTCCCTTTTGACCAGTGGGAAGTGATACTTCTTTGTAGTGCAGATTTGCATTGCCCGATTGCTTGATTGGCCAAAAAGGGCGTATGCGTTTTCTCCTGAATATATTCAGGAGAAAACGCATACGCCCTTTTTGGCCAAGTGCGTCATTGCTGAAGTTTTGCCCCTCTTCCTGTGCTTTAAAGGCGATTCCAACGTACGTCTTGAAATCTGTATCCTGCTATTCTACCTCGCTTTCAAGTCCGCCTCGTTGCATTCCATCAACAGATTTTCGGACGATAGTTGTCCTTTATTACTCTGCCAGTTTGTAAATTGCTGTGCCCCTGAGCTCCGTTTTTCTACTCGTTTTTTGTGAGCTGTACGCAAGTCCAAAATTTTGGTTCAGGACCTATACTGGTTCCCGGTGGGTGGCTGAGACTTTAGTTAATTCTTCTTCCTGCCGGGAAATTAGAGTGACATGTGCCTGTACAAATGCCTAACAGCTATTGTCTCATTGGTTCTCCCTCTTCCCTTCCATCCTCTGCCAAATTGGCAACCTGTGCGAACCAGGAGCTTAAAGGGGCTGTCTCTCAAAGTTGGGAGATTGATAGTAAAGCACTTGGAAAGTCAAACCGGGACACCAGGAGAGGGACTACTCGTTGAGTTTTAGAAAACTTTTGTATTCACTGTGTGTCCATTCTCTAGGTTTCCCGTTCATGTTATAGCTGTAGTAATATTCCCTTCAACCTGGAGAGTTGGGACCCATGGAATGGGGGCCATGCATTTTTGCTTTAAACGGTCTGCATTTGCTCACCCAATCTCACCAATCCTCTCAGTCCCAAGTGTCCAGCCTTATACCACATCCAGCTGTCACTGTAGGTAGGGTCATTCCAGGTTTCATCAGAGACCCTGAAGGAAATGTAAAGAATTTCCCTGTTTTTTGGTTGTGTTTTTGAAATTCCTTTTTATAGTGGGTATGAGCTGATTCTCACTGCCATGTTTATGCCAGTCTAGACACACTTGATTCCCTTACAGAGACATATCAATACATAGGTTTTAAATTTCTTACTTGTCTGATGTATTCCTCTGCGGGAAATATGGGGTTGTGAGTCCCTTTCACTGAGGAAGGTGTAGGTCTTTTCTATTCCAAAGTTGGTTTTAGAAATGGTACCTGTGCTTATGTCAAACTCTTGTTTTATGCATCACCGCACCTCTCCTTCCCCCTTAAGCAGGCATAACAGTGTTTTCTAAGTGTGAGACTCTGTTGTCTATCCTAACTCAGTTCATGTGTAGCCATGTTTACCGGATCTTCATAAGTGATATCTTATGATAAGTTTCTTTTTCTGTGTGACTTATTTCACTTAGAATCATCGTACCTGAATCCACTCACTTTGCTGCTCCTGGTCTTATGACATTGATTTCATGGCTGAGTGATGTTTCATCATACATAAGTACCACAATTTTTTGAACCATTTTTTTATTTCCTGGGATATTTAAGGTGTACCCAAGTTGAGGTTCTGGTAAGCAGTGGGGCCCTAAATTTGGGTGTGGCTCTGTCTTATTGATTTTCAATTTTCCCAAGGTATATTCCCTAGACTGGAAGTGCCCTTGGCTCTGTAGCTCTGTTGTTTACTTGTTTTAGGGCACGCAATGCACTCCTCCAGTGAGGCAGTTGGTAATTTACATCCCGCCCATCAGCATAACAATGCTCCCTGTTCTCCACGGCCGGTCTTGCCTTTCTGGTTTTTACACATTTTGTGGATGTCCCTTTTGACCGGTGGGAAGTGATACTTCTTTGTATTGCAGATTTGCATTGCCCGCTTCCTTGCTTGGCCAAAAAGGGCGTATGCGTTTTCTCCTGAACGCATTCGCCCTTTTTGGCCAAGTGCGTCATTGTTGAAGTTGTGCCCCTCTTCCTGTGCTTTAAAGGCGATTCCAACGTACCTCTTGAAATCTGTTTCCTGCTATTCTTCCTCGCTTTCAAGTCTGCCTCGTTGCCTTCGCTCAACAGATTTTTGGACCATAGTTGTCCTTTATTACCCTGCCAGTTTGTGAATAGGTGTGCACCTGAGCTCCATTTTTCAACTCGTTCTTTGTGAGGTCTATGCAAGTCCAAATTTTGGTTCAGGACATATACTGGTTCCCGGTGGGTGGCTGAGACTTTGGTTAATTCTTCTTCCTGCCGGGAATTTAGAGTGACATGTGCCCGTCCAAATGCCTAACAGGTACTCTCTCATTGGTTCTCCCTCTTCCCTTACATCCTCTGCCAAATTGGCAACCTGTGCGAACCAAGAGGTTAAAGGGGCTGTCTCTCCAAGTTGGGAGATAGATAGTAAATCAGCTGGAAAGTCAAACCGGAGCACCAGGAGAGGGACTATTCGTTGAGTTTTAGAAACCTTTTGTATTCACAGTGTGTCCATTCTCTAGGTTTCCCGTACATGTTATAGCTGTAGTATTATTCCCTTCAACATGGAGAGTTGGGACCCATGGAATGGGGGCCATGCATTTTTGCTTTAAAGGGTCTGCATTTGCTCACACAATCTCACCAATCCTCTGAGTCCCAAGTGTCCAGCATTATGCCACATCCAGCTGTCATTGTAGATAGGGTCATTCCAGGATTCATTAGACACCCTGAAGGAATTGTAAAGAATTTCCCTGTTTTTTGCTTTTGTTTTTGAAATTCCTTTTTATAGAGGGTTTGAACTGATACTCGCTGCCATGTTTATGCCAGTCTAGACACACTTGATTACCTTACAGAGACATATCAATACATAGGTTTTAAGATTCTTACTGGTCAGATCTATTCCTCTGCGGGAAATATGGGGTTTTGAGTCCCTTTCACTGAGGAAGGTGTAGGTGTTGTCTATTCCAAAGTTGGTTTTAGAAATGGTACCTTTGCTTATGTCAAACTCTGGTTTTATGCATCACCCCACCTCTCTTTCCCCCTTAAGCAGGCATAAGAGTGTTTTTTAATGTGAGACTCTGTTCTCTTTCCTAACTCACTTCATGTGTAGCCATGTTTACAGGATCTTCATAAGAGATATCTTATGATAAGTTTCTTTTTCTGTGTGACTTATTTCATTTAGAATCATCGTAACTGAATCCACTCACTTTGCTGCTCCTGGTCTTATGACATTGATTTCATGGCTGTGGGATATTCCATCGTACAGAAGTACCACAATTTCTGGAACCATTTTTATATTTCCTGGGATATTTAAGGTGTACCCAAGTTGAGGTTCTTGTAAGCAGTGCAGCCCTAAATTTGGGGGTGGCTCTGTCTTATTGATATTCAGTTTTCCCAAGGTGTATTCCCTAGACTGGAAGTGCCCTTCGCTCTGTAGCTCTGTTGTTTACTTGTTTTAGGGAACGCAATGCATTCCTCCAGTGAGGCAGTTGGCAATTTACATCCCGCCCATCAGCATAACAAGGCTCCCTATTCTCCAGGGCCTGACTTGCCTTTCTGGTTTTTACACATTTTGTGGATGTCCCTTATGACCGGTGGGAAGTGATACTTCTTTGTAGTGCAGATTTTCATTGCCCGCATGCTTGCTTGGCCAAAAAGGGCATATGCGTTTTCTCCTGAATATATTCAGGAGAAAACGCATATGCACTTTTTGGCCAATTGTGTCATTGTCGAAGTTGTGTCCCTCTTCCTGTGCTTTAAAGGCGATTCCAACATACCTCTTGAAATCGGTTTCCTGCTATTCTGCCTCGCTTTCAAGTCCGCCTCGTTGACTTCCCTCAACAGATTTTTGGATGATAGTTGTCCTTTGTTACTCTGCCAGTTTGTGAATTGCTGTGCCCCTGAGCTCCATTTTTCAACTCGTTTTTTGTCCGCTGTACGCAAGTCCAAAATTTTGCTTCAGGACCTATACTGGTTCCCAGTGCGTGGCTGAGACTCTGGTTAATTCTTCTTCCTGCCGGGAAATTAGAGTGACATGTGCCCGTCCCAATGCCTAACAGCTATTCTCTCATTGGTTCTACCTCTTGCCTTCCATCCTCTGCAAAATTGGCAACCTGTGCGAACCAGGAGCTTAAAGGGGCTGTCTCTCCAATTTGGGAGATTGATAGTAAAGCAGTTGGAAAGTCAAACCGGAGCACCAGGAGAGGGAATATTCGTTGAGATTTAGAAACCTTTTGTATTCACAGTGTGTCCATTCTCTTGGTTTCCCATACATGTTATAGCTGTAGTAATATTCCCTTCAACATGGAGATTTGTGACCCATGGAATGGGGGACATGCATTTTTGCTTTAAATGGTCTGCATTTGCTCACCCAGTCTCACCAATCCTCTCAGTCCCAACTGTCCTGCCTTATACCACTTCCAGCTGTCATTGTAGATAGGGTCAATCCAGGTTTCATCAGAGACCCTGAAGGAATTGTAAAGAATTTCCCTGTTTTTTGGTTTTGTTTTTGAAATTCCTTTTTATACTGGATTTGCACTGATTCTCCCTGACATGTTTATGCCAGTCTAGACACACTTGATTCCCTTACATAGACATATCAATACATAGGCTTTAAGTTTCTTACTAGTCAGATCTATTCCTCTGCGGGAAATATGGGGTTTTGAGTCCCTTTCACTGAGGAAGGTGTATGTCTTGTCTATTCCAAAGTTGTTTTTAGAAATGGTACCTGTGCTTATGTCAAACTCTGGTTTTATGCATCACCCCACCTCTCCTTCCCCCTTAAGCAGGCATAAGAGTTTTTTCTAAATGTGAGACTCTGTTCTCTTTCCTAACTCACTTCATGTGTAGCCATGTTTACAGGATCTTCATAAGTGATATTTTATGATAAGTTTCTTTTTCTGTGTGACTTATTTCACTTAGAATCATCGTACATCAATCCACTCACTTTGCTGCTCCTGGTCTTATGACACTGATTTCATGACTGTGGGATATTCCATCGTACATAAGTACCACAATTTTTGGAACCCTTTATATATTTCCTGGGATATTTAAGGTGTACCCAAGTTGAGGTTCTTGTAATCAGTGCAGCCCTAAATTTAGGGGTGGCTCTGTCTTATTGATTTTCAGTTTTCCCAAGGTACATTCCCTAGACTGGAAGTGCCCTTGGCTCTGTAGCTCTGTTGTTTACATGTTTTAGGGAACGCAATGCACTCCTCCAGTGAGGCAGTTGGCAGTTTACATCCCGCCCATCAGCACAACAAGGCTCCCTGTTCTCCAGGGCCTGTCTTGCCTTTCTGGTTTTTACACATTAGTGGATGTCCCTTTTGACCGGTGGGAAGTGATACTTCTTTGTAGTGCAGATTTGCATTGCCTGCTTGCTTCCTTGGCCAAAAAGGGCGTATGTGTTTTCTCCTGAATATACTCAGGAGAAAACGCATACGCCCTTTTTGGCCAAGTGAGTCATTGTCGAAGTTGTACCCCTCTTCCTGTGCTTTAAAGGCCATTCCAACGTACCTCTTGAAATCTGTTTCCTGCTATTCTGTCTTGCTTTCAAGTCCGCCTCGCTGCCTTCCCTCAACAGATTTTTGGACGATAGTTGTCCTTTATTCCTCTGCCAGTTTTTGAATTGCTGTGCCCCTGAGCTCCATTTTTCAACTCGTTTTTTGTCCGCTGTACGCAAGTCCAAAATTTTGGTTCAGAACCTATACTGGTTCCTGGTGGGTGGCTGAGGCTCTGGTAAATTCTTCTTCCTGTCGGGAAATTAGAGTGACATGTGCCCGTCCAAATGCCTAACAGCTACTCGCTCATTGGTTCTCCCTCTTCCCTTCCATCCTCTGCGAAATTGGCAACATGTGCGAACTAGGAGGTTAAAGGGTTTGTGTCTCCAAGTTGGGAGATTGATAGTAAAGCAGTTGGAATGTCAAACCGGAACACCAGGAGAGGGACTACTCGTTGATTTATAGAGACCTTTTGTATTCACAGTGTGTCCATTCTCTAGGTTTCCCGTACATGTTATAGCTGTAGTAATATTCCCTACAACATGGAGAGTTGGGACCCATGGAATGGGGGCCATGCATTTTTGCTATAAAGGGTCTGCATTTGCTCACCCAATCTCACCAAACCTCTCAGTCCCAAGTGTCCAGCCTTATGCCACATCCAGCTGTCATTGTAGATAGGGTCATTCCAGGTTTCATCAGAGACCCTGAAGGAAATGTAAAGAATTTCCCTGTTTTTTGGTTTTGTTTTTGAAATTCCTTTTTATAGTGGGGTTGTGCTGATTCTCGCTGCCATGTTTATGCCAGTCTAGATACAATTGATTCCCTTACAGAGACTTATCAATACATAGGTTTTAAGATTCTTACTAGTCAGATCTATTCCTCTGTGGGAAATATGGGGTTTTGAGTCCCTTTCACTGAGGAAGGTGTAGGTCTTGTCTATTCCACAGTTGGTTTTAGAAATGGTACCTGTGCTTATATCAAACTCCGGTTTTATGCATCAAACCACCTCTCCTTTCCCCTTAAGCAGGCATAAGAGTGTTTTCTAAATGTGAGACACTGTTCTCTTTCCTAACTCACTTCACGTGTAGCCATGTTTACAGGATCTTCATAAGTGATATGTTATGATAAGTTTATTTTTCTGTGTGACTTATTTCACTTAGAATCATCGTACCTGAATCCACTCACTTTGCTGCTCATGGTCTTATGACATTGATTTCATGGCTGAGGGATATTCCACCGTACATAAATACCACAGTTTTTTGATCCATTTTTATATTTTTTGGGATATTTAAGGTGTTCCCAAGTTGAGGTTCTTGTAAGCAGTGCAGCCCTAAATTTGGGGGTGGCTCTGTCTTATTGATTTTCAGTTTTCCCAAGGTATATTCCCTAGACTGGAAGTGCCCTTGGCTCTGTAGCTCTGTTGTTTACTTGTTTTAGGGAACGCAATGCACTCCTCCAGTGAGGCAGTTGGCAATTTACATCCCGCCCATCAGCATAACAAGGCTCCCTCTTCTCCAGGGCCTGTCTTGCCTTTCTGGTTTTACACATTTTGTTGATGTCCCTTTTGACCGGTGGGAAGTGATACTTCTTTGTAGTGCAGATTTGCATTGCCCGCTTGCTTGCTTGGCCAAAAAGGGCGTATGCGTTTTCTCCTGAGTATATTCAGGAGAAAACCCATACGCCCTTTTTGGCCAAGTGCGTCATTGTCGAAGTTGTGCCCCTCTTCCTGTGCTTTAAAGGCGATTCCAATGTACCTCTTGAAATCTGTTTCCTGCTATTCTGCCTCGTTTTCAAGTCCGCCTCATTGCCTTCCGTCAACAGATTTTTGGACGATAGTTTTCCTTTATTACTCTGCCAGTTTGTGAATTGCTGTGCCCCTGAGCTCCATATTTCAACTCGTTTTTTGTGAGCTGTACGCAAGTCCAAAATTTTGGTTCAGGACCTATACTGGTTCCCGGTGGGTGGCTGAGACTCTGGTTAAATCTTCTTCCTTTCGGGAAATTAGAGTGACATGTGCCCGTCCAAATGCCTAACAGCTACTCTCTCATTGGTTCTCCCTCTTCCCTTCCATCCTCTGCCAAATTGGCAACCTGTGCGAACCAGGAGGTTAAAGGGGTTGTCTCTCCAAGTTGGGAGATTGATAGTAAAGCAGTTGGAATGTCAAACCGGAGCACCAGGAGAGGGACTACTCGTTGAGTTTTAGAAACCCTTTGTATTCACAGTGTGTCCATTCTCTAGGTTTCCCGTACATGTTATAGCTGTAGTAATATTCCCTTCAACATGGAGAGTTGGGACCCATGGAGTGGGGGCCATGCATTTTTGCTTTAAAGTGTCTGCATTTGCTCACACAATCTCACCAATCCTCTCAGGCCCAAGTGTCTAGCCTTATGCCACATCCAGCTGTCATTGTAGATAGGGTCATTACAGATTTTATCAGAGACCCTGAAGGAAATGTAAAGAATTTTCCAGTTTTTTGGGGTTTTTTTTGAAATTCCTTTTTATACTGGTTTTGAGCTGATTCTCGCTGGCATATTTATGCCAGTCTAGACACACATGATTCCCTTACAGAGACGTACCAATACATAGTTTTCAAGATTCTTACTAGTCAGATCTATTCCTCTGCGGGAAATATGGGGTTTTGTGTCCCTTTCACTGAGAAAGGTGTAGGTCTTGTCTATTCCACAGTTGGTTTTAGAAATGGTACCTGTACTTATATCAAACTCCGGTTTTATGCATCAAACCACCTCTCCTTTCCCCTTAAGCAGGCATAAGAGTGTTTTCTAAATGTGAGACACTGTTCTCTTTCCTAACTCACTTCACGTGTAGCCATGTTTACAGGATCTTCATAAGTGATATCTTATGATAAGTTTCTTTTTCTGTGTGACTTATTTCACTTAGAATCATCGTACCTGAATCCACTCACTTTGCTGCTCCTGGTCTTAGGACATTGATTTCATGGCTGAGGGATATTCCATCGTACATAAATACCACAGTTTTTTGAACCACTTTTATATTTACTGGGATATTTAAGGTGTACCCAAGTTGAGGTTCTTGTAAGCAGTGCAGCCCTAAATTTGGGGGTGGCTCTGTCTTATTGATTTTCAGTTTTCCCAAGGTATATTCCCTAGAATGGAAGTGCCCTTGGCTCTGTAGCTCTGTTGTTTACTTGTTTTAGGGAACGCAATGCACTCCTCCAGTGAGGCAGTTGGCAATTTACATCACGCCCATCATCATAACAAGGCTCCCTGTTCTCCAGGGCCTGTCTTGCCTTTCTGGTTTTACACATTTTGTGGATGTCCCTCTTGACCGGTGGGAAGTGATACTTGTTTGTAGTGCAGATTTGCATTGCCCGCTTGCTTGCTTGGCCAAAAAGGGCGTATGCGTTTTCTCCTGAATATATTCAGGAGAAAACACATACGCCCTTTTTGGCCAAGTGCGTCATTTTCGAAGTTGTGCCCCTTTTCCTGTGCTTTAAAGGCGATTCCAACGTAACTCTTGAAATCTGTTTCCTGCTATTCTGCCTCGCATTCAAGTCCTCCTCATTGCCTTCCCTCAACAGATTTTAGGATGATAGTTGTCCTTTATTACTCTGCCAGGTTGTGAGTTGCTGTGCCCCTCAGCTCAAGTTTTCAACTCGTTTTTTGTGAGCTGTACGCAAGTCCAAAATTTTGGTTCAGGACCTATACGGGTTTCCGGTGTGTGGCTGATACTTTGGTTAATTCTTCTTCCTGCCGTGAAATTAGAGTGACATGTGCCCGTCCAAACGCCTAACAGCTACCTCTTCATTGGTTCTCCCTCTTCCCTTCCATCCTCTGCCAATTTGGCAACCTGTGCGAACCAGGAGGTTAAAGGGTTTGTCTCTCAAAGTTGCGAGATTGATAGTAAAGCATTTGGAAAGTCAAACCGGAGCACCTGGAGAGGGACTACTCGTTGAGTTTTAGAAACAATTTGTATTCACAGTGTGTCCATTCTCTTGGTTTCCAATACATGTTTTAGCTGTAGTAATATTCCCTTCAACATGGAGAGTTGGGACCCATGGAATGGGGGCCGTGCATTTTTGCTTTAAATGGTCTGCATTTGCTCACCCAATCTCACCAATCCTCTCAGTCCCAAGTGTCCTGCCTTACACCACTTCCAGCTGTCATTGTAGATAGGGTCATTCCATGTTTCATCAGAGACCCTGAAGGAATTTTAAAGAATTTCCCTGTTTTTTGGTTTTGTTTTTGAAATTCATTTTTATAGTTTGTTTGAGCTGATTCTCGCTGTCATGTTTATGCCAGTCTAGAGACACTTGATTCCCTTACTAGACATATCAATACATAGGATTTAAGTTTCTTACTAGTCAGGTCTCTTCCTCTGCGGGAAATATGGGGTTTTGAGTCCCTTTCACTGAGGAAGGTGTAGGTCTTGTCTATTCCAAAGTTGGTTTTAGAATTGGTACCTGTGCTTATCTCTAACTCTGGTTTTATGCATCACCCCACCTCTCCTTCCCCCTTAAGCAGGCATAAGAGTGTTTTCTAAATGTGAGACTCTGTTCTCTTTCCTAACTCACTTCATGTGTAGCCATGTTTACAGCATCTTCATAAGTGATATCTTATGATAAGGTTCTTTTTCTGTGTGACTTATTTCACTTAGAATCATCGTACCTGAATCCACTCACTTTGCTGCTCCTGGTCTTATGACATTGATTTCATGGCTGAGGGATATTTCATCGTACATAAGTACCACAATTTTTTGAACCATTTTTATATTTCCTGGGATATTTCAGGTGTACCAATGTTGAGTTTCTTGTAAGCAATGCAGCCCTAAATTTGGGGGTGGCCCTGTCTTATTGATTTTCACTTTTTCCAAGGTATATTCCCTAGACGGGAAGTGCCCTTGGCTCTGTAGCTCCGTTGTTAACTTGTTTTAGGGAACACAGTGCACTCCTCCAGTGAGGCAGTTGGCAATTTACATCCCGCCCAACAGCCTAACAAGGCTCCCTGTTCTCCAGGGCCTCTCTTGCCTTTCTGGTTTTTACACATTTTGTGGAAGTCCCTTTTGGCCGGTGGAAAGTGATACTTCTTTGTAGTGCAGATTTGCATTGCCCGCTTGCTTGCTTGGCCAAAAAGGGCGTATGCGTTTTCTCCTGAATATATTCAGGAGAAAACGCATATGCCCTTTTTCGCCAAGCGCGTCATTGTCAAAGTTGTGCACCTCTTCCTGTGCTTTAAAGGCGATTCCAACGTACCTCTTGAAATCTGTTTCCTGCTATTCTGCCTCGCTTTCAAGTCTGCCTCGATGCCTTCCCTCAACAGATCTTTGGACGACAGTTGTCCTTTATTACTCTGCCAGTTTGTGAATTGCTGTGTCCCTGAGCTCCATTTTTCAACTCGTATTTGTGAGCTGTACGCAAGTCCAAAATTTTGGTTCAGGACCTATACTGGTTCCCGGGGGGTAGCTGAGACTTTGGTTAATTTTTCTTCCTGCCGGGAAATTAGAGTGGCATGTGCCCGTCCAAATGCCTAACAGCTACTCTCTCATTGGTTCTCCCTCTTCCATTCCATCCTCTGCCAAATTGGCAACCTGTGCAAACCAGGAGCTTAAAGGGTCTGTCTCTCCAATTTGGGAGATTGATAGTAAAGCAGTTGGAAAGTCAAACTGGAGCACAAGGAGAGGGACTATTTGTTGAGTTTTAGAAACCTATTGTATTCACAGTGTGTCCATTCTCTAGGTTTCCCATACATGTTATATGTGTAGTAATATTCCCTTCAACATGAAGAGTTGGGACCCATGGAATGGTTGCCATGCATTTTTGCTTTAAAGGGTCTGCATTTGCTCACCCAATCTCACCAATCCTCTCAGTCCCAAGTGTCCAGCCTTATAACACATCCAGCTGTCATTGTAGATAGAGTCATTCCAGGTTTCATCAGAGACCCTGAAGGAATTGTAAAGAATTTCCCTGTTTTTTGGTTTTGTTTTTGAAATTCGTTTTTATAGTGGGTTTGAGCTGATTCTTGATGCCATGTTTATGCCAGTCTAGACACACTTGATTCCCTTACGGAGACATATCAATACATAGGGTTTTAGTTTCTTACTAGTCAGATCTATTCCTCTGCGGGAAATATGGTGTTTTGAGTCTCTTTCACTGAGGAAGGTGTAGGTCTTGTCTATTCCAAAGTTGGTTTTAGAAATGGTACTTGTGCTTATATCAAACTCTGGTTTTATGCATCACCCCACCTCTCCTTCCCCCTTAAGCAGGCATAAGTGTGTTTTCTAAATGTGAGACTCTGTTCTCTTTCCTAACTCACTTCATGTGTAGCCATGTTTACAGGATCTTCATAACTAATATCTTATGATAAGTTTCTTTTTCTGTGTGACGTATTTCACTTAGAATCATCGTACCTGAATCCACTCATTTTGCTGCTCCTGGTCTTATGACATTGATTTCATGGCTGTGGGATATTCCATCGTACATAAGTACCACAATTTTTGGAACCATTTTTATATTTACTGGGATATTTAAGGTGTACCCAAGTTGAGGTTCTTGTAAGCAGTGCAGCCCTAAATTTGGGGGTGGCTCTGTCTTATTGATTTTCAGTTTTCCCAAGGTATATTCCCTAGACTGGAAGTTCCCTTGGCTCTGTAGCTCTGTTTTTTACTTGTTTTAGGGAACACAATACACTCCTCCAGTGAGGCAGTTGGCAGTTTACCTCCCGCCCATCAGCATAACAAGGCTCCCTGTTCTCCAGGGCCTGTCTTGCCTTTCTGGTTTTTACACATTTTGTGGATGTCCCTTTTGACCGGAGGGAACTGATACTTCTTTTTAGTGCAGATTTGCATTGCACGCTTGCTTGCTTGGCCAAAAAGGGCGTATGCGTTTTCTCCTGAATATATTCAGGAGAAAATGTATACGCCCTTTTTGGCCCAGTGCTTCATTGTCGAAGTTGTGCCCCTCTTCCTGTGCTTTAAAGGCGATTCCAACGTACCTCTTGAAATCTGTTTCCTGCTATTCTGCCTCGCTTTCAAGTCGCCTCGTTCCCTTCCCTCAACAGATTATTGGACGATAGTTGTCCTTTATTACTCTGACAGTTTGTGAATTGCTCTGCCCCTGAGCTCCAATTTTCAACTCGTTTTTTGTGAGCTCTACGCAAGTCCAAAATTTTCGTTCAAGACCTACACTGGTTCCCGGTGGGTGGCTGAGACTTTGGTTAATACTTCTTCCTGCCAGGAAATTAGAGTGACATGTGCCCGTCCAAATGTCTAACAGCTACTCTCTCATTGGTTTACCCTCTTCCCTTCCATCATCTGCCAAATTGGCAACCTGTGCGAACCAGGCGTTTAAAGGGTCTGTCTCTCCAGTTTGGAAGATTGATAGTAAAGTAGTTGGAAAGTCACAACGGAGCACCAGGAGAGGGACTATTCGTTGAGTTTTAGCAACCTTTTGTATTCACAGTGTGTCCATTCTATAGGTTTCCCGTACATGTTATAGCTATAGTAATATTCCCTTCAACCTGGAGAGTTGGGACCCATGAAATTGGGGCCATGCATTATTGATTTAAAGGGTCTGCATTTGCTCACCCAATCTCACCAATCCTCACAGCCCCAGGTGTCCAGCCTTATGCCACATCCAGCTGTCATTGTAGATATGGTCATTTCAGGTTTCATCAGATACCGTGAAGGAATTGTAATGAATTTCCCTGTTTTTTGGTTTTGTTTTTGAAATTCCTTTTTATAGTGGGTTTGAGCTGATTCTCGCTGCCTTGTTTACGCCAGTCTAGACACACATGATTCCCTTACAGAGACGTATCAATACTTAGGTTTTAAGATTCTTACTAGTCAGATCATTTCCTCTGCGGCAAATATGGGGTTTTGAGTCCCTTTCACTGAGAAAGGTGTAGGTCTTGTCTATTCCACAGTTGGTTTTAGAAATGGTACCTGTACTTATATCAAACTCTGGTTTTATGCATCACCCCACCTCTCCTTTCCCCTTAAGCAGGCATAAGAGTGTTTTCTAAATGTGAGACTCTGTTCTCTTTCCTAACTCAGTTCATGTGTAGCCATGTTTACAGGATCTTCATAAGTGATATCTTATGATAAGTTTCTTTTTCTGTGTGACTTCACTTAGTATCATCGTACCTGAGTCCACTCACTTTGCTGCTCCTGGTCTTATGACATTGATTTCATGGCTGAGAGATATTCCATCGTACATAAATACCACAATTTTTTGCACCATTTTTATATTTCCTGGGATATTTAAGGTGTACCCAAGTTTAGGTTCTTGTAAGCTGTGCAGCCCTAAATTTGGGGGTGGCTCTGTCTTATTGATTTTCAGTTTTCCCAAGGTATATTCCCTAGACTGGTAGTGCCCTCGGCTCTGTAGCTCTGTTGTTTACTTGTTTTAGGGAATGCAATGCACTCCTCCAGTGAGGCAGTTGTCAATTTACATCCCGCCCATCAGCATAACAAGGCTCCCTGTTCTCCAGGGCCTTTCTTGCCTTTCTGGTTTTTACACATATTGTGGATGACCCTTTTGACCGGTGGGAATTGATACTTCTTTGTAGTGCAGATTTGTATTGCCTGCTTGCTTGCTTGGCCAAAAAGGGCGTATTCGTTTTCTCCTGAATATATTCAGGAGAAAACGCATACGCCCTTTTTGGCCAAGTGTGTCCTTGTCGAAGTTGTGCCCATCTTGCTGTGCTTTAAAGGCGATTCCAACGTACCTTTTGAAATCTGTTTCTTGCTATTCTGCCTCGCTTTCAAGTCAGCCTCATTGTCTTCCCTCAACAGATTTTCGGACGATAGTGGTCCTTTATTACTCTGCCTGTTTGTGAATTGCTGTGCCCCTGAGCTCCATTTTTCAACTCGTTTTTTGTGAGCTGTACGCAAGTCCAAAATTTTGGTTCAGGACCTATACTGGTTCCCGGTGGGTGGCTGAGACTTTGGTTAATTCTTCTTCCTGCCGGGAAATTAGAGTGACATGTGCCCGTCCAAATGCCTAACAGCTACTCTCTCATTGGTTCTCCCTCTTCCCTTCCATCCTTTGCCAAATTGGCAACCTGTGCGAACCAGGAGTTTAAAGGGGCTGGCTCTCCATGTTAGGGAGATTGATTGTAAAGCAGTTGGAAAGTCAAACCAGAGCACCAAGAGAGGGATTATTCGTTGAGTTTTAGAAACCTATTGTATTCACAGAGTGTCTATTCTCTAGGTTTCCCGTACATGTTATAGCTGTAGTAATATTCCCTTTAACCGGGAGAGTTGGGACCCATGGAATGGGGGCCATGCATTATTGCTTTAAAGGGTCTGCATTTGCTCCCCCAATCTCACCAATCCTCTCAGCCCCAAGTGTCCAGCCTTATGACATATCCAGCTGTCATTGTAGATAGGGTCATTCCAGGTTTCATCAGAGACCCTGAAGGAATTGCAAAGAAGTTCCCTGTTTTTTGGTTTTGTTTTTGAATTTCCTTTTTATAGTGTGTTTCAGCTGTTTCTCGCTGCCATGTTTATGCCAGTCTAGACACACTTGATTCTCTTAGGGAGACATATCAGTACATAGGTTTTAAGATTCTTACTAGTCAGATATATTACTCTGCGCGAAATATGGGGTTTTGAGTCCCTTTCACTGAGGAAGGTGTAGGTCTTGTCTATTCCACAGTTGGTTTTACAAACGGTACCTGTGCTTATATCAAACTCTGGTTTTATGCATCACCCCACCTCTCCTTCCCCCTTAAACAGGCATAAGAGTGTTTTCTAAATGTGAGACACTGTTCTCTTTCCTAACTCAGTTCATGTGTAGCCATGTTTACAGGATCTTCATAAGTGATATCTTATGATAAGTTTCTTTTTCTGTGTGACTTATTTCACTTAGAATCATCGTACCTGAATCCACTCCCATTGCTGCTCCTGGTCTTATGACATTGATTTCATGGCTGAGGGATAATCCATCGTACGTAAGTACCACAATTTTTTGAACCATTTTTATATTTCCTGGGATATTTAAGGTTTACCCATGTTGAGGTTCCTGTAAGCAGTGCAGCCCTAAATTTGGGGATGGCTCTGTCTTATTGATTTGCAGTTTTCCCAAGGTATATTCCCTAGACTGGAAGTGCCCTTGGCTCTGTAGCTCTTTTGTTTCCTTGTTTTAGGGAACACAATGCACTCCTCCAGTGAGGCAGTTGGCAATTTACATCCCGCCCATCAGCATAACAAGGCTCCCTGTTCTCCAGGGCCTGTCTTGCCTTTCTGCTTTTTACACATTTTGTGGATGTCCCTTTTGACCGGTGGGAAGTGATACTTCTTTGTAGTTCAGATTTGCATTGCCCGCTTGCTTGCTTGGCCATAAAAGGGCGTATGTGTTTTCTCCTGAATATATTCAGGAGAAAACGCATACACACATTTTGGCCAAGTGTGTCATTGTCGAAGTTGTGCCCCTCTTCCTGTGCTTTAAAGGTGATTCCAACGTACCTCTTGAAATCTGTTTCTTGCTATTCTGCCTCGCTTTCAAGTCTGCCTCTTTCCCTTCCCTCAACAGATTTTAGGATGATAGTTGTCCTTTATTTCTCTGCCAGTTTGTGAATTGCTGTGCCCCTCAGATCCATTTTTCAACTCGTTTTTTGTGAGCTGTACACAAGTCCAAAATTGGTTTCAGGACCTATACTGGTTCCCAGTGGGTGCCTGAGACTTTGGTTAATTCTTCTTCCTGCCGGGAAATTAGAGTGACCTGTGCCCGTCCAAATGCCTAACAGCTAGTCTCTCATTGGTTCTCCCTCTACCCTTCAATCCTCTGCAAAATTGGCAACCTGTGCGAACCAGGTGGTTAAAGGGGTTGTCTCTCCAAGTTGGGAGATTGATAGTAAAGCAGTTGGAAACTCAAACCGGAGCACCAGGAGAGGGACTACTCGTTGAGTTTTAGAAACCTTTTGTATTCACAGTGTGTCCATTCTCTAGGTTTCCCGTACATGTTAGAGCTCTAGTAATATTCCCTTCAACATGGAGAGTTGGGACCCATGGAATGGGGGCCATGCATTTTTGCTTTAAAGGGTCTGCATTTGCTCACCCAATCTCACCAATCCTCTCAGTCCCAAGTGTCCAGCCTTATGCCACATCCAGCTGTCATTGTAAATAGGGTCATTCCAGGTTTCATCAGATACCCTGAAGGAATTGTAAAGAATTTCCCTGTTTTTTGGTTTTGTTTTTGAAATTCCTTTTTATAGAGGGTTTGAGCTGATTCTCGCTGCCATGTTTATGCCAGTCTAGACACACTTGATTCAGTTACATAGACATATCAATACATAGTTTTTAAGTTTCTTAGTAGTCAGATCTCTTCCTCGGCGGGAAATATGGTGTTTTGAGTCCCTTTCACTGAGGAAGGTGTAGGTCTTGTCTATTCCAAAGTTGGTTTTAGAAATGGTACCTGTGCTTATGTCAAACTCTGGTTTTATGCATCACCCCACCTCTCCTCACCCCTTAAGCAGGCATAACAGTGTTTTCTAAATGTGAGTCTCTGTTCTCTTTCTTAACTCAGTTCATGTGTAGCCATGTTTACAGGATCTACATAAGTGATATCTTATGATAAGTTTCTTTTTCTGTGTGACTTATTTCACTTAGAATCATCGTACCTGAATCCACTCACTTTGCTGCTCGTGGTCTTATGACATTGATTTCATGGCTGAGGGATATTCCATCGTACATAAATACCACAGTTTTTTGAACCATTTTTATATTTCCTGGGATATTTAAGGTGTACCCAAGTTGAGGTTCTTGTAAGCAGTGCAGCCCTAAATTTGGGGGTGGCTCTGTCTTATTGATTTTCAGTTTTCCCAAGGTATATTCCCTAGACTGGAAGTGCCCTTGTCGATGTAGCTCTGTTGTTTATTGTTTTAGGGAACCCAATGCACTCCTCCAGTGAGGCAGTTGGCAATTTACGTCCCACCCATCAGCATAACAAGGCTCCCTGTTCTCCAGGGCCTGTCTTGCCTTTCTGGTTTTTACACATTTTGTGGATGTCCCTTTTGACCGGTGGGAAGTGATAATTCTTTGTAGTGCAGATTTGCATTGCCCGCTTGCTTGCTTGGCCAAAAAGGGCGTATACGTTTTCTCCTGAATATATTCAGGAGAAAAGCATATGCCCTTTTTGGCCATGTGCGTCATTGTCGAAGTTGTGCCCGTCTTCCTGAGCTTTAAAGGCGAATCCAACGTACCTCTTGAAATCTGTTTCCTACTATTCTGCCTCGCATTCAAGTCCGCCTCGTTGCCTTCCCTCAACAGATTTTTGGACGATAGTTGTCCTTTATTACTCTGCCTGTTTGTGAATGGCTGTGCCCCTGAGCTCAATTATTCAACTCGTTTTTTGTGAGCTGTATGCAAGTCCAAAATTTTGCTTCAGGACCTATACTGGTTCCTGGTGGGTGGCTGAGACTCTGGTTAATTCTTCTTCCTGCCGGGAAATTAGAGTGACATGTGCCCGTCCCAATGCCTAACAGCTACTCTCTCATTGGTTCTCCCTCTTGCCTTCCATCCTCTGCAAAATTGGCAACCTGTGCGAATCAGGAGCTTAAAGGGGCTGTCTCTCCAATTTGGGAGATTGATAGTAAAGCAGTTGGAAAGTCAAACCGGAGCACCAGGAGAGGGACTATTCGTTGAGTTCTAGAAACATTTTGTATTCACAGTGTGTCCATTCTCTTGGTTTCCCATACATGTTTTAGCTGTAGTAATATTCCCTTCAACATGCAGAGTTGGGACCCATGGAATGAGGGCAGTTCATCTTTGCTTTAAATGGTCTGCATTTGCTCACCCAAACTCACCAATCCTCTCAGTCCCAAGTGTCCTGCCTTATACCACTTCCAGCTGTCATTGTAGATAGGGTCATTCCAGGTTTCATCAGAGACCCTGAAGGAATTGTATAGAATTTCCCTGTTTTTTGTTTTTGTTTTTGAAATTCCTTTTTATAGTGGGTTTGATCTGATTCTTGATGCCATGTTTATGCCAGTCTAGACACACTTGATTCCCTTACATAGACATATCAATACATAGGTTTTAAGTTTCTTACCAGTCAGATCTCTTCCTCTGCGGGAAATATGGGGTTTTGAGTCCCTTTCACTGTGGAAGGGGTAGGTCTTGTCTATTCCAAAGTTGGTTTTAGAAATGGTACCTGTGCTTATGTCAAACTCTGGTTTTATGCATCACCCCACCTCTCCTTCCCTCTTAAGCAGGCAAAAGAGTGTTTTCTAAATGTGAGACTCTGTTCTCTTTCCTAACTCAGTTCATGTGTAGCCATGTTTACAGGAACTTCATAAGTGATATCTTATGATAAGTTTGTTTTTCTGTGTGACTTATTTCACTTAAAATCATCGTACCTGAATCGACTCACTTTGTTGCTCCTGGTCTTATGACATTGATTTCATGGCTGAGGGATATTCCTTCGTGCATAAATACCACAGATTTTTGAACCATTTTTATATTTCCTGGGATATTTAAGGTGTACCCAAGTTGAGGTTCTTGTAAGAAGTGCAGGCCTATATTTGGGGGTGGCCCTGTCTTATTGATTTTCAGTTTTCCAAGGTATATTCCCGAGACTGGAAGTGCACTTGGCTCTGTAGCTCTGTTGTTTACTTGTTTTAGGGAAGGCAATGCACTCCTCCAGTTAGGCAGTTGGCAATTTACATCCCGCCCATCAACGTAACAAGGCTCCTTCTTCTGCAGGGCCTGTCTTGCCTTTCTGGTTTTTACACATTTGTGGATATCCCTTTTGACAGATGGGAAGTGATACTTCTTTGTAGTGCAGATTTGCATTGTCCGCTTGCCTGCTTGGCCAAAATGGGTGTATGCGTTTTCTCCTGAATATATTCAGGAGAAAACGCATACGCCCTTTTTGGCCAAGTGCGTCATTGTCGAAGTTGTGCCCGTCTTCCTGTGCTTTAAAGGCGATTCCAACGTACCTCTTGAAATCTGTTTCCTGCTATTCTGTCTCTCTTTCAAGTCCGCTTCGCTGTCTTCCCTCAACAGATTTTTTGGACGATAGTTGTCCTTTATTACTCTGCCGGTTTGTGAATTGCTGTGCCCCTGAGCTCCATTTTTCAACTCGTTTTTTGTGAGCTGTACGCAAGTCCAAAATTTTGGTTGGACCTATACTGGTCCCCGGTGGGTGGCTGAGACTCTGGTTAATTCTTCTTCCTGCCGGGAAATTAGAGTGACATGTGCGCGTCCAAATCCCTAACAGCTACTCTCTCATTGGTTCTCCCTCTTCCTTTCCATCCTCTGCGAAATTGGCAACCTGTGCGAACCAGGAGGTTAAAGGGGTTGTCTCTCCAAGTTGGGAGATTGATAGTAAAGCAGTTGGAAAGTCAAAGCGGAGCACCAGGAGAGGGACTACTCGTTGAGTTTTAGAAACCTTTTGTATTCACAGTGTGTCCATTCTCTAGGTTTCCCGTACATGTTATAGCTGTAATAATATTCCCTTCAACATGGAGAGTTTGGACCCATGGAATGGGGGCCATGCATTTTTGCTTTAAAGGGTCTGCATTTGCTCACCCAATCTCACCAACCGTCTCAGTCCCAAGTGTCCAGCCTTATACCACATCCAGCTGTCATTGCAGATAGGGTCCTTCCAGGTTTCATCAGAGACCCTGAAAGAAATGTAAAGAATTTCCCTGTTTTTTTGGTTTTGTTTTTGAAATTCCTTTTTATACTGGGTTTGAGCTGATTCTCGCTGTCATGTTTATGCCAGTCTAGACACACTTGATTCCCTTACAGAGACATATCAATACAGAGGTTTTAAGATTCTTACTAGTCAGATCTATTCCTCTGCGGGAAATATGGTGTTTTGAGTCCCTTTCACTGAGGAAGGTGTAGGTCTTGTCTATTCCACAGTTGGTTATAGAAATGGTACCTGTGCTTATATCAAACTCTGGTTTTATGCATCACCCCACCTCTCCTTTCCCCTTAAGCAGGCATAAGAGTGTTTTCTAAATGTGAGACTCTGTTCTCTTTCCTAACTCAGTTCATGTGTAGCCATGTTTACATGATCTTCATAAGTGATATCTTAGGATAAGTTTCTTTTTCTGTGTGACTTATTTCACTTAGAATCATCGTACCTGTATCCACTCACTTTGCTGCTCCTGGTCTTATGACATTGATTTCATGGCTGAGGGATATTCCATCGTACAAAAATACCACAGTTTTTTGAACCATTTTTTTATTTCCTGGGATATTTAAGGTGTACCCAAGTTGAGGTTCTTGTAAGCAGTGCAGGCCTAAATTTGGGGGTGGCTCTGTCTTATTGATTTTCATTTTTCCCAAGGTATATTCCCTAGACTGGAAGTGCACTTGGCTCTGTAGCTCTGTTGTTTACTTGTTTTAGGGAATGCAATGCACTCCTCTGGTGAGGCAGTTGGCAATTTACATCCCGACCATCAGCATAACAAGGCTCCTTCTTCTCCAGCGCCTGTCTTGCCTTTCTGGTTTTTACACATTTGTGGATGTCCCTTTTGACCGTTGGGAAGTGATACTTCTTTGTAATGCAGATTTGCATGGCCCGCTTGCTTGCTTGGCCAAAAAGGGCGTATGCGTTTTCTCCTGAATATATTCAGGAGAAAACGCATACGCCCTTTTTGGCCAAGTGCATCATTGTCGAAGTTTTGCCCCTCTTCCTGTGCTTTAAAGGCGTTTCCAACGTACCTCTTGAAATCTGTTTCCTGCTATTCTGCCTAGCTTTCAAGTCCGCCTCGTTGCCTTCCCTTAACATATATTTGGACGATAGTTGTCCTTTATTACTCTGCCAGTTCGTGAATTGCTGTGCCCCTGAGCTCCATTTTTCAACTCGTTTATTGTGAACTGTACGCAAGTCCAAAATTTTGGTTCAGGTCCTATCCTGGTTCCCGGTGGGTGGCTGAGACTCTGGTTAATTCTTCTTCCTGCCGGGAAATTAGAGTGACATGTGCCCGTCCAAAAGCCTAACAGCTACTCTCTCATTGGTTCTCGCTCTTCCCTTCCATCCTCTGCCAAATTGGCAACCTGTGCGAACCAGGAGGTTAAAGGCGTTGTCTCTCCAAGTTGGGAGATTGATAGTAAAGCAGTTGGAAAGTCAAAGCGGAGCACAAGGAAAGGGACTACTCGTTGAGTTATAGAAACCTTCTGTATTCACAGTGTGTCCATTCTCTAGGTTTCCCGTACATGTTATAGCTCTAGTAATATTCCCTTCATCATGGAGAGTTGGGACCCATGGAATGGGGGCCATGCATTTTTGCTTTAAAGAGTCTGCATTTACTCACCCAATCTCACCAATCCTCTCAGTCCCAGGTGTCCAGCCTTATGCCACATCCAGCTGTCATTGTACATAGGGTCATTCCATGTTTCATCAGAGACCCTGAAGGAAATGTAAAGAACTTCCCTGTTTTTTGGTTTTGTTTTTGAAATTCCTTTTTATAGTGGGTTTGAGCTGATTCTCGCTGCCATGTTTATGCCAGTCTAGACACACTTGATTCCCTTACAGAGACATATCAATACATAGGTTTTAAGATTCTTACTAGTCAGATCTATTCCTCTGCGGGAAATATGGGGTTTTGAGTCCCATTCACTGAGGAAGGTGTAGGTCTTGTCTATTCCACAGTTGGTTTTAGAAATGGTACCTGTGCTTATATCAAACTCTGGTTTTATGCATCACCCCACCTCTCCTTTCCCCTTAAGCAGGCATAAGAGTGTTTTCTAAATGTGAGACTCTGTTCTCTTTCCTAACTCAGTTCATGTGTAGCCATGTTTACAGGATCTTCATAAGTGATATCTTATGATAAGTTTCTTTTTCTGTGTGACTTATTTCACTTAGAATCATCGTACCTGAATCCACTCACTTTGCTGCTCCTGGTCTTATGGCATTGATTTCATGGCTGAGGGATATTCCATCGTACATAAATACCACAGTTTTTTGAACCATTTTTTTAATTCCTGGGATATTTAAGGTGTACCCAAGTTGAGGTTCTTGTAAGCAGTGCAGCCCTAAATTTGGGGGTGGCTCTGTCTTATTGATTTTCAGTTTTCTCAAGGTATATTCCCAAGACTGGAAGTGCCCTTGGCTCTGTAGCTCTGTTGTTTACTTGTTTTAGGGAACACAATGCACTCCTCCAGTGAGGCAGTTGGCAATTTACATCCCGACCATCAGCATAACAAGGCTCCTTCTTCTCCAGTGCCTGTCTTGCCTTTCTGGTTTTTACACATTTGTGGATGTCCCTTTTGACCGGTGGGAAGTGATACTTCTTTGTAGTGCAGATTTGCATGGCCCGCTTTCTTGCTTGGCCAAAAAGGGCGTATGCGTTTTCTCCTGAATATATTCAGGAGAAAACGCATACGCCCCTTTTGGCCAAGTGCATCATTGGCGAAGTTGTACCCCTCTTCCTGTGCTTTAAAGGCGATTCCAACGTACCTCTTGAAATCTGTTTCCTGCTATTCTGCCTAGCTTTCAAGTCCGCCTCGTTGCCTTCCCTCAACAGATTTTTGGACGATAGTTGTCCTTTATTACTCTGCCAGTTCGTGAAATGCTGTGCCCCTGAACTCCATTTTTCAACTCGTTTTTTGTGAACTGTACGCAAGTCCAAAATTTTGGTTCAGGTCCTATCCTGGTTCCCGGTGGTTGGCTGAGACTCTGGTTAATTCTTCTTCCTGACTGGAAATTAGAGTGACATGTGCCCGTCCAAGGGCCTAACAGCTTCTCTCTCATTGGTTCTCCCTCTTCCCTTCCATCCTCTGCGAAATTGGCAACCTGTGCGAACCAGGAGGTTAAAGGTGTTGTCTCTCCAAGTTCGGAGATTGATAGTAAAGCAGTTGGAAAGTCAAACCGGAGCACCAGGAGGGGGACTACTCGTTGAGTTTTAGAAACCTTTTGTATTCACAGTCTGTCCATTCTCTAGGTTTCCCGTACATGTTATAGCTGTAGTAATATTCCCTTCAACATGGAGAGTTGGGACCCATGGTATGGGGGCCATGCATTTTTGCTTTAAAGGGTCTGCATTTGCTCACCCAATCTCACCAATCCTCTCAGTCCCAGGTGTCCATCTATATGCCCCAACCAGCTGTCATTGTAGATAGGGTCATTCCAGGTTTCATCACAGACCCTGAAGGAAATGTAAAGAATTTCCCTGTTTTTTGGTTTTGTTTTTGAAATTCCTTTTTATAGTGGGTTTGAGCTGATTCTCACTGCCATGTTTATGCCAGTCTAGACACACTTGATTCCCTTACAGAGACATATCAATACATAGGTTTTAAGATTCTTACTAGTCAGATCTATTCCTCTGCGGGAAATATGGGGTTTTGAGTCCCTTTCACTGAGGAAGGTGTACGTCTTGTCTATTCCACAGTTGGTTTTAGAAATGGTACCTTTGCTTATATCAAACTCTGGTTTTATGCATCACCCCACCTCTCCTTTCCCCTTAAGCAGGCATAAGAGTGTTTTCTAAATGTGAGACTCTGTTCTCTTTCCTAACTCAGTTCATGTGTAGCCATGTTTACAGGATATTCATAAGTGATATCTTATGATAAGTTTCTTTTTCTGTGTGACTTATTTCACTTAGAATCATCGTACCTGAATCCACTCACTTTGCTGCTCCTGGTCTTATGACATTGATTTCATGGCTGAGGGATATTCCATCGTACATAAATACCACAGTTTTTTGAACCATTTTTATATTTCCTGGGATATTTAAGGTGTACCCAAGTTGAGGTTCTTGTAAGCAGTGCAGACCTAAATTTGGGGGTGGCTCTGTCTTATTGATTTTCAGTTTTCCCAAGGTATATTCCCTAGACTGGAAGTGCCCTTGGCTCTGTAGCTCTGTTGTTTGCTTGTCTTAGGGAATGCAATGCACTCCTCCAGTGAGGCAGTTGGCAATTTACATCCCGCCCATCAGCATAACAAGGCTCCCTCTTCTCCAGGGCCTGTCTTGCCTTTCTTGTTTTTACACATTTGTGGATGTCCCTTTTGACCGGTGGGAAGTGATACTTCTTTGTAGTGCCGATTTGCATTGCCCGCTTGCTTGCTTGTCCAAAAAGGGCGTATGCATTTTCTCCTGAATATATTCAGGAGAAAACGCATACGCCCTTTTTGGCCAAGTGCGTCATTGTCGAAGTTGTGCCCCTCTTCCTGTGCTTTGAAGGCGATTCCAACGTACCTCTTGAAATCTGTTTCCTGCTATTCTGCCTCACTTTCAAGTCCGCCTCGTTGCCTTCCCTCAACAGATTATTGGACGATAGTTGTCCTTTATTACTCTGCCAGTTTGTGAATTGCTGTGCCTCTGAGCTCCATTTTTTAACTCGTTTTTTGTGAGCAGTACGCAAGTCCAAAATTTTGGTTCAGGACCTATACTGGTTGCCGGTGGGTGGCTGAGACTGTGGTTAATTCTTCTTCCTGCCGGGAAATTAGAGTGACATGTGCCCGTCCAAATGCCTAACAGCTACTCTCTCATTGGTTGTCCCTCTTCCCTTCCATCCTCTGCCAAATTGGCAACCTGTGCGAACCAGGAGGTTAAAGGGGTTGTCTCTCCAAGTTGGGAGGTTGATAGTAAAGCAGTTGGAAAGTCAAAGCGGAGCACCAGGAGAGGGACTACTCGTTGAGTTTTAGAAACCTTTTGTATTCACAGTGTGTCCATTCTCTAGGTTTCCCGTACATGTTATAGCTGTAGTAATATTCCCTTCAACATGGAGAGTTGGGACCCATGGAATGGGGGCCATGCATTTTTGCTATAAAGGGTCTGCATTTGCTCACCCAATCTCACCAATCCTCTGAGTCCCAAGTGTCCAGCCTTATGCCACATCCAGCTGTCATTGTAGATAGGGTCATTCCAGGTTTCATCAGAGACCCTGAAGGAAATGTAAAGAATGTCCCTGTTTTTTGGTTTTGTTTTTGAAATTCCTTTTTATAGTGGGTTTGAGCTGATTCTCGCTGCCATGTTTACGCCAGTCTAGACACACTTGATTCCCTTACAGAGACATATCAATACATAGGTTTTAAGATTCTTACAAGTCAGATCTATTCCTCTGCGGGAAATATGGGCATTTGAGTCCCTTTCACTGAGGAAGGTGTAGGTCTTGTCTATTCCACAGTTGGTTATAGAAATGGAACCTGTGCTTATATCAAACTCTGGTTTTATGCATCACCCCACCTCTCCTTTCCCCTTTAGCAGGCATAAGAGTGTTTTCTAAATGTGAGACTCTGTTCTCTTTCCTAACTCAGTTCATGTGTAGCCATGTTTACAGGATTTTCATAAGTGATATCTTATGATAACTTTCCTTTTCTGTGTGACTTATTTGACATAGAATCATCGTACCTGAATCCACTCACTTTGTTGCTCCTGGTCTTATGACATTGATTTCATGGCTGAGGGATATTCCATTGTACATAAATACCTCAGTTTTTTGAACCATTTTTATATTTCCTGGTATATTTAAGGTGTACCCAAGTTGAGGTTCTTGTAAGCAGTGCAGCCCTAAATTTGGGGGTGGCTCTGTCTTATTGATTTTCATTTTTCCCAAGGTATATTCCCTAGATTGGAAGTGCCCTTGGCTCTGTAGCTCTGTTGTTTACTTGTTTTAGGGAACGCAATGCACTCCTCCAGTGAGGCAGTTGGCAATTTACATCCCGCCCATCAGCATAACAAGGCTCCCTCTTCTCCAGGGCCTGTCTTGCCTTTCTGGTTTTTACACATTTTGTGGATGTCCCTTTTGACCGGAGGGAAGTGATACTTCTTTGTAGTGCAGATTTGCATTGCCCGCTTGCTTGCTTGGCCAAAAAGGGCGTTTGCGTTTTCTCCTGTTTATATTCAGGAGAAAACGCAAACGCCCTTTTTGGCCAAGTGCTTCATTGTCAAAGTTGTCCCCTCTTCCTGTGCTTTAAAGGCGATTCCAACGTACCTCTTGAAATCTGTTTCCTGCTATTCTATCTCTCTTTCAAGTCTGCCTCGCAGCCTTCCCTCAACATATTTTTTGGACGATAGTTGTCCTTTATTACTCTGCCAGTTTGTGAATTGCTGTGCCCCTGAGCTCCATTTTTCATCTCGTTTTTTGTGAACTGTACGCAAGTCCAAAATTTTGGTTCAGGACCTATACTGGTTCCCGGTGGGGGGCTGAGACTCTGGTTAATTCTTCTTCCTGCCGGGAAATTAGAGTGACATGTGCCCGTCCAAATGCCTAACAGCTACTCTCTCATTGGTTCTCCCTCTTCCCTTCCATCCTCTGCCAAATTGGCAACCTGTGCGAACCAGGAGGTTAAAGGGGTTGTCTCTCCAAGTTGGGAGATTGATAGTAAAGCAGTTGGAAAGTCAAACCTGAGCACCAGGAGGGGGACTACTCGTTGAGTTTTAGAAACCTTTTGTATTCACAATCTGTCCATTCTCTAGGTTTCCCATACATGTTATAGCTGTAGTAATATTCCCTTCAACATGGAAAGTTGGGACCCATGGAATGGGGGCCATGCATTTTTGCTTTAATGGGTCTGCATTTGCTCACCCAATCTCACCAATCCTCTCAGTCCCAGGTGTCCAGCTTTATGCCCCAACCAGCTGTCATTGTAGATAGGGTCATTCCAGGTTTCATCACAGACCCTGAAGGAAATGTAAAGAATTTCCCTCTTTTTTGGGTTTGTTTTTGAAATTCCTTTTTATAGTGGGTTTGAGCTGATTCTCGCTGCCATGTTTATGCCAGTCTAGACACACTTGATTCCCTTACAGAGACATATCAATACATAGGTTTTAAGATTCTTACTAGTCAGATCTATTCCTCCGCGGGAAATATGGGGTTTTGAGTCCCTTTCACTGAGGAAGGTGTAGGTCTTGTCTGTTCCACAGTTGGTTATAGAAATGGTACCTGTGCTTATATCAAACTCTGGTTTTATGCATCACCCCACCTCTCCTTCTCCCTTAAGCAGGCATAAGAGTGTTTTCTAAATGTGAGACTCTGTTCTCTTTCCTAACTCAGTTCATGTGTAGCCATGTTTACAGGTTATTCATAAGTGATATCTTATGATAAGTTTCTTTTTCTGTGTGACTTATTTCACTTAGAATCATCGTACCTGAATCCAATCACTTTGCTGCTCCTGGTCTTATGACATTGATTTCATGGCTGAGGGATATTCCATCATACATAAATACCACAGTTTTTTGAACCATTTTTATATTTCCTGGGATACTTAAGGTGTACCCAAGTTGAGGTTCTTGTAAGCAGTGCAGCCCTAAATTTGGGGGTGGCTGTGTCTTATTGATTTTCTGTTTTCCCAAGGTATATTCCCTAGACTGGAAGTGCCCTTGGCTCTGTAGCTCTGTTGTTTACTTGTTTTAGGGAACGCAATGCACTCCTCCAGTGAGGCAGTTGGCAATTTACATCCCGCCCATCAGCATAACAAGGCTCCCTCTTCTCCAGGGCCTGTCTTGCCTTTCTGGTTTTTACACATTTTGTGGATGTCCCTTTTGAGCGGTGGGAAGTGATACTTCTTTGTAGTGCAGATTTGCACTGCCCGCTTGCTTGCTTGGCCAAAAAGGCCGTATTCGTTTTCTCCTGAATATATTCAGGAGAAAACGCATACGCCCTTTTTGGCCAAGTGCGTCATTGTCGAAGTTGTGCCCCTCTTCCTGTGCTTTAAAGGCGATTCCAACGTACCTCTTGAAATCTGTTTCCTGCTATTCTGTCTCTCTTTCAAGTCTGCCTTGCTGCCTTCCCTTAACAGATATTTTGGACGATAGTTGTCCTTTATTACTCTGCCAGTTTGTGAATTGCTGTGCCCCTGAGCTCCATTTTTCAACGCGTTTTTTGAGAACTGTACGCAAGTCCAAAATTTTGGTTCAGGACCTATACTGGTTCCCGGTGGGTGGCTGAGACTCTGGTTAATTCTTCTTCCTGCCGGGAAATTAGAGTGACATGTGCCCGTCCAAATGCCTAACAGCTACTCTCTCATTGGTTCTCCCTCTTCCCTTCCATCCTATGCCAAATTGCCAACCTGTGCGAACCAGGAGGTTAAAGGGGTTGTCTCTCCAAGTTGGGAGATTGATAGTAAAGCAGTGGGAAAGTCAAACCGGAGCACCAGGAGAGGGACTACTTGTGGAGTTTTAGAAACCTTTTGTATTCACTGTGTGTCCACTCTCTAGGTTTTCCGTACATGTTATAGCTGTAGTAATATTCCCTTCAACATGGAGAGTTGGGACCCATGGAATGGGGACCATGCATTTTTGCTTTAAAGGGTCTGCATTTGCTCACCCAATCTCACAAATCCTCTCAGTCCCAGGTGTCCAGCCTGATGCCACATCCAGCTGTCATTGTAGATAGGGTCATTCCAGGTTTCATCAGAGACCCTGAAGGAAATGTAAAGAATTTCCCTGTTTTTTGGTTTTGTATTTGAAATTCCTTTTTATAGTGGGTTTGAGCTGATTCTCGCTGCCATGTTTATGCCAGTCTAGACACACTTGATTCCCTTACAGAGACATATCAATACATAGGTTTTAAGATTCTTACTAGTCAGATCTATTCCTCTGCGGGAAATATGGGGTTTTGAGTCCCTTTCACTGAGGAAGGTGTAGGTCTTGTCTATTCCACACTTGGTTTTAGAAATGGTACCTGTGCTTATATCAAACTCTGGTTTTATGCATCACCCCAACTCTCCTTTCCCCTTAAGCAGGCATAAGAGTGTTTCCTAAATGTGAGACTCTGTTCTCTTTCCTAATTCAGTTCATGTGTAGCCATGTTTACAGGATCTTCATAAGTGATATCATATGATAAGTTTCTTTTTCTGTGTGACTTATTTCACTTAGAATCATCGTACCTGAATCCACTCACTTTGCTGCTCCTGGTCTTATGACATTGATTTCATGGCTGAGGGATATTCCACCGTACATAAATACCACAGTTTCTTGAACCATTTTTATATTTCCTGCGATATTTAAGTTGTACCCAAGTTGAGGTTCTTGTAAGCAGTGCAGCCCTAAATTTGGGGGTGGCTCTGTCTTATTGATTTTCATTTTACCCAAGGTATATTCCCTAGACTGGAAGTGCCCTTGGCTCTGTAGCTCTGTTGTTTACTTGTTTTAGGGAACGCAATGCACTCCTCCAGTGAGGCAGTTGGCAATTTACATCCCGACCATCAGCATAACAAGGCTCCCTCTTCTCCATGGCCTGTCTTGCCTTTCTGGTTTTACACATTTTTGGATGTCCCTTTTGACCGGTGGGAAGTGATACTTCTGTGTAGTGCAGATTTGCATTGCCCGCTTGCTTGCTTGGCCAAAAAGGGCGTATGTGTTTTCTCCTGAATATATTCAGGAGAAAACGCATACGCCCTTTTTGGCCAAGTGCGTCATTGTCGAAGTTGTGTCCCTCTTCCTGTGCTTTAAAGGCGATTCCAACGTACCTCTTGAAATCTGTTTCCTGCTATTCTGCCTCGCTTTCAAGTCCGCCTCGTTGCCTTCCCTCAACAAATTTTTGGACGAGAGTTGTCCTTTATTACTCTGCCAGTTTGTGAATTGCTGTGCCCCTGAGCTCCATTTTTCAACTCGTTTTTTGTGAGCTGTACGCAAGTCCAAGATTTTGGTTCAGGACCTATACTGGTTCCCAGGGGGTGGCTGAGACTCTGGTTAATTCTTCTTCCTGCCGGGAAATTAGAGTGACATGTGCCCTTCGAAAGGCCTAACAGCTACTCTCTCATTGGTTCTCCCTCTTCCCTTCCATCCTCTGCCAAATTGACAACCTCTGCGAACCAGGAGGTTAAAGGGGTTGTCTCTCCAAGTTGGGAGATTGATAGTAAAGCAGTTGGAAAGTCAAAGCGGAGCACGAGGAGAGGGACTACTCGTTGAGTTTTAGAAACCATTTGTATTCACAGTGTGTCCATTCTCTAGGTTTCCCGTACATGTTATAGCTGTAGTAATATTCCCTTCAACATGGAGAGTAGGGACCCATGGAATGGGGGCCATGCATTTTTGATTTAAAGTGTCTGCATTTGCTCACCCAATCTCACCAATCCTCTCAGTCCCAGGTGTCCAGACTTATGCCACATCCAGCTCTCATTGTAGATAGGGTCATTCCAGGTTTCATCAGAGACCCTGAAGGAAATTTAAAGAATTTCCCTGTTTTTGGGTTTTGTATTTGAAATTCCTTTTTATAGTGGGTTTGAGCTGATTCTCGCTGCCATGTTTATGCCAGTCTAGACACACTTGATTCCCTTACAGAGACATATCAATACATAGGTTTTAAGATTCTTACTAGTCAGATCTATTCCTCTGCGGGAAATATGGTGTTTTGAGTCCCTTTCACTGAGGAAGGTGTAGGTCTTGTCTATTCCACAGTTGGTTTTAGATATGGTACCTGTGCTTATATCAAACTCTGGTTTTATGCATCACCCCACCTCTCCTTTCCCCTTAAGCAGGCATAAGAGTGTTTTCTAAATGTGGGACTCTATTCTCTTTCCTAACTCAGTTCATGTGTAGCCATGTTTACAGGATCTTCATAAGTGATATCTTATGATAAGTTTCTTTTTCTGTGTGACTTATTTCACTTAGAACCATCGTACCTGAATCCACTCACTTTGCTGCTCCTGGTCTTATGACATTGACTTCATGGCTGAGGGATATTCCATCGTTCATAAATACCACAGTTTTTTGAACCATTTTTATATTTCCTGGGATATTTAAGGTGTACACAAGTTGAGGTTCTTGTAAGCAGTGCAGCCCTAAATTTTGGGGAGACTCTGTTTATTGATTTTCAGTTTTCCCAAGGTATATTCCAAAGACTGGAAGTGCCCTTGGCTCTGTAGCTCTGTTGTTTACATGTTTTAGGGAACGCAATGCACTCCTCCAGTGAGGCAGTTGGCAATTTACATCCCGCCCATCAGAATAACAAGGCTCACTTTTCTACTGGGTCTCTCTTGCCTTTCTGTTTTTACACATTTGTGGATGTCCCTTTTGACCGGTGGGAAGTGATACTTCTTTGTAGTGCACATTTGCATTGCCCGCCTGCTTGCTTGGCCTAAAAGGGCGTATACGTTTTCTCCTGAATATATTCAGGAGAAAACGCATACGCCCTTTTTGACCAAGTGCGTCATTGTCGAAGTTGTGCCCCTCTTCCTGTGCTTTAAAGGTGATTCCAACGTACCTCTTGAAATCTGTTTCCTGCTATTCTGTCTCTCTTTCAAGTCTGCCTCGTTGCCTTCCCTCAACAGATTTTTTGGACGATAATTTTCCTTTATTACTCTGCCAGTTTGTGAATTGCTGTGCCCCTGAGCACCATTTTTCAACTCGTATTTTGTGAGCTGTACGCAAGTCCAAAATTTTGCTTCAGGACCTATACTGCTTCCCGGTGGGTGGCTGAGACTGTGGTTAATTCTTCTTCCTGCCGGGAAATTAGAGTGACATGTTCCCGTCCAAATACCTAACAGCTACTCACTCGTTGTTTCTCCCTCTTCTCTTCCATCCTCTGCCAAATTGGCAACCTGTGCGAACTAGGAGGTTAAAGGGGTTGTCTCTCCAAGTTGGGACATTGATAGTAAAGCAGTTGGAAAGTCAAAGCGGAGCACCAGGAGAGGGACTACTCGTTGAGTTTTAGAAACCATTTGTATTCACAGTGTGTCCATTTTCTAGGTTTCCCATACATATTATAGCTGTAGTAATATTCCCTTCAACATGGAGAGTTGGGAACCATGGAATGGGGGCCATGAATTTTGCTTTAAAGGGTCTGCATTTGCTCACCCAATCTCACCAATCCTCTCAGTCTCAAGTGTCCAGCCTTATGCCACATCCAGCTGTCATTGTAGATAGGGTCATTCCAGGTTTCATCAGAGACCCTGAAGGATTTGTAAAGAATTTCCCTATTTTTTGGTTTTGATTTTGAAATTCCTTTTTATAGTGGGTTTGAGCTGATTCTCACTGCCATGTTTATGCCAGTCTACACACTTGATTCCCTTACGGAGACATATCAATACATAAGTTTTACGATTGTTACTAGTCAGATCTATTCCTCAGAGGGAAATATGGCGTTTTGAGTCCCTTTCACTGAGAAAGGTGTAAGTCTTGTCTATTCCAAAGTTGGTTATAAAAACGGTATATGTGCTTATATCAAACTCTGGTTTTATGCATCACCCCACCACTCCTCCCCCCTTCAGCAGACATAACAGTGTTTTCTAAATGTGAGACTCTGTTCTCTTTCTTAACTCAGTTCATGTGTAGCCATGTTTACAGGATCTTCATAAGTGATATCTTATGATAAGTTTCTTTTTCTGTGTGAATTATTTCACTTAGAATCATCGTACCTGAATCCACTCACTTTGCTGCTCCTGGTCTTATGACATTGATTTCATGTATGAGGGATATTCCATCGTACATAAATACCACAGTTTTTTGAACCAATTTTATATTTCCTGGGATATTTAAGGTGTACCCAAGTTGAGGTTCTTCTAAGCAGTGCAGCCCTAAATTTGGGGGTGGCTCTGTCTTATTGATTTTCAGTTTTCCCTAGGTATATTCCCTAGACTGGGAGAGCCCTTGGCTCTGTAGCTCTGTTGTTTTCTTGTTTTATGGAACACAATGCACTCCTCCAGTGAGATAGTTGGCAGTTTACATACCGTCCATCAGCATAACAAGGCTCCCTGTTCTCTAGGGCCTGTCTTGCCTTTCTGGTTTTTACATATTTGTGGATGTCCCTCTTGACCAGTGGGAAGTGATACTTCTTTGTTGTGCAGATTTGCATTGCCCTCTTGCTTGCTTGGCCAAAAAGGGCGTATGTGTTTTCTCCTGAATACATTCATGAGAAAAAGCATACAAAGTTTTTGGCCAAGTGTGTCATTGTCGAAGTTGTGCCCCTCTTCCTGTGCTTTAAAAGTGAATCCAACGTACCTCTTGAAATCTGTTTCCTACTATTCTGCCTCGCATTCAAGTCCGCCTCGCTGCCTTCCCTCAACAGATTTTTGGACGATAGTTGTTCTTTATTACTCTGCCAGTTTGTGAATTGCTGTGCCCCTGAGCTCAATTATTCAACTCGTTTTTTGTGAGCTGTACGCAAGTCCAAAATTTTGGTTCAGAACCTATACTGGTTCCCGGTGGGTGGCTGAGACTCTGGTTAATTCTTCTTCCTGCCGGGAAATTACAGTGACATGTGCCCGTCCAAATGTCTAACAGCTACTGTCTCATTGGTTCTCCCTCTTCCCTTCCATCCTCTGCCAAATTGGCAACCTGTGTGAACCAGAAGTTTAAAGGGGCTGTCTCTCCTCTTTGTGAGATTGATAGTAAAGCAGTTGGAAAGTCAAACCACAGCACCAGGAGAGGGAATACTCGTTGAGTTTTAGAAACCTTTTGTATTAACAGTGTGTCCATTCTGTAGGTTTCCCGTACATGTTATAGCTGTAGTAATATTCCCTACAACATGGAGAATGGGACCCATGGAATGGGGGCCATGCATTTTGCTTTAAATGGTCTGCATTTGCTCACCCAATCTCACCAATCCTCTCAGTCTCAAGTGTCCAGCCTTATTCCACATCCAGCTGTCATTGTAGATAGGGTCATTACAGGTTTCATCAGAGACCCTGAAGGAATTGTAAAGAATTTCCCTATATTTTGGTTTTGTTTTGAAATTCCTTTTTATAGTGGGTTTGAGCTGATTCTCGCTGCCATGTTTATGCCAGTCTACACACTTGATTCCCTTACGGAGACATATCAATACATAAGTTTTAGGATTCTTAGTAGTCAGATCTATTCCTCTGCGGGAAATATGGCGTTTTGAGTCCTTTTCACTGAGGAAGGTGTAAGTCTTGTCTATTCCACAGTTGGTTTTACAAACGGTACCTGTGCTTATATCAAACTCTGGTTTTATGCATCACCCCACCTCTCCTTTCCCCTTAAGCAGGCATAAGAGTGTTTTCTAAATGTGGGACTCTATTCTCTTTCCTAACTCAGTTCATGTGTAGCCATGTTTACAGGATCTTCATAAGTGATATCTTATGATAAGTTTCTTTTTCTGTGTGACTTATTTCACTTAGAATCATCGTACCTGAATCCACTCACTTTGCTGCTCCTGGTCTTATGACATTGATTTCATGGCTGATGGATATTACATCATACATAAATACCACAGTTTTTTGAACCATTTTTATATTTCCTGGGATATTTAAGGTGTACACAAGTTGAGGTTCTTGTAAGCAGTGCAGCCCTAAATTTTGGGGAGACTCTGTCTTATTGATTTCCAGTTTTCCCAAGGTATATTCCAAAGACTGGAAGTGCCCTTGGCTGTGTAGCTCTGTTGTTTACTTGTTTTAGGGAACGCAATGCACTCCTCCAGTGAGGCAGTTGGCAATTTATATCCCGCCCATCAGAATAACAAGGCTCACACTTCTCCTGGGTCTCTCTTGCCTTTCTGGTTTTTACACATTTGTGGATGTCCCTTTTGACCGGTGGGAAGTGATACTTCTTTGTAGTGCAGATTTGCATTGCCCGCCTGCTTGCTTGGCCTAAAAGGGCGTATGCGTTTTCTCCTGAATATATTCAGGAGAAAACGCATACGCCCTTTTTGGCCAAGTGCGTCATTGTCGAAGTTGTGCCCCTCTTCCTGTGCTTTAAAGGCGATTCCAACGTACCTCTTGAAATCTGTTTCCTGCTATTCTGTCTCTCTTTCAAGTCTGCCTCGCTGCCTTCCCTCAACAGATTTTTTGGACGATAATTTTCCTTTATTACTCTGCCAGTTTGTGAATTGCTGTGCCCCTGAGCACCATTTTTCAACTCGTATTTTGTGAGCTGTACGCAAGTCCAAAATTTTGCTTCAGGACCTATACTGGTTCCCGGTGGGTGGCTGAGACTGTGGTTAATTCTTCTTCCTGCCGGGAAATTAGAGTGACATTTGCCCGTCCAAATGCCTAACAGCTACTCACTCGTTGGTTCTCCCTCTTCCCTTCCATCCTATGCCAAATTGGCATCCTGTGCGAACCAGGAGGTTAAAGGGGTTGTCTCTCCAAGTTGGGACATTGATAGTAAAGCAGTTGGAAATTCAAAGCGGAGCACCAGGAGAGGGACTACTCGTTGAGTTTTAGAAACCATTTGTATTCACAGTGTGTCCATTTTCTAGGTTTCCCATACATTTTATAGCTGTAGTAATATTCCCTTCAACATGGAGAGTTGGGACCCATGGAATGGGGGCCATGAATTTTGCTTTAAAGGGTCTGCATTTGCTCACCCAATCTCACCAATCCTCTCAGTCTCAAGTGTCCAGCCTTATGCCATATCCAGCTGTCATTGTAGATAGGGTCATTGCAGGTTTCATCAGAGACCCTGAAGGAATTGTAAAGAATTTCCCTATTTTTGGGTTTTGTTTTTGAAATTCCTTTTTATAGTGGGTTTGAGCTGATTCTCACTGTCATGTTTATGCCAGTCTACACACTTGATTCCCTTACGGAAACATATCAATACATAAGTTTTAGGATTGTTACTAGTCAGATCTATTCCTCTGAGGGAAATATGGCGTTTTGAGTCCCTTTCACTGAGAAAGGTGTAAGTCTTGTCTATTCCAAAGTTGGTTATACAAACGGTATATGTGCTTATATCAAACTCTGGTTTTATGCATCACCCCACCACTCCTCCCCCCTTCAGCAGACATAACAGTGTTTTCTAAATGTGAGACTCTGTTCTCTTTCTTAACTCCGTTCATGTGTAGCCATGTTTACAGGATCTTCATAAGTGATATCTTATGATAAGTTTCTTTTTCTGTGTGACTTATTTCACTTAGAATCATCGTACCTGAATCCACTCACTTTTCTGCTCCTGGTCTTATGACATTGATTTCATGGATGAGCTATATTCCATCGTATATAAATACCACAGTTTTTTGAACCAATTTTATATTTCCTGGGATATTTAAGGTGTACCCAAGTTGAGGTTCTTGTAAGCAGTGCAGCCCTAAATTTGGGGGTGGCTCTGTCTTATTGATTTTCAGTTTTCCCAAGGTATATTCCCTAGACTGGGAGTGCCCTTGGCTCTGTAGCTCTGCTGTTTTCTTGTTTTAGGGAACACAATGCACTCCTCCAGTTAGACAGTTGTCAATTTACATACCGCCCATCAGCATAACAAGGCTCCCTGTTCTCCAGGGCCTGTCTTGCCTTTCTGGTTTTTACATATTTGTGGATGTCCCTCAAGACCAGTGGGAAGTGATACTTCTTTGTAGTGCAGATTTGCATTGCCCGCTTGCTTGCTTGGCCAAAAAGGGCGTATCTGTTTTCTCCTGAATATATTCATGAGAAAAAGCATACAACCTTTTTGGCCAAGTGTGTCATTGTCGAAGTTGTGCCCCTCTTCCTGTGCTTTAAAGGTGAATCCAACGTACCACTTGAAATCTGTTTCCTACTATTCTGCCTCGCATTCAAGTCTGCCTCGCTGTCTTCCCTCAACAGATTTTTGGACGATAGTTGTTCTTTATTACTCTGCCAGTTTGTGAATTGCTGTGCCCCTGAGCTCAATTATTCAACTCGTTTTTTGTGAGCTGTACGCAAGTCCAAAATTTTGGTTCAGAACCTATACTGGTTCCCGGTGGGTGGCTGAGACTCTGGTTAATTCTTCTTCCTGCCGGGAAATTAGAGTGACATGTGCCCGTCCAAATGTCTAACAGCTACTGTCTCATTGGTTCTCCCTCTTCCCTTCCATCCTCTGCCAAATTGGCAACCTGTGTGAACCAGAAGTTTAAAGGGGCTGTCTCTCCTCTTTGGGAGATTGATAGTAAAGCAGTTCGAAAGTCAAACCACAGCACCAGGAGAGGGAATACTCCTTGAGTTTTAGAAACCTTTTGTATTAACAGTGTGTCCATTCTTTAGGTTTCCCGTACATGTTATAGCTGTAGTAATATTCCCTACAACATGGAGAGATGGGACCCATGGAATGGGGGCCATGCATTTTGCTTTAAATGGTCTGCATTTTCTCACCCAATCTCACCAATCCTCTCAGTCTCAAGTGTCCAGCCTTATTCCACATCCAGCTGTCATTGTAAATAGGGTCATTCCAGGTTTCATCAGAGACCCTGAAGGAATTGTAAAGAATTTCCCTATTTTTTGGTTTTGTTTTGAAATTCCTTTTTATAGTGGGTTTGAGCTGATTCTCGCTGCCATGTTTATGCCAGTCTACACACTTGATTCCCTTACGGAGACATATCAATACATAAGTTTTAGGATTGTTAGTAGTCAGATATATTCCTCTGCGGGAAATATGGCGTTTTGAGTCCTTTTCACTGAGGAAGGTGTAAGTCTTGTCTATTCCACAGTTGGTTTTACAAACGGTACCTGTGCTTATATCAAACTCTGGTTTTATGCATCAAACCACCTCTCTACCCCCCTTAAGCAGGCATAACAGTGTTTTCTAAACGTGAGACTCTGTTCTCTTTTTTAACTCATTTCATGTGTAGCCATGTTTACAGGATCTTCATAAGTGATATCTTATGATAAGTTTCTTTTTCTGTGTGACTTATTTCACTTAGAATCATCGTACCTGAATCCACTCACTTTGCTGCTCCTGGTCTTATGACATTGATTTCATGGCTGAGGGATATTCCATCGTACATAAGTACCACAATTTTTTGAACCATATTTATATTTCCTGGGATATTTAAGGTGTACCCAAGTTGAGGTTCTTGTAAGAAGTGCAGCCCTAAATTTGGGGGTGGCTCTGTCTTATTGATTTTCAGTTTTCCCAAGGTATATTCCCTAGACTGGAAGAGCCCTTGGCTCTGTAGCTCTGTTGTTTACTTGTTTTAGGAAACGCAATGCACTCCTCCAGTGATGCAGTTGGCAATTTACATCCCGCCCATCAGCATAACAATGCTCCCTCTTCTCCAGGGCCTGTCTTGCCTTTCTGGTTTTTACACATTTTGTGGATGTCCCTTTTGACCGGTGGGAAGTGATACTTCTTTGTAGTGCAGATTTGCATTGCCCGCTTGCTTGCTTGGCCAAAAAGGGCGTATGCGTTTTCTCCTGAATATATTCAGGAGAAAACGCATACGCCCTTTTTGGCCAAGTGCATCATTGTCGAAGTTGTGCCCCTCTTCCTGTGCTTTAAAGGCGATACCAAAGTACCTCTTGAAATCTGTTTCCTGCTATTCTGGCTCGCTTTCAAGTCCGCCTCATTGCCTTCCCTCAACCGATTTTCGGACCATAGTGGTCATTTATTCCTCTACCAGTTTGTGAATGGCTGTGCCCCTGAGCTCCATTTTTCAACTCGTTTTTTGTGAGCTATACTCAAGTCCAAAATTTTGATTCAGGACCTATACTGATTCCCGGTGGGTGGCTGAGACTTTGGTTAATTCTTCTTCCTGCCGGGAAATTAGAGTGACATGTGCCCGTCCAAATGCCTAATAGCTACTCTCTCATTGGTTCTCCCTATTCCCTTCCATTCTCTGCCAATTTGGCAACCTGTGCGAACCAGGAGTTTAAAGGGGCTGTTTCTCCATGTTGGGAGATTGATAGTAAAGCAGTTGGAAAGACAAACCAGAGCACCAGGAGAGGGACTATTCGTTGAGTTTTAGAAACGTTTTGTATTCACAGAGTGTCTATTCTCTAGGTATCCAGTACATGTTATAGCTGTAGTAATATTCCCTTTAACCTGGAGAGTTGGGAACCATGGAATGGGGGTAATGCATTATTGCTGTAAAGGGTCTGCATTTGCTCACCCAATCTCACCAATCCTCTCAGCCCCAAGTGTCCAGCCTTATGCCACATCCAGCTGTCATTGTAGATAGGGTCATTCCATGTTACATCAGAAACCCTGAAGGATTTGTAAAGTGGTTCACTGTATTTTGGTTTTGTATTTGAAATTCATTTTTATAGTGTGTTTGAGCTGTTTCTCGGTGCCATGTTTATGCCAGTCTACACACTTGATTCCCTTACAGAGACCTATCAATACATAGGTTTTAAGATTCTTACTAGTCAGATTTATTCCTCTGTGGGAAATATGGCGTTTTGAGTCCCTTTCACTGAGAAAGGTGTAAGTCTAGTCTATTCCACAGTTGGTTATACAAACGGTACCTGTGCTTATATCAAACTCTGGTTTTATGCATCACCCCACCTCTCCTCCCCCCTTCAGCAGGCATAACAGTGTTTCCTAAATATGAGACTCTGTTCTCTTTCTTAACTCAGTTCATGTGTAGCCATGTTTACAGGATCTTCATAAGTGATATCTTAGGATAAGTTTCTTTTTCTGTGTGAATTATTTCACTTAGAATCATCGTACCTGAATCCACTCACTTTGCTGCTCCTGGTCTTATGACATTGATTTCATGGCTGCGGGATATTCCATCGTACATAAATACCACAGTTTTTTGAACCATTTTTATATTTCCTGGGATATTTAAGGTGTACCCAAGTTGAGGTTCTTGTAAGCAGTGCAGCCCTAAATTTGGGGGTGGCTCTGACTTATTGATTTTCAGTTTTCCCAAGGTATATTCCCTAGACTGGAAGTGCCCTTGGCTCTGTAGCTCTGTTGTTTACTTGTTTTAGGGAACGCAATGCACTCCTCCAGTGAGGCTGTTGGCAATTTACATCCTTCCCATCAGCATAACAAGGCTCCCTCTTCTCCAGGGCCTGTCTTGCCTTTCTCGTTTTTACACATTTTGTGGATGTCCCTTTTGACCTGTGGGAAGTGATTCTTCTTTGTAGTGCAGATTTGCATTGCCCGTTTGCTTGCTTGGCCAAAAAAGGCGTATGCGTTTTCTCCTGAATATATTCAGGAGAAAACGCATACGCCCTTTTTGGCCAAGTGCGTCATTGTCGAAGTTGTGCCCCTCTTCCTGTGCTTTAAAGGCGATTCCAACGTACCTCTTGAAATCTGTTTCCTGCTATTCTGTCTCTCTTTCAAGTCCGCCTCGCTGCCTTCCCTCAACAGATTTTTTGGACGATAGTTGTCCTTTATTACTCTGCCAGTTTCTGAATTGCTGTGCCCCTGAGCTCCATTTTTCAACTCGTTTTTTGTGAGCTGTACGCAAGTCCAAAATTTTAGTTCAGATCCTATACTGGTTCCTGGTGGGTGGCTGAGACTGTGGTTAATTCTTCTTCCTGCCGGGAAATTAGAGTGACATGTGCCCGTCCAAATGCCTAACAGCTACTCTCTCATTGGTTCTCCCTATTCCCTTCCATCCTCTGCGAAATTGGCAACCTGTGCGAACCAGGATGTTAAAGGGGTTGTCTCTCCAAGTTGGTATATTTATAGTAAAGCAGTTGGAAAGTCAAAGCGGAGCACCAGGAGAGGGACTACTCGTTGAGTTTTAGAAACCTTTTGTATTCACTGCCTGTCCATTCTCTAGGTTTCCCATACATGTTATAGCTGTAGTAATATTCCCTTCAACATGGAGAGTGGGGAACCATGGAATGGGGGCCATGCATTTTTGCTTTAAAGGGTCTGCATTTGCTCACCCAATCTCACCAATCCTCTCAGTCCCAGGTGTACAGCCTTATGCCACATCCAGCTGTCATTGTAGGTAGGGTCATTCCAGGTTTCATCAGAGACCCTGAAGGAAATGTAAAGAATTTCCCTGTTTTTTGGTTTTGTTTTTGAAATTCCTTTTTATAGTGGGTTTGAGCTGATTCTCACTGCCATGTTTATGCCAGTCTAGACACACTTGATTCCCTTACAGAGACATATCAATACATAGGTTTTAAGATTCTTACTAGTCAGATCTATTCCTGTGCGGGAAATATGGGGTTTTGAGTCCCTTTCACTGAGGAAGGTGTAGGTCTTGTCTATTCCACAGTTGGTTATAGAAATGGTAAATGTGCTTATATCAAACTCTGGTTTTATGCATCACCCCACCTCTCCTTTCCCCTTAAGCAGGCATAAGAGTGTTTTCTAAATGTGAGAGTCTGTTCTCTTTCCTAACTCAGTTCATGTGTAGCCATGTTTACAGGATCTTCATAAGTGATATCTTATGATAAGTTTCTTTTTCTGTGTGACTTATTTCACTTAGAATCATCGTACCTGAATCCACTCACTTTGCTGCTCCTGGTCTTATGACATTGATTTCATGGCTGAGGGATATTCCATCGTACATAAATACCACAGTTTTTTGAACCATTTTTATATTTCCTGGGATACTTAAGGTGTACGCAAGTTGAGGTTCTTGTAAGCAGTGCAGCCCTAAATTTGGGGGTGGCTCTGTCTTATTGATTTTCAGTTTTCCCAAGGTATATTCCCTAGACTGGAAGTGCCCTTGGCTCTGTAGCTCTGTTGTTTACTTGTTTTAGGGAACGCAATGCACTCCTCCAGTTAGGCAGTTGGCAATTTACATCCCGCCCATCAGCATAACAAGGCTCCCTCTTCTCCAGGGCCTGTCTTGCCTTTCTGGTTTTTACACATTTTGTGGATGTCCCTTTTGACTGGTGGGAAGTGATACTTCTTTGTAGTGCAGATTTGCATTGCCCGCTTGCTTGCTTGGCCAAAAAGGGCGTATGCGTTTTCTCCTGAATATATTCAGGAGAAAACGCATACGCCCTTTTTGGCCAAGTGCGTCATTGTCGAAGTTGTGTCCCTCTTCCTGTGCTTTAAAGGCGATTCCAACGTACCTCTTGAAATCTGTTTCCTGCTATTCTGCCTCGCTTTCAAGTCTGCCTCGTTGCCTTCCCTCAACAGATTTTTGGACGAGAGTTGTCCTTTATTACTTTGCTAGTTTGTGAATTGCTGGGCCCCTGAGCTCCATTTTTACTCGATTTTGTGAGCTGTACGCAAGTCCAAAATTTTGGTTCAGGACCTAGACTGGTTCCCGGTGGGTGACTGAGACTGTGGTTAATTCTTCTTCCTGCCGGGAAATTAGAGTGACATGTGCCCGTCCAAATGCCTAACAGCTACTCTCTCATTGGTTCTCCCTCTTCCCTTCTATCCTCTGCCAAATTGGCAACCTGTGCAAACCAGGAGGTAAAAAGGGTTGTCTCTCCAAGTTGGGAGATTGATAGTAAAGCAGTTGGAAAGTCAAAGCGGAGCACCAGGAGAGGGACTACTCATTGAGTTTAGAAACCTTTTGTATTCACAGTGTGTCCATCCTCTAGGTTTCCCGTACATGTTATAGCTGTAGTAATATTCCCTTCAACATGGAGAGTTCGGACCCATGGAATGGGGGCCATGCATTTTTGCATTAAAGGGTCTGCATTTGCTCACCCAATCTCACCAATCCTCTCAGTCCCAGGTGTCCAGCCTTATGCCACATCCAGCTGTCATTGTAGATAGGGTCATTCCAGGTTTCATCAGAGACCCTGAAGGAAATGTAAAGAATTTCCCTGTTTTTTGGTTTTGTTTTTGAAATTCCTTTTTATAGTGGCTTTGAGATGATTCTCGCTGCCATGTTTATGCCAGTCTAGACACACTTGATTCCCTTACAGAGACCTATCAATACATTGGTTTTAAGATTCTTACTACTCAGATCTATTCCTCTGCGGGAAATATGGGGTTTTGAGTCCCTTTCACTGAGGAAGGTGTAGGTCTTGTCTATTCCACAGTTGGTATTAGAAATGGTACCTGTGCTTATATCAAACTCTGGATTTATGCATCACCCCACCTCTCCTTTCCCCTTAAGCAGGCATAAGAGTGTTTTCTAAATGTGAGACTCTGTTCTCTTTCCTAATTCAGTTCATGTGTAGCCATGTTTACAGGATCTTCATAAGTGATATCTTATGATAAGTTTCTTTTTCTGTGTGACTTATTTCACTTAGAAACATCGTACCTGAATCCACTCACTTTGCTGCTCCTGTTTTTATGACATTGATTTCATGGCTGTGGGATATTCCATCGTACATAAATACCACAGTTTTTTGAACCATTTTTATATTTCCTGGGATATTTAAGGTGTACCCAAGTTGAGGTTCTTGTAAGCAGTGCAGCCCTAAATTTGGGGGTGGCTCTGTCTTATTGATTTTCAGTTTTCCCAAGGTATATTCCATAGACTGGAAGTGCCCTTGGCTCGGTAGCTCTGTTGTTTACTTGTCTTAGGGAACGCAATGCACTCCTCCAGTGAGGCAGTTGGCAATTTACATCCCGCCCATCAGCATCAGAAGGCTCCCTGTTCTCCAGGGCCTGTTTTGCCTTTCTGGTGTTTACACATTTGTGGATGTCCCTTTGACCGGTGGGAAGTGATACTTCTTTGTAGTGCAGATTTGCATTGCCCGCTTGCTTGCTTAGCCTAAAAGGGCGTATGCGTTTTCTCCTGAATATATTCAGGAGAAAACGCATACGCCCTTTATGGCCAAGTGCGTCATTGACAATGATTTGCCCCTCTTCCTGTGATTTAAAGGTGATTCCAACGTACCTCTTGAAATCTGTTTCCTGCTATTCTGCCTCACTTTCATGTCCGCATCGTGGCCTTCCCTCAACAGATTTTTGGACGATAATTGTCCTTTATTACTCTGCCAGTTTGTGAATTGTTGTGCCCCTGAGCTCCATTTTTCAACTCGTTTTTTGTGAGCGGTACGCAAGTCCAAAATTTTGGTTCAGGACCTATACTGGTTCCCGGTGGGTGGCTGAGACTCTGGTTAATTCTTCTTCCTGCCGTGAAATTAGAGTGACATGTGCCCGTCCAAATGCCTAACAGCTACTCTCTCCTTGGTTCTCCCTCTTCCCTTCCATCCTCTGCCAAATTGGCAACCTGTGCGAACCAGGAGGTTAAAGGGGTTGTCTCTCCAAGTTGGGAGATTGATAGTAAAGCAGTTGGAAAGTCAAAGCGGAGCACCAGGAGAGGGACTACTCGTTGAGTTTTAGAAACCTTTTGTATTCACTGCCTGTCCATTCTCTAGGTTTCCCATACATGTTATAGCTGTAGTAATATTCCCTTCAACATGGAGAGTGGGGACCCATGGAATGGGGGCCATGCATTTTTGCTTTAAAGGGTCTGCATTTGCTCACCCAATCTCACCAATCCTCTCAGTCCCAGGTGTACAGCCTTATGCCACATCCAGCTGTCATTGTAGGTAGGGTCATTCCAGGTTTCATCAGAGACCCTGAAGGAAATGTAAAGAATTTCCCTGTTTTTTGGTTTTGTTTTTGAAATTCCTTTTTATAGTGGGTTTGAGCTGATTCTCACTGCCATGTTTATGCCAGTCTAGACACACTTGATTCCCTTACAGAGACATATCAATACATAGGTTTTAAGATTCTTACTAGTCAGATCTATTCCTGTGCGGGAAATATGGGGTTTTGAGTCCCTTTCACTGAGGAAGGTGTAGGTCTTGTCTATTCCACAGTTGGTTATAGAAATGGTAAATGTGCTTATATCAAACTCTGGTTTTATGCATCACCCCACCTCTCCTTTCCCCTTAAGCAGGCATAAGAGTGTTTTCTAAATGTGAGAATCTGTTCTCTTTCCTAACTCAGTTCATGTGTAGCCATGTTTACAGGATCTTCATAAGTGATATCTTATGATAAGTTTCTTTTTCTGTGTGACTTATTTGACTTAGAATCATCGTACCTGAATCCACTCACTTTGCTGCTCCTGGTCTTATGACATTGATTTCATGGCTGAGGGATATTCCATCGTACATAAATACCACAGTTTTTTGAACCATTTTTATATTTCCTGGGATATTTAAGGTGTACCAAAGTTGAGGTTCTTGTAAGCAGTGCAGCCCTAAATTTGGGGGTGGCTCTGTCTTATTGATTTTCAGTTTTCCCAAGGTATATTCCCTAGACTGGAAGTGCCCTTGGCTCTATAGCTCTGTTGTTTACTTGTTTTAGGGAACGCAATGCACTCCTCCAGTGAGGCAGTAGGCAATTTACATCCCGCCCCTCAGCATAACAAGGCTCCCTCTTCTCCAAGGCCTGTCTTGCCTTTCTGGTTTTTACACATTTGTGGATGTCCCTTTTGACCTGTGGGAAGTGATGCTTCTTTGTAGTGCAGATTTGCCTTGCCCGCTTGCTTGCTTGGCCTAAAAGGGCGTATGCGTTTTCTCCGGAATATATTCAGGAGAAAACGCATACGCCCTTTTTGGCCAAGTGCGTCATTGTTGAAGTTGTGCCCCTCTTCCTGTGCTTTAAAGGCGATTCCAACGTACCTCTTGAAATCTGTTTCCTGCTATTCTGCCTCGCTTTCAAGTCCGCCTCGCTGCCTTCCCTCAGCAGATTTTTGGATGATAGTTGTCCTTTATTACTCTGCCAGTTTGTGAATTGCTGTGCCCCTGAGCTCCATTTTTCAACTCGTTTTTTGTGAGCTGTACGGAAGTCCAAAATTTGGGTTCAGGACCTATACTGATTCCTGGTGGGTGGCTGAGACTCTGGTTAATTCTTCTTCCTGCCGGGAAATTAGAGTGACATGCGCCCGTCCAAATGCATAACAGCTACTCTGTCATTGGTTCTGCCTCTTCCCTTCCATCCTCTGCCAAATTGGCAACCTGTGCGAACCAGGAGGTTAAAGGGGTTGTCTCTCCAAGTTGGGAGATTCATAGTAAAGCAGTTGGAAAGTCAAAGCGGAGCACCAGGAGAGGGACTACTCGTTCAGTTTAAGAAACCTTTTGTATTCACAGTCTGTCCATTCTCTAGGTTTCCCGTACATGTTATAGCTGTAGTAATAGTCCCTTCAACATGGAGAGTGGGGAACCATGGAATGGGGGCCATGCATTTTTGCTTTAAAGGGTCTGCATTTGCTCACCCAATCTCACCAATCGTCTCAGTACCAGGTGTCCAGCCTTATACCACATCCAGCTGTCATTGTAGATAGGGTCATTCCAGGTTTCATCAGAGACCCTGAAGGAATTGTAAAGAATTTCCCTGATTTTTGGTTTTGTTTTTGAAATTCCTTTTTATAGTGGGTTTGAGCTGATTCTCGCTGCCATGTTTATGCCAGTCTAGACACACTTGATTCCCTTACAGAGACATACCAATACATAGGTTTTAAGATTCTTACTTGTCAGATCTATTCCTATGCGGGAAATATGGGGTTTTGAGTCCCTTTCACTGAGGAAGGTGTAGGTCTTGTCTATTCCACAGTTGGTTTTAGAAATGGTACATGTGCTTATATCAAACTCTGGTTTTATGCATCACGCCACCTCTCCTTTCCCCTTAAGCAGTCATAAGAGTGTTTTCTAAATGTGAGACTCTGTTCTCTTTCCTAACTCAGTTCATGTGTAGCCATGTTTACAGGATCTTCTTAAGTGATATCTTATGATAAGTTTCTTTTTCTGTGTGACTTATTTCCCTTAGAATCATCGTACCTGAATCCACTCACTTTGCTGCTCCTGGTCTTATGACATTGATTTCATGGCTGAGGGATTTTCCATCGTACATAAATACCACAGTTTTTTGAACCATTTTTATATTTCCTGGGATATTTAAGGTGTACCCAAGTTGAGGTTCTTGTAAGCAGTGAAGCCCTAAATTTGGGGGTGGCTCTGTCTTATTGATTTTCAGTTTTCCCAAGGTATATTCCCTAGACTGGAAGTGCCCTTGGCTCTGTAGCTCTGTTGTTTACTTGTTTTAGGGAACACAATGCACTCCTCCAGTGAGGCAGTTGGCAATTTACATCCCGCCCATCAGCATAACAAGGCTCCCTCTTCTCCAGGGCCTGTCTTGCCTTTCTGGTTTTTACACATTTTGTGGATGTCCCTTTTGACCGGTGGGAAGTGATACTTCTTTGTAGTGCAGATTTGCATGGCCCGCTTGCTTGCTTGGCCAAAAAGGGCGTATGCGTTTTCTCCTGAATATATTCAGGAGAAAACGCATACGCCCTTTTTGGCCAAGTGCATCATTGTCGAAATTGTGCCCCTCTTTCTGTGCTTTAAAGGCGATTCCAATGTACCTCTTGAAATCTGTTTCCTGCTATTCTGCCTAGCTTTCAAGTCCGCCTCGTTGCCTTCCCTCAACAGATTTTTGGACGATAGTTGTCCTTTATTAGTCTGCCAGTTCGTGAATTGCTGTGCCCCTGAGCTCCATTTTTCAACTTGTTTTTTGTGAACTGTACGCAAGTCCAAAATTTTGGTTCAGGTCCTATCCTGGTTCCCGGTGGGTGGCTGAGACTCTGGTTAATTCTTCTTCCTGCCGGGAATTTAGAGTGACATGTGCCCGTCCAAATGCCTAACAGCTACTCTCTCATTGGTTCTCCCTCTTCCCTTCCATCCTCTGCCAAATTGGCAACCTGTGCGAACCAGGAGGTTAAAGGGGTTCTCTCTCCAAGTTGGGAGATTGATAGTAAAGCAGTTGGAAAGTCAAAGCGGAGCACCAGGAGAGGGACTACTCGTTGAGTTTTAGAAACCATTTGTATTCACAGTGTGTCCATTCTCTAGGTTTCCCGTACATGTTATAGCTGTAGTAATATTCCCTTCAACATGGAGAGTTGTGACCCATGGATTGGGGGCCATGCATTTCTGCTTTAAAGGGTCTGAATTTGCTCACCCAATCTCACCAATCCTCTCATTCCCAAGTGTCCAGCCTTATGCCACATCCAGCTGTCATTGTAGATAGGGTCATTCCAGGTTTCATCAGAGACCCTGAAGGAAATGTAAAGAATTTCCCTGTTTTTTGGTTTTGTTTTTGAAATTCCTTTTTATAGTGGGTTTGAGCTGATACTCGCTGCCATGTTTATTCCAGTCTAGACACACTTGATTCCCTTACAGAGACATATCTATACATAGGTTTTAAGATTCTTCCTAGTCAGATCTATTCCTCTGCGGGAAATATGGGGTTTTGAGTACCTTTCACTGAGGAAGGTGTAGGTCTTGTCTATTCCACAGTTGGTTATAGAAGAGGTACCTGTGCTTATATCAAACTCTGGTTTATGCATCACCCCACCTCCCCTTTCCCCTTAAGCAGGCATAAGAGTGTTTTCTAAATGTGAGACTCTGTTCTCTTTCCTAACTCAGTCCATGTGTAGCCATGTTTACAGGATCTTCATAAGTGATATCGTAGGATAAGTTTGTATTCCTGTGTGACTTATTTCACTTAGAATCATCGTACCTGCATCCACTCACTTTGCTGCTCCTGGTCTTATGACATTGTTTTCATGGCTGAGGGATATTCCATCGTACATACATACCACAGTTTTTGGAACCATTTTTATATTTCCTGGGATATTTAAGGTGTACCCAAGTTGAGGTTCTTGTAAGCAGTGCAGCCCTAAATTTGGTGGTGGCTCTGTCTTATTGATTTTCAGTTTTCCCAAGGTATATTCCCTAGACTGGAAGTGCCTTTGACTCTGTAGCTCTGTTGTTTACTTGTTTTAGGGAACGCAATGCACTCCTCCAGTGAGGCAGTTGGCAATTTACATCCCGACCATCAGCATAACAAGGCTCCCTCTTCTCCAGGGCCTGCCTTGCCTTTCTGGTTTTTACACATTTTGTGGATGTCCCTTTTGACTGGTGGGAAGTGATACTTCTTTGTAGTGCAGATTTGCATTGCCCGCTTGCTTGCTTGGCCAAAAAGGGCGTATGCGTTTTCTCCTGAATATATTCAGGAGAAAACGCATACGCCCTTTTTGGCCAAGGGCGTCATTGTCGAAGTTGTGTCCCTCTTCCTGTGCTTTAAAGGCGATTCCAACGTACCTCTTGAAATCTGTTTCCTGCTATTCTGCCTCGCTTTCAAGTCTGTCTCGTTGCCTTCCCTCAACAGATTTTTGGACGAGAGTTGTCCTTTATTACTTTGCTAGTTTGTGAATTGCTGGGCCCCTGAGCTCCATTTTTACTCGATTTTGTGAGCTGTACGCAAGTCCAAAATTTTGGTTCAGGACCTAGACTGGTTCCCGGTGGGTGACTGAGACTGTGGTTAATTCTTCTTCCTGCCGGGAAATTAGAGTGACATGTGCCCGTCCAAATGCCTAACAGCTACTCTCTCATTGGTTCTCCCTCTTCCCTTCTATCCTCTGCCAAATTGGCAACCTGTGCAAACCAGGAGGTAAAAAGGGTTGTCTCTCCAAGTTGGGAGATTGATAGTAAAGCAGTTGGAAAGTCAAAGCGGAGCACCAGGAGAGGGACTACTCATTGAGTTTAGAAACCTTTTGTATTCACAGTGTGTCCATCCTCTAGGTTTCCCGTACATGTTATAGCTGTAGTAATATTCCCTTCAACATGGAGAGTTCGGACCCATGGAATGGGGGCCATGCATTTTTGCATTAAAGGGTCTGCATTTGCTCACCCAATCTCACCAATCCTCTCAGTCCCAGGTGTCCAGCCTTATGCCACATCCAGCTGTCATTGTAGATAGGGTCATTCCAGGTTTCATCAGAGACCCTGAAGGAAATGTAAAGAATTTCCCTGTTTTTTGGTTTTGTTTTTGAAATTCCTTTTTATAGTGGCTTTGAGATGATTCTCGCTGCCATGTTTATGCCAGTCTAGACACACTTGATTCCCTTACAGAGACCTATCAATACATTGGTTTTAAGATTCTTACTACTCAGATCTATTCCTCTGCGGGAAATATGGGGTTTTGAGTCCCTTTCACTGAGGAAGGTGTAGGTCTTGTCTATTCCACAGTTGGTATTAGAAATGGTACCTGTGCTTATATCAAACTCTGGATTTATGCATCACCCCACCTCTCCTTTCCCCTTAAGCAGGCATAAGAGTGTTTTCTAAATGTGAGACTCTGTTCTCTTTCCTAATTCAGTTCATGTGTAGCCATGTTTACAGGATCTTCATAAGTGATATCTTATGATAAGTTTCTTTTTCTGTGTGACTTATTTCACTTAGAAACATCGTACCTGAATCCACTCACTTTGCTGCTCCTGTTCTTATGACATTGATTTCATGGCTGTGGGATATTCCATCGTACATAAATACCACAGTTTTTTGAACCATTTTTATATTTCCTGGGATATTTAAGGTGTACCCAAGTTGAGGTTCTTGTAAGCAGTGCAGCCCTAAATTTGGGGGTGGCTCTGTCTTATTGATTTTCAGTTTTCCCAAGGTATATTCCATAGACTGGAAGTGCCCTTGGCTCGGTAGCTCTGTTGTTTACTTGTCTTAGGGAACGCAATGCACTCCTCCAGTGAGGCAGTTGGCAATTTACATCCCGCCCATCAGCATAACAAGGCTCCCTCTTCTCCAGGGCCTGTCTTGCCTTTCTGGTTTTTACACATTTTGTGGATGTCCCTTTTGACCGGAGGGAAGTGATACTTCTTTGTAGTGCAGATTTGCATTGCCCGCTTGCTTGCTTGGCCAAAAAGGGCGTTTGCGTTTTCTCCTGTTTATATTCAGGAGAAAACGCAAACGCCCTTTTTGGCCAAGTGCTTCATTGTCAAAGTTGTCCCCTCTTCCTGTGCTTTAAAGGCGATTCCAACGTACCTCTTGAAATCTGTTTCCTGCTATTCTATCTCTCTTTCAAGTCTGCCTCGCAGCCTTCCCTCAACATATTTTTTGGACGATAGTTGTCCTTTATTACTCTGCCAGTTTGTGAATTGCTGTGCCCCTGAGCTCCATTTTTCATCTCGTTTTTTGTGAACTGTACGCAAGTCCAAAATTTTGGTTCAGGACCTATACTGGTTCCCGGTGGGGGGCTGAGACTCTGGTTAATTCTTCTTCCTGCCGGGAAATTAGAGTGACATGTGCCCGTCCAAATGCCTAACAGCTACTCTCTCATTGGTTCTCCCTCTTCCCTTCCATCCTCTGCGAAATTGGCAACCTGTGCGAAGCAGGAGGTTAAAGGGGTTGTCTCTCCAAGTTGGGAGATTGATAGTAAAGCAGTTGGAAAGTCAAACCTGAGCACCAGGAGGGGGACTACTCGTTGAGTTTTAGAAACCTTTTGTATTCACAATCTGTCCATTCTCTAGGTTTCCCATACATGTTATAGCTGTAGTAATATTCCCTTCAACATGGAAAGTTGGGACCCATGGAATGGGGGCCATGCATTTTTGCTTTAATGGGTCTGCATTTGCTCACCCAATCTCACCAATCCTCTCAGTCCCAGGTGTCCAGCTTTATGCCCCAACCAGCTGTCATTGTAGATAGGGTCATTCCAGGTTTCATCACAGACCCTGAAGGAAATGTAAAGAATTTCCCTCTTTTTTGGGTTTGTTTTTGAAATTCCTTTTTATAGTGGGTTTGAGCTGATTCTCGCTGCCATGTTTATGCCAGTCTAGACACACTTGATTCCCTTACAGAGACATATCAATACATAGGTTTTAAGATTCTTACTAGTCAGATCTATTCCTCCGCGGGAAATATGGGGTTTTGAGTCCCTTTCACTGAGGAAGGTGTAGGTCTTGTCTGTTCCACAGTTGGTTATAGAAATGGTACATCTGCTTATGTCAAACTCTGGTTTTATGCATCACCCCACCTCTCCTTCCCCCTTAAGCAGGCATAAGAGTGTTTTCTAAATGTGAGACTCTGTTCTCTTTCCTAACTCAGTTCATGTGTAACCATGTTTAGAGGATCTTTATAAGTGATATATTATGATATGTTTCTTTTTCTGTGTGACTTATTTCACTTAGAATCATCGTACCTGAATCCACTCACTTTGCTGCTCCGGGTCTTATGACATTGATTTCATGGCTGAGGGATATTCCGAAGTACGTAAATACCACAGTTTTTTGAACCATTTTTATATTTCCTGGGATAATTAAGGTGTACCCAAGTTGAGGTTCTTGTAAGCAGTGCAGCCCTAAATTTGGGGGTGGCTCTGCCTTATTGATTTTCAGTTTTCCCAAGGTATGTTCCCTAGACTGGAAGTGCCCTTGGCTCTGTAGCTCTGTTGTTTACTAGTTTTCGGGAATGCAATGCACTACTCCTGTGAAGCACTTGGCCATATACATCCCGCCCATCAGCATAACAAAGCTCCCTGTTCTCCAGGGCCTGTCTTGCCTTTCTGGTTTTTACACATTTTGTGGATGTCCCTTTTGACCGGTGGGAAGTGATACTTCTTTGTAGTGCAGATTTGCATTGCCCGCTTGCTTGCTTGGCCAAAAAGGGCGTATGCGTTTTCTCCTGAATATATTCAGAAGAAAACGCATACACACTTTTTGGCCAAGTGTGTCATTGTCGAAGTTGTGCCCCTCTTCCTGTGCATTAAAGGCGATTCCAACGTACCTCTTGAAATCTGTTTCCTGCTATTCTGCCTCGCTTTCAAGTCCGCCTCGTTGCCTTCCCTCAACAGATTTTTGGACGATAGTTGTCCTTTAATATTCTGCCAGTTTGTGAATTGCTGTGCCCCTGAGCTCCATTTTTCAACTCGTTTTTTGTGAGCTGTACGCAAACCCAAAATTTTGGTTCAGGACGTCTACTGGTTCCCGGTGGGTGGCTGAGACTCTGGTTAATTCTTCTTCCTGCCGGGAAATTAGAGTGACATGTGCCCGTCCAAATGCCTAACAGCTACTCTCTCATTGGTTCTCCCTCTTCCCTTCCATCCTCTGCCAAATTGGCAACCTGTGCGAACCAGGAGCTTAAAAGGGCTGTCTCTCCAATTTGGGAGATTGATAGTAAAGCAGTTGGAAAGTCAAACCGGAGCACCAGGAGAGGGACTATTCGTTGAGTGTTAGAAACCTTTTGTATTCACAGTGTGTCCATTCTCTAGGTTTCCCATACATGTTATAGCTGTAGCAATATTCCCTTCAACCTGGAGAGTTGGGACGTATGGAATGGGGGCCATGCATTTTTGCTTTAAAGTGTCTGCATTTGCTCAACCAATCTCAACAATCCTCTCAGTCCCAAGTGTCCAGCCCTTTACCACATCCACCTGTCATTGTAGAGAGGGTCATTCCAGGTTTCATCAGAGACCCTGAAGGAATTGTAAAAAATTTCCCTGTTTTTTGGATTTGTTTTTGAAATTCATTTTCATAGTGGGTTTGAGCTGATTCTCACTGCCATGTTTATGCCAGTCTAGACACACTTGATTCCCTTACAGACACATATCAATACATAGGTTTGAAGATTCTTACTAGTCAGGTCTATTCCTCTGCGGGAAATATTGGGATTTGAGTCCCATTCACTGAGGAAGGTGTAGGTATTTTCTATTCCAAAGTTGGTTTTAGAAATGGTACCGGTGCTTATGTCAAACTCTGGTTTTATGCATCACCCCACCTCTCCTTCCCCCTTAAGCAGGCATAAGAGTGTGTTCGAAATGTGAGACTCTGTTCTCTTTCCTAACTCAGTTCATGTGTAGCCATGTTTACAGGATCTTCATAAGTGATATCTTATGATAAGTTTCTTTTTCTGTGTGACTTATTTCACTTAGAATCATCATACCTGAATCCACTCACTTTGCTGCTCTTAGTCTTATGACCTTGATTTCATGGCTGAGGGATATTCCATCATACATAAATACCACATATTTTGACCCATTTTTATATTTCCTGGGATATTTAAGGTGTACCAAAGTTGAGGTTCTTGTAAGCAGTGCAGCGCTAAATTTGGGGGTGGCTCTGTCTTATTGATTTGCAGTTTTCCCGAGGTATATTCCCAAGACTGGAAGTGCCCTTGGCTCTGTAGCTCTGTTGTTTACTTGTTTTAGGGAACGCAATGCACTCCTCCAGTGAGGCAGTTGGCAATTTACATCCCACCCATCAGCATAACAAGGCTCCCTGTTCTCAAGGGCCTGTCTTGCCTTTCTGGTTTTTACACATTTGTGGATGTCCCTTTGGACCGGTGGGAATTGATACTTCTTTGTAGTGCAGATTTGCATTGCCCGCTTGCTTGCTTGGCCAAAAAGGGCGTATGCGTTTTCTCCTGAATATATTCAGAAGAAAACGCATACACACTTTTTGGCTAAGTGTGTCATTGTCGAAGTTGTGCGCCTCTTCCTGTACATTAAAGGCGATTCCAACGTACCTCTTGAAATCTGTTTCCTGCTATTCTGCCTCGCTTTCAAATCCGCCTCGTTGCATTCCCTCAACAGATTTTTGGACGATAGTTGTCCTTTATTACTCTGCCAGTTTGTGAATTGCTGCGCCCCTGAGCTCCATTTTTCAACTCGTTTTTTGTGAGCTGTACGCAAGACCAAAATTTTGGTTCAGGACCTATGCTGGTTCTCGGTGCGTGGCTGAGACTCTGGTTAATTCTTCTTCCTGCCGGGAAATTAGAGTGACATGTGCCCGTCCAAATGCCTAACAGCTACTCTCTCATTGGTTCTCCCTCTTCCGTACAATCCTCTGCCAAATTGGCAACCTGTGCGAACCAGGAGCTTAAAGGGGCTGTCTCTCCAATTTGGGAAATTGATAGTAAAGCAGTTGGAAACTCAAACCGGAGCACCAGGAGAGGGACTATTCGTTGAGTTTTAGAAACCTTTGTATTCACAGTGTGTCCATTCTCTAGGTTTCCCATACATGTTATAGCTGTAGTAATATTCCCTTCAACCTTGAGAGTTGGGACCCATGGAATGGGGGCCATGCATTTTTGCTTTAAATTGTCTCCATTTACTCACCCAATCTCACCAATCCTCTCAGTCCCAAGTGTCCAACCTTATACCACATCCAGCTGTCATTGTAGATAGGGTCGTTCCAGGTTTCATCAGAGACCCTGAAGGAAATGTAAGGAATTTCCCTGTTTTTTGGTTTTGTTTTTGAAATTCCTTTTTATAGTGGGTTTGAGCTGATTCTCGCTGCCATGTTTATGCCAGTCTAGACACACTTGATTCCCTTACAGAGACATATCAATACATAGGTTTTAAGATTCTTACTAGTCAGATCTATGCCTCTGCGGGAAATATGGGGTTTTGAGTCCCTTTCACTGAGGAAGGTGTAGGTCTTGTCTATTCCAAAGTTGGTTTTAGAAATGGTACCTTAGCTTATGTCAAACTCTGGTTTTATGCATCACCCCACCTCTCCTTTCCCCTTAAGCAGGCATAAGAGTGTTTTCTAAATGTGATACTCTGTTCTCTTTCCTAACTCAGTTCATGTGTAGCCATGTTTACAGGATCTTTATAAGTGATATCTTATGATATGTTTCTTTTTCTGTGTGACTTATTTCACTTAGAATCATCGTACCTGAATCCAATCACTTTGCTGCTCCTGGTCTTATGACATTGATTTCATGGCTGAGGGATATTCCATCGTACATAAATACGACAGTTTTTTGAACCATTTTAATATTTCCTGGGATATTTAGGGTGTACCCAAGTTGAGGTTCTTGTAAGCAGTGCAGCCCTAAATTTGGGTGTGGCTCTGCCTTATTGATTTTCAGTTTTCCCAAGGTATGTTCCCTAGACTGGAAGTCCCCTTGGCTCTGTAGCTCTGTTGTTTACTAGTTTTAGGGAATGCAATGCACTCCTCCTGGGAAGCAGTTGGCCATTTACATCCCGCCCATCAGCATAACAAGGCTCCCTGTTCTCCAGGGCCTGTCTTGCCTTTCTGGATTTTACACATTTGTGGATGTCCCTTTTGACCGGTGTGAAGTGATACTTCTTTGTAGTGCAGATTTTCATTGCCCACTTGCTTGGCCAAAAAGGTTGTATGCGTTTTCTCCTGAATATATTCAGAAGAAAACGCATACACACTTTTTGGCCAAGTGTGTCATTGTCGAAGTTGTGCCCCTCTTCCTGTACATTAAAGGCGATTCCAACGTACCTCTTGAAATCTGTTTCCTGCTATTCTGCCTCGCTTTCAAATCCGCCTCGTTGCCTTCCCTCAACAGATTTTTGGACGATAGTTGTCCTTTATTATTCTGCCAGGTTGTGAATTGCTTTGCCCCTGAGCTCCATGTTTCAACTCGTTTTTTGTAAGCTGTACGCAAGCCCAAAATATTGGTTCAGGAACTATACTGGTTCCCGGTGGGTGGCTGAGACTCTGGTTAATTCTTCTTCCTGCCGGGAAATTAGAGTGACATGTGCCCGTCCAAATGCCTAACAGCTACTCTCTCATTGGTTCTCCCTCTTCCCTTCCATCCTCTGCCAAGTTGGCAACTTGTGCGAACCAGGAGCTTAAAGGGGCTGTCTCTCCAATTTGGGAGATTGATAGTAAAGCTGTTGGAAAGTCAAAACGGAGCACAAGGAGAGGGACTATTCGTTGAGTTTTAGAAACCTTTTTTATTCACAGTGTGTCCATTCTCAAGGTTTCCCATACATGTTATAGCTGTAGCAATATTCCCTTCAACCTGGAGAGTTGGGACCTATGGAATGGGGGCCATGCATTTCTGCTTTAAATGGTCTGCATTTGCTCAACCAATCTCAACAATCCTCTCAGTCCCAAGTATCCAGCCCTTTACCACATCCACCTGTCATTGTAGATAGGGTCATTCCAGGTTTCATCAGAGACCCTGAAGGAATTGTAAAGAATTTCGCTGTTTTTTGGTTTTGTTTTTGAAATTCATTTTTATAGTGGGTTTGAGCTGATTCTCACTGCCATGTTTATGCCAGTCTAGACACACTTGATTCACTTACAGAGACATATCAATACATAGGTTTTAAGATTCTTACTAGTCAGGACTATTCCTCTGCGGGAAATATGGGGTTTTGAGTCCCATTCACTGAGGAAGGTGTAGGTATTGTCTATTCCAAAGTTGGTTTCAGAAATGGTACCTGTGCTTATGTCAAACTCTGGTTATGCATCACCCCACCTCTACTTCCCACTTAAGCAGGCATAAGAGTGTTTTCTAAATGTGAGACACTGTTCTCTTTCCTAACTCAGTTCATGTGTAGCCATGTTTACAGGATCTTCATAAGTGATACCTTATGATAAGTTTCTTTTTCTGTGTGACTTATTTCACTTAGAATCAACGTACCTAAATCCACTCTCTTTGCTGCTCTTAGTCTTATGACATTGATGTCATGGCTGAGGGATATTGCATCGTACATAAGTACCAAAATTTTTTGAACCATTTTTATATTTCCTGGGATATTTAATGTGTACCCAAGTTGAGGTTCTTGTAAGCAGTGCAGCCCTAAATTTGGGGGTGGCTCTGTCTTATTGATTTTCAGTTTTCCCAAGGTATTTTCCCTAGAATGGAGGTGCCCTTGGCTCTGTATCTCTGTTGTTTTCTTGTTTTAGGGAACGCAGTGCACTCCTCCAGTGAGGCAGTTGGCAATTTTCGTCCCGCCCATCAGCATAACAAGGCTCCCTGTTCTTCAGGGCCTGTCTTGCCTTTCTCTTTTTTACACATTTGTGGATGTCCCTTTTGACCGGTGGGAAGTGATACTTCTTTGTAGTTCAGATTTGCATTGCCCGCTTGCTTGCTTGGCCAAAAGGGCGTATGCGTTTTCTCCTGAATATATTCAGGAGAAAACGCATACGCCCTTTTTGGCCAAGTGTGTCATTGTAGAAGTTGTGCCCCTCTTCCTGTGCTTTAAAGGCGATTCCAACGTACCTCTTGAAATCTGTTTCCTGCTATTCTGCCTCGCTTTCAAGTCCGCCTCGCTGCCTTCCCTCAACAGATTTTTGGACGACAGTTGTCCTTTAATATTCTGCCAGTTTGTGAATTGCTGTGCCCCTTAGCTCCATTTTTCAACTCGTTTTTTGTGAGCTGTACGCAAGCCCAAAATTTTGGTTCAGGACGTCTACTGGTTCCCGGTGGGTGGCTGAGACTCTGGTTAATTCTTCTTCCTGCCGGGAAATTAGAGTGACATGTGCCCGTCCAAATGCCTAACAGCTACTCTCTCATTGGTTCTCCCTATTCCCTTCCATCCTCTGCCAAATTGGCAACCTGTGCGACCCAGGAGCTTAAAGGGTCTGTCTCTCCAATTTGGGAGATTGATAGTAAAGCAGTTGGAAAGTCAATCCGCAGCACCAGGAGAGGGACTATTCGTTTAGTTTTAGAAACCTTTTGTATTCACAGTGTGTCCATTCTCTAGGTTTCGCAGACATGTTATAGCTGTAGTAATATTCCCTTCAACCTGGAGAGTTGGGACCCATGGAATGAGGACCATGCATTTTTGATTTAAAGTGTCTGCGCTTGCTCTCCCAATCTCATCCATCCTCTCAGTCCCAAGTGTCCAGCCTTATACCACAACCAGCTGTCATTGTAGATAGGGTCATTCCAGGTTTCATCAGAGACCCTGAAGGAAATGAAAAGAATTTCCCTGTTTTTGGTTTTGTTTTTGAAATTCCTTTTTATAGTGGGTTTGAGCTGATTCTCGCTGCCATGTTTATGCCAGTCTAGACACACTTGATTCCGTAACAGAGATATATCAGTACATAGGTTTTAAGATTCTTACTAGTCAGATCTATACCTCTGCGGGAAATATGGGGTTTTGATTCCCTTTCTCTGAGGAAGGTGTAGGTCTTGTCTATTCCAAAGTTTGTTTTAGAAATGGTACATGTGCTTATGTCAAACTCTGGTTTTATGCATCACCCCACCTCTCCATCCCCCTTAAGCAGGCATAAGAGTGTTTTCTAAATGTGAGACTCTGTTCTCTTTCCTAACTCAGTTCATGTGTAGCCATGTTTACAGGATCTTGATAAGTAATATGTTATGATAAGTTTCTTTGTCTGTGTGACTTATTTCACTTAGAATCAACGTACCTGAATCCACTCACTTTGCTGCTCCTGGTCTTATGACATTGATTTCGTGGCTGAGGAATATTCCATCGTACATAAATACCACAGTTTTTGGAACCATTTTTATATTTCCTGGGATATTTAAGGTGAACCCAAGTTGAGGTTCTTTTAAGCAGTGCAGCCCTAAATTTGGGGGTGGCTCTGTCTTATTGATTTACAGTTTTCCCAAGGTATATTACCTAGACTGGAAGTGCCCTTGGCTCTGTAGCTCTGTTGTTTACTTGTTTTAGGGAACGCAATGCACTCCTCCAGTGAGGCAGTTGGCAATTTACATCCCGCCCATCAGCATAACAAGGCTCCCTGTTCTCTAGGGCCTGTCTTGCCTTTCTGGTTTTTACACATTTGTGGATGTCCCTTTTGACCGGTGGGAAGTGATACTTCTTTGTAGTGCAGATTTGAATTGCCCACTTGCTTGCTTGGCCAAAAAGGGCGTATGCGTTTTCTCCTGAATATATTCAGCAGAAAACACATATGCCCTTTTTGGCCAAGTGCGTCATTGTCGATGTTGTGCCCCTCTTCCTGTGCTTTAAAGGCGATTCCAACGTACCTCTTGAAATCTGTTTCCTGCTATTCTGCCTCGCTTTCAAGTCCGCCTCGTTGCCTTCCCTCAACAGATTTTTGGACAATAGTTGTCCTTTATTACTCTGCCAGTTTGTGAATGGCTGTGCCCCTGAGGTCCATTATTCAACTCGTTTTTTGAGAGCTGTACGCAAGTCCAAAATTTTGGTTCAGGACCTTTACTGGTTCCCGGGGGGTGGCTGAAACTCTGGTTAATTCTTCTTCCTGCCGGGAAATTAGAGTGACATGTGACCGTCCAAATGCCTAACAGCTACTCTCTCATTGGTTCTCCCTCTTCCCTGCCATCCTCTGCCAAATTGGCAACCTGGGCGAACCAGGAGCTTAAAGGGGCTGTCTCTCCAATTTGGGAGATTGATAGTAAAGCAGTTGGAAAGTCAAACTGGAGCACCAGGAGAGGGACTATTCGTTGAGTTTTAGAAACATTTTGTATTCACAGTGTGTCCATTCTCTAGGTTTCCCGTACATGTTATAGCTGTAGTAATATTCCCTTCAACTTGGAGTGTTGGGACCCATGGAATGGGGGCCATGCATTTTTGCTTTAAAGGGTCTGCAGTTGCTCAGCCAATCTCACCAATACTCTCAGTCCCAAGTTTCCAGCCTTATACCACATCCAGCTATCATTGTAGATATGGTCATTCCAGGTTTCATCAGAGACTCTGAAGGAATTGTAAAGAATTTCTCTGTTTTTTGGTTTTGTTTTTGAAATTCCTTTTTATAGTGGGTTTGAGCTGATTCTCGCTGCCATGTTTATGCCAGTCTAGACACACTTGATTCCCTTACAGAGATATATCAATACATAGGTTTTAAGATTCTTACTAGTCAGATCTATTCCTCTGCGGGAAATGTGGGGTTTTGAGTCCCTTTCACTGAGGAAGTTGTAGGTCTTGTCCATTCCAAAGTTGGTTTTAGAAATGGTACCTGTGCTTATGTCAAACTCTGGTTTTATGCATTACCCCACCTCCCCTTCCCCCTTAAGCAGGCATAAGAGTGTTTTCTAAATGTGAGACTCTGTTCTCTTTCCTAACTCAGTTCATGTGTAGCCATGTTTACAGGATCTTCATAAGTGATATCTTATGATAAGTTTATTTTTCTGTGTGACTTATTTCACTCAGAATCATTATACCTGAATCCACTCACTTTGCTTCTCCCGGTGTTATGACATTGATCTCATGGCTGAGGGATATTCCATCGTACATAAATACAGTAAATTTTTGAACCATTTTTATATTTCCTCTGATATTTAAGGTGTACCCAAGTCGAGGTTCTTGTAAGCAGTCCAGCCGTAAATTTGGGGGTGGCTCTGTCTTATTGATTTTCAGTTTTCCCAAGGTATATTCCCTAGACTGGAAGTGCCCTTGGCTCTGTAGCTCTGTTGTTTACTTGTTTTAGGGAACGCAATGCACTCCTCCAGTGAGGCAGTTGGCAATTTACATCCCGCCCATCAGCATAACAAGGCTCCCTCTTCTCCAGACCCTGTCTTGCCTTTCTGGTTTTTACACATTTGTGGATGTCCCTTTTGACCGTTCGGAAGTTTAACTTCTTTGTAGTGCAGATTTGCATTGCCCGCTTGCTTGCTTGGCCAAAAAGGGCGTATGCGTTTTCTCCTGAATATATTCAGGAGAAAACACATAAGCACTTTTTGGCCAAGTGCGTCATGGTCGAAGTTGTGCCCCTCTTCCTATGCTTTAAAGGTGATTCCAACGTACCTCTTGAAATCTGTTTCCTGCTATTCTGCCTCGCTTTCACGTCTGCCTCGTTGCCTTCCCTCCACAGATTTATGGACGATAGTTGTCCTTTATTATTCTGCCAGTTTGTGAATTGCTGTGCCCATGAGCTTCATTTTTCAACTCGTTTTTTGTGAGCTGTACGCAAGTCCAAAATTTTGGTTCAGGACCTATACTTGTTCCCGGTGGGTGGCTGAGACTTTGGTTAATTCTTCTTCCTGCCGGGAAGTTAGTGAGACATGTGCCAGTCCAAATGCCTAACAGCTACTCTCTAATTAGTTCTCCCTCTTCCCTTCCGTCCTCTGCCAAATTGGCAACCTGTGCGAACAAGGAGGTGAAAGAGGTTGTCTCTCCAAGTTGGGATATTGATAGTAAAGCAGTTGGAAAGTCAAACCAGAGCACCAGGATGGGGAAAACTCGTTGAGTTTTAGAAAACTTTTGTATTCACCGTGTGTCCAATCTCTAGGTTTCCCGTACATGTTATAGCTGTAGTAATATACCCTTCAACCTGGACAGTTGGGACCCATGGAATGGGGGCCATGCATTTTTGCTTTAAAGTGTCTGCATTTGCTCACCCAATCTCACCAATCCTCTCAGTCCCAAGTGTCCAGCCTTATGCCACATCCAGCTGTCATTGTAGATAGGGTCATTCCAGGTTTCATCAGAGACCCTGAAGGAAATGTAAAGAATTTCCCTGTTTTTTGGTTTTGTTTTTGAAATTCCTTTTTACTGGGTTTGAGCTGATTCTCGCTGTCATGTTTATGCCTGTCTAGACACACTTGATTCCCTTACAGAGACATATCAATATATAGGTTTTAAGATTCTTACTACTTAGATCTATTCCTCTGAGGGAAATGTGGGGTTTTGAGTCCCTTTCACTGAGGAAGGTGTTGGTCTTGTCTATTCCACAGTTGGTTTTAGAAATGGTACCTGTGCCTATATCAAACTCTGATTTTATGCATCACCCCACCTCTCCTTTCCCCTTAAGCAGGCATAAGAGTGTTTTCTAAATGTGAGACTCTGTTCTCTTTCCTAACTCAGTTCATGTGTAGCCATGTTTACAGGATCTTCATAAGTGACATCTTATGATAAGTTTCTTTTTCTGTGTGACTTATTTCACTTAGAATCATCGTACCTGAATCCACTCACTTTGTTGCTCCTGGTCTTATGACATTGATTTCATGGCTGAGGGATATTCCATCGTACATAAATACCACAGTTTTTTGAACCATTTTTATATTTCCTGGGATATTTAAGGTGTACCCAAGTTGGGGTTCTTGTAAGCAGTGCAGCCCTAAATTGGGGGGTGGCTCTGTCTTATTGATTTTCAGTTTTACCAAGATATATTCCCTAGACTGGAAATGCCCTTGGCTCTGTAGCTCTGTTGTTTACTTGTTTTAGGGAACACAGTGCTCTCCTCCAGTGAGGCAGTTGTCAATTTACATCCCGCAAATCAGCATAACAAGGCTCCCTGTTCTCCAGGGCCTGTCTTGCCTTTCTGGTTTTTACACATTTTGTGGATGTCCCTTTTGACCGGTCGGAAGTGATACTTCTTTGTAGTGCAGATTTGCATTGCCTGCTTGCTTGCTTGGCCATAAAGGGTGTATGCGTTTTCTCCTGAATATATTCAGGAGAAAACGCATACGCACTTTTTGGCCCAGTGCGTCATTGTCGAAGTTGTGCCCCTCTTCCTGTGCTTTAAAGGCGATTCCAACGTACCTCTTGAAATCTGTTTCCTGCTATTCTGCCTCGCTTTCAAGTCCACCTCGTTGCCTTCCCTCAACAGATTTTTCGTCGAGAGTTGTCCTTTATTACTCTGCCAGTTTGTGAATTGCTGCGCCCCTGAGCTCCATTTTTCAACTCGTTTTTTGTGAGCTGTACGCATGTCCAAAATTTTCGTTCAGTACCTATACTGGTTCCCGGTGGGTGGCTGAGACTCTGGTTAATTCTTCTTCCTGCCGGGAAATTAGACTGACATGTGCCCGTCCAAATGCCTAACAGCTACTCTCTCATTGGTTCTCCCTCTTCCCTTCCATCCTGTGCAAAATTGGCAACCTGTGCGAATCACGAGGTTAAAGGGGTTGTCTCTCCAAGTTGGGAGATTGATAGTAAAGCAGTTGGAATGTCAAACCGGAGCACCAGGGGAGGGACTACTCGTTGAGTTTTAGAAACCTTTTGTATTCACAGTGTTTCCATTCTCTAGGTTTCCCGTACATGTTATAGCTGTAGTAATATTCCCTTCAACATGGAGAGTTGCGACCCATGGAATGGGGGCCATGCATTTTTGCATTAAAATGTCTGCATTTGCTCACCCAATCTCACCAATCCAATCAGTCCCAAGTGTCCAGCCTTATGCCACATCCAGCTGTCATTGTAGATAGGGTCATTCCAGGTTTCATCAGAGACCCTGAAGGAATTGTAAAGAATTTCCCTGTTTTTTGGTTTTGTTTTTGAAATTCCTTTTTATAGTGGGTTTGAGCTGATTCTCGCTGCCATGTTTATGCCAGTCTAGACACAGAGATTCCCTTACAGAGACATATCAATACATAGGTTTTAAGATTCTTACTACATAGATCTATTCCTCTGCGGGAAATACGGGGTTTTGAGTCCCTTTCACTGAGGAAGGTGTAGGTCTTGTCTATTCCACAGTTGGTTTTAGAAATGGTACCTGTGCTTATATCAAACTCTGGTTTTATGCATCACCCCACCTCTCCTTTCCCCTTCAGCAGGCATAAGAGTGTTTTCTAAATGTGAGACTCTGTTCTCTTTCCTAAATCAGTTCATGTGTAGCCATGTTTACAGGATCTTCATAAGTGATATCTTATGATAAGTTTCTTTTTCTGTGTGACTTATTTCACTTAGAATCATCGTACCTGTATCCACTCACTTTGCTGCTCCTGGTCTTATGACATTGATTTCATGGCTGAGGGATATTCCATCGTACATAAATACCACAGTTTTTGGAACCATTTTTATATTTACTGGGATATTTAAGGTGTACCCAAGTTGAGGTTCTTGTAAGCAGTGCATCCCTAAATTTGGGTGTGGCTCTGTCTTATTGATTTTCAGTTTTCCCAAGGTATATTCCTTAGACTGGAAGTGCCCTTGGCTCTGTAGCTCTGTTGTTTACTTGTTTTAGGGAACAGAGTGCACTCCTCCTGTGAGGCAGTTGGCAATTTACATCCCGCCCATCAGCATAACAAGGCTCACTGTTCTCCAGGGCCTGTCTTGGCTTTCTGGTTCTTACACATTTTGTGGATGTCCCTTTTGTCCGGTGGGAAGTGATACTTCTTTGTAGTTCAGATTTGCATTGCCCGCATGCTAGCTTGGCCAAAAAGGGCGTATGCGTTTTCTCCTGAATATATTCAGGAGAAAACGCATACGCCCTTTTGGCCAAGTGCGTCATTGTCGAATTTGTGACCCTCTTACTGTACTTTAAAGGTGATTCCAACGTACCTCTTGAAATCTCTTTCCTGCTATTCTGCCTCGCTTTCAAGTCTCCCTCGTTGCCTTCACTCAACAGATTTTTGGACGATAGATGTCTTTTATTACTCTGCCAGTTTGTGAATTGCTGTGCCCCTGAGCTCCATTTTTCAACTCGTTTTTTGTGAGCTGAACGCAAGTCCAAAATTTTGGTTCAGGACCTATACCGGTTCCCGGTGGGTGGCTGAGAGTTTGGTTAATTCTTCTTCCTGCCGGGAAATTAGAGTGACATGTGCCCGTCAAAATGCCTAACAGCAAATCTCTCATTGTTTCTCCGTCTTGCCTTCCATCCTCTGCAAAATTGGCAACCTGTGCGACCCAGGAGGTTAAAGGGGCTTTCTCTCCAACTTGGGAGATTGATAGTAAGGCAGTTGGAAAGTCAAACCGGAGCACCAGGAGAGGGACTATTCGTTGAGTTTTAGAAACCTTTTGTATTCACAGTGTGTCCATTCTCTAGGTTTCCCGTACATGTTATAGCTGTAGTAATATTCCCTTCAACATGGAGAGTTGTGACCCATGGAATGGGGGCCATGCATTTCTGCTTTATAGGGTCTGCATTTGCTCACCGAATCTCACCAATCCTCTCAGTCCCAAGTGTCCAGCCTTATGCCACATCCAGCTGTCATTGTAGATAGGGTCATTCCAGGTTTCATCAGAGACCCTGAAGGAATTGTAAAGAATTTCCTTGTTTTTTCGTTTTGTTTTTGAAATTCCTTTTTATAGTGGGTTTGAGCTGATTCTCGCTGCCATGTTTATGCCAGTCTAGACACACTTGATTCCCTTATGGATACATATCAATACATAGGTTTTAAGATTCTTACTAGTCAGATCTATTCCTCTGTGGGATATATGGGATTTTGAGTCCCTTTTATTGCGGAAGGTGTAGGTCTTGTCTATTCCACAGTTGGTTTTAGATACAATACCCGTGCTTATATCAAACTCTGGTTTTATGCATCACCCCACCTCTCCTTCCCCCTTAAGCAGGCATAACAGTGTTTTCTAAATGTGAGACTCTGTTCTCTTTCTTAACTCAGTTCATGTGTAGCCATGTTTACAGGATCTTCATAAGTGATATCTTATGTTAAGTTTCATTTTTCTGTGTGACTTATTTCACTTAGAATCATCGTACCTGATTCCACTCACATTGCTGCTCCTGGTCTTATGACATTGATTTCATGGCAGAGGTATATTCCATCGTACATAAATACCACAATTTTTTGAACCATTTTTATATTTCCTGGGATATTTAAGTTGTACCCATGTTGAGGTTCTTGTAAGCAGTGCAGCCCTAAATTTGTGGGTGGCTCTATCTTATTGATTTCCAGTTTTCCCAAGGTATATTCCCTAAACGGGAAGTGCCCTTGGCTCTGTAGCTCTGTTGTTTACTTGTTTTAGGGAACACAATGCACTCTTCCAGTGAGGCAGCGGCAATTTACATCCAGCCCATCAGCATAAAAAGGATCCCTGTTCTCCAGGGCCTGTCTTGCCTTTCTCGTTTTTACACATTTTGTGGATGTCCCTTTTCACCGGTGGGAAGTGATTCTTCATTGTAGTGCAGATTTGCATTTTCCGCTTGCTTGCTTGGCCAAAAAGGGCGTATGCGTTTTCTCCTGAATATATTCAGGAGAAAACGCTTACGCCCTTGTTGGCCAAGTGCGTCATTGTCGAAGTTGTGCCCCTCTTCCTGTGCTTTAAAGGCGATTCCTACGTACCTGTTGAAATCTGTTTCCTGCTATTCTGCCTCGCTTTCAAGTCCGCCTCGTTGCCTTCCCTCAACAGATTTTTGGACGATAGTTGTCTTTTATTACTCTGCCAGTTTGTGAATTGCTGTGCCCCAGAGCTCCATTTCTCAAATCGTTTTCTATGAGCTGTATGCAAGTCCAAAATTTTGGTTCAGGACCTATAATGGTTTCCGGCGGGTGGCTGAGACTCTGGTTAATTCTTCTTCCTGCCGGGAAATTAGAGTGACATGTGCCCGTCCATATGCCTAACAGCTACTCTCTCATTGGTTCTCACTCTTCCCTTCCATCCTCTGCCAAATTGGAAACCTGTGCGATCCAGGAGGTTAAAGGGGTTGTCTCTCCAAGTTGGGAGATTGATAGTAAAGCAGTTGGAAAGTCAAACCGGAGCACCAGGAGAGGGACTACTCGTTGAGTTTTAGAAACCTTTTGTATTCACAGCGTGTCCATTCTCTAGGTTTCCCGTACATGTTATAGCTATAGTAATATTCCCTTCAACATGGATAGTTGGGACCCATGGAATGGGGGCCATGCATTTTGGCTTTAAAGGGTCTGCATTTGCTCACCCAATCTCACCAATCCACTCAGTCCCAAGTGTTCAGCCTTATGCCACATCCAGCTGTCATTGTAGATAGGGTCATTCCAGGTTTCATCAGAGACCCTGAAGGAAATGTAAACAATTTCCCTGTTTTTTGGTTTTGTTTTTGAAATTCCTTTTTATGGTGGGTTTGAGTTGATTCTCACTGACATGTTTATGCCAGTCTAGACACACTTGATTCCCTAACGGAGACATATGAATACATAGGTTTTAAGATTCTTACTAGTCAGATCTATTCCTCTGCCGGAAATATGGGGTATTGAGTCCCTTTCACTGAGGAAGGAGTTGGTCTTTTCTATTCCAAAGGTGGTTTTAATAACGGTACCTGTGCTTATATCAAACTGTGGTTTTATGCATCACCCCACCTCTCCTTCCCCTTAAGCAGGCATAAGAGTGTTTTCTAAATGTGAGACTCTGATCTCTTTCCTAACTCAGTTCATGTGTAACCATGTTTACAGGATCTTCATAAGTGATATCTTATGATAAGATTCTTTTTCTGTGTGACTTATTTCACTTAGAATCATCGTACCTGAATCCACTCACTTTGCTGCTCCTGGTCTTATGACATTGATTTCATGGCTGAGGGATATTCCATCGTACATAAATACCACAATTTTTTGTACCATTTTTATATTTCCTGGGATATTTAAGGTGTACACAAGTTGAGGTTCTTGTAAGCAGTGCAGCCCTAAATTTGGGGGTGGCTCTGTCTTATTGATTTTCAGTTTTCCCAAGGTATATTCCCTAGAATGGAGGTGCCCTTGGATC